>NC_077231.1:292748142-293056059 GCF_027887165.1 Monodelphis domestica
CATTCTCTATGCACACCAAGCGACCTTCGCTCCCAGAGCTGCTCCTCAAAGATGGCTCAAACCTGGGCTCGGAGCCTGGGGGAGGTACGAGGTTCACTGGCCTCCGCCGCGGGGAACTTCTCAAGCCCAAGACCGAGTATTTCTCTAAGCAAGGACGTGCCCTGAGCCCTGGGATGGTTTTCAGGAGCTCCGAGACCTCCGAGAACTCCGCGGTCCTGGAAGTCCCCATCCCCGGCGAGGGCCCCGAGGCCACTTCGGAGTCCATGACCACCGCCGCCCGCCTGAGGAGTTAGACTCGCTCCACTCCAATCCTGGGGCACACCGAACTGCCCAGGGAATAAGGGAGTGTCACTGTTTAAACTGGTTGCCGAGGGAACGGGGGAGGAGCTTGGTGTGCACCCACGAGCCGGCTCCACTTTCTCTGCTTGCTCCTGGCCTTTCATGGTGGAAAAAGGCTACTGGGAACAGGATGTCCCAGAACTGCTCTTTCTCTCCTCTGAAAGCGTCAGCTTCTGGGAAGTATGGGCTCATTAGGAAGTTCATAAAATCGTGGTTTTAGAACTGGGCTTTGAAGGAGATCAGGCTCAACCCCTTTATTTTACAGATGAGACAACTGAGGCACGAAGTGACTAAGAGACTTGGGCTAATAAGCATCTTAAGCTAAATTTAAAACCAGGTCTTTCTGACTTGGAGGGCAGTGCTTTATCCCATAGTAGTTATGGGATAAATATCTCAATTCTCCTGGTGAGAGGGGTAAGGGCTGCACTCAGGATCCTAGGTTTAGAGTTGGAAGGGACTGTAAAGCGAATGCATTCCAACAACCTTATTTTACAAATGAGGAAACTGAGATCCAGAGAATTTAACTGACTTGCCCAAGACCACCCAGGCAGTGAGGTGACAGTTGGAATTTTTAACCAGCTCTTCTAACTCCAAATGTAGCACTCTTTCCAGGGAAAGTAGACCTTTAAGGTCTAGAATCCTTGAGGTAAAAGGTATAATTCCTTTATGTGTCACTGATAAGAATGTTAAACAATATGGAACTAAGAGCAGACCCCTGAGGCACTCCACTGTAGACTCCCTTACAAATAGACATCAAACCATTGAAACCTCCCTCCTCTTTCCCAGGTGCAGTTCAACCAGTTTCAAATCCATCTAAACATGCAATGATCTAGCCCACATTTCTCATTATCTCATCCATAAGAATAGTATAAGAATACTGTCAGATATTTTCTCAAAATCAAAGTAAATTATCCTCAGAACTAACAACTGAGTAATTCTGCTTTAAAAAAAAAAGGTAAGGATGTTCTTGATGAAATGTTCACTGTTTCCTTTTCTAAAAATCCCCTGATCATGAGAGCTCATAGAATTCTAGACTTAGAACTAGGAGAGATTTTTAACAACTATTGGCTAAATGACTGTGGTCTCATGTAATTAGTCAGTACTCTAGGAAACTCTCTAAGACTATAAATTGCATGAATATTGACCTGCATTAATGTAAGGAATTTCCTAACCTACAACTTGCCAAAGAAAACATAGGTTCAGTCCCCATTCATATAGATTTAAAAACTAAAGGCATAGAACAAATGGGTGGCCCTCTGGATAGAGATTTAGGCCTGGAGTTGGAAGGGACTGCATTCAAATGTGGCCTCAGATACTTCCTAGCTTTGTGACTTTGGACAAGTCACTTAACTCTGATTGCCTAGCCTTTGTCCTTGGGCCTTGGGATCAATGCTTTTAGTATTGATTCTAAGACAAAAAAGTAAGGTTTTTAGAAGAAAACAAAAGCACAACTTTTTTGTTGTCTTCTCTTTTTTGACAGCCTCAACCTACTCTGGGTTCTAGCATACCTAATACTATTTTTACAAGATGGACAGATACCACAATTCTTTGGTATTCATTCTGTTACCTTCTCTTGCTTCCATCTTCTATAAATGTCTTTAAATTTAAATCTTCATCTTTTTTAAAAATAAAAGTTCTCTTTCCTCTTAATTGAAATTCTTTGCATCTCATTCTTGAGATCTTCCCATCTCTTCTGGGCTAAATTCACCTGTAGAATTTTAATTCATAGGATCCTACCTATTATTCTTTGTCTGAACTCACTGAAATTTGCATTCCCAAAATCTGAGGCACATGTCAGACTATACCCAAATCACTTCTCCTGATATTACATATTCATAGATGCCTCCATCATCATTACCCCAATCATCAGATTTCCTTATTGATGAAGGTTAATTCTTTATTTTTTCAGATATAGAAGGGGAGAAATCATGGGATAGAATGCTAAATTCGCATCAACATTTTTATACAGCAAGTTTAAATTTCCTTTACATTAAGGATTTCAGACTTGAAAGAATAGTATACCCAGCACCCCAATCCCATGAAAAAGTATGAGATATGTGAGATTTAAAATGGTTGAGGTCTTAAACTGTAGTGAGTTAAAATGGTGGAAGATATAAATTGTGATAGATATAAGAGAGGGTGAGTAAATTTGACCGCAGAAATATGTTTCACTACAGTGTCTTGGTTTTTAAATCAAATATAAGGTGGTCGCCAGGGAAATATTCCCAATTATTCAAATATCCAAGTCATTTTGGTTTTATAGAGATTTTAATTAACAATACAATGAGTAATCAAAGAAGGAGAGAGAGAGAGTAAGAAAGGAATAAGTATGAAGGGCCTCAAGCCAATATGGCCTAGACCTGAGTCTTAAGAGAGAAATCAGTCAGTTTTTTAACACTCACCACAAGGTCTGACTAAACAAGGATTCTAGTGACATCAGGCCAGCTCCATCTCAGCTGACTTCACCAGAGAGCCTTCCAGCCAGAGACTGTTCCAAAAGGCCTCTCTCAAGAGATTCTTCCCAAGCGGTCCTCCTCAGAGATCCTCCAAAAGGCTTTTTCCAAAAGGATATCCTCAAGAGATTCTGCCTTTTCTTATATAGGGGTTTTTCTCCCATGTCACCTCCCCTAAGTCCCTACATCTACCAATCACTGTAGATGCTTTCCAAAGGACTGCCCATCTGAATTCCTTGCTAAGTCAACAAGTCTCCTCAGTAAGTCTGAACCAGTGAAAACACAGCTGAGTCAACTAATCTCATTAAGAGAAAACTTGCCGGACCCTTTTAGGTACCTAGCATCCCATTGTATCAATTCTAAAAACAGGCCTGGCTCAAAGAACTCCTTGCCCCACCATAAGCATGGATCCAAGTACTTTCTTTGTTTAGCAAGGAGTTTTTTCCCCTAAAGCAGTCTTAAGTACCGTTGGAGTAGAGGTCCTCCCATTTCTGATCCTGGAGAGTTCTCACATCAAAATGGGGAATGTTTCTCAGTAGGGAATTTGTTCCAATTAAGAATTCCCTGATGGGGAAATTTTTAACATTCACAAGTCTGAGAGATTTCAAGATTTACAGATATGAAGTGAAAAAAGATTGTCTGAGAGGATGATGGTACCAGTGATAGAAAAATGAGAAAAGAATTTGAGGGAAAAGACAAGTTCTATTCAGACACATTGATTTTGAAAAGTCTACTGCACATCCCATTTGGTATGTCCAACAGGGTGTTGGTGATTCAGAGCTGGTGCTCGGGAGACTAGGACTAGACAAATAGATCTGAGAATCATCTGCAAGGAGATAAATTGAACCCATGGAAGTTGATGAGACCAACAAAAGAGAGACTATAGAGAGAAAAAAAGGATGGAGAACAGAGACTTGTGACATGCCTTCAGTTAGTGTGAATGGCATAAATGAAAACCCATCAAAAGACCTAGAACTAGCAGCCAGATAGGTAGGAAGAAACCAAAAGAGGAAAAAATGAGAATAAAAATAAACACTGTGATTAGACCTATTCTTGCAAAGAGATCAAAGAAATAAAAAAATATATATGTGTTCAAAAATTATTAGATCAGCTCTTTTAGTTATATTGAAAGACTGGAAACTTCAGGGATACCTATCAACTGAGGAAAAACAAGACAAATTATGGTACATGAATATAATGAAAAAGCTCCATAAGAAATGATCAGGGACAGGTTTCATGGAAACCTAGAAGACTTGAATGATTCAGAGTGAAGTAAGTAGAACCTCAATTTCAATTTATATAAAAACAAAAATATTGTAAAGAAAAACAATTTTGAAAAACACAGAAACTTTGGTCAATGCAATAACTGCAATAACGGATATTCAGAGAGCCTATGATGAAACATATTACCCACCTTCCAATAGAAAGGTGAGATACTCAAGATACAGGAAGACAAATTGGACAAGGCCTATTACAGAGAAATTTGTTTTGACTGACTGCATAAGTAGAGTTTTACTTTTATTTAGTTGTGGTTTTTTTTTTTTCTATTTGGGGGGATGGGTGGAAGGGAGTAAGAAAATAAGGATAGGCTAGCACCCTCTCTCCCCCCACAAAAAAATGAGAAAAGCAGATTACTGAAGCATTTTTTTAAATGTACAAAAGAGGACAGACAGAATTACACTGCTGCAGTAAACCTTTAAAAGTTACTTGTTGAATTAAATATTGAAAAGAACTTTGGACATAACATATTTGAAGTTTGAAATAAATCCTCTTGTTCTATATAGAATTGCCCATTTTATTTGTTGTTTAACTTCAGAATAGAAAATGTATACATTTTAAGAGAAGAAAATCATGGAAGATAAAAGATTATCATCAGAAAAAAAAAACACATTCATAATTGTCAAACACAGAAGTAGAATACCTGTGGGTAATAGCAAGGTCCAAATTATGACCACCTCTATGTGTAGCTAGGGTAAAATGGAAGAGCAGATGATGGAAGATGACTAGATTGAGGAACTGGTTACTTTAAGGTGAAAGTAAGTTTGCTGATTACAGAGCAGGTATTCCAGAGGGGAAAGAGGAAAGGATAGACAGATCTAGAGGAGATACTGGGAGGGAGAGAGAGAGACAGACAGAGAGAGGGAGACAGAGAGACAGAGAGAGACAGAGAGACAGAGAGAGACAGAGACAGAGACAGAGAGAGACAGAGACAGAGACAGAGAGACAGAGACAGAGAGACAGAGAGAGACAGAGAGAGAGACAGAGACAGAGAGAGAGACAGAGACAGAGAGACAGAGAGAGACAGAGATAGAGAGACAGAGAGAGAGAGAGAAACTTCTAAAACAGAAGGGTACTTAAGATTTGATTATATCTACTAATTCTATCTAAGCTGAGATCATTGGGTACAATAAATTTTTGTTTTGTTTTTATCAGTCCAAGACTGTGATAGAAATCTTTTAGAGACCTTGTACATCTCCTACCCCACCCCAGAAACATCTCTCCCCCTCCCCTCCTTACTCCAGATAGGTGATGGAGAAAGCACTTGGGGGCTGCTAGGCATAGGGGTGGGTAAAGTGAAAAAATGTACTCATTGTTAGGGTTAGGCTTAGGCTTAGGGCTAGAAAAAAATTTAGAGTTAGGGAAGGCCATGGTCAGAGCACTCCATTCCCCTCCAGCTCTGTAAGGAATAAGATTTGTCATTTAAGGTAAAACACTTTTGGGATCTCAACTGAGACTGTTATGTGAAGTACAATTAAATGATCTTTTCCCTGGCCTTTTCCTTTTATGCTAAATTCCCATAATCAGCCCATAATGCAAATTTTAAAATGAAAGTTTCAACCAAATACTTCAGTAGTTGAAGATTAGGATTTCAAACTGCTAACCCCAGCTAAATGGGGTTTGTTAACCAATGACCTGTATTTGCAGCCTTGATTTACCACAGTTGAAGCTTGAATCTTGGATTTTATTTTTTTAAGTTTATTTATTTAATTTAGAATAATTTTCCATAGTTACATGAATCATGTTCTTGCCCTCCCCTCCTCCACCCCCCTTCCATAGTCAATGAGCAATTCCACTTGGTTTTACATGTGTCACTGATCAAGACCTATTTCCACATGAAGTTTGATTCTTGGGCTTAGAAATATGACCTAGAGTTTTCTGGATTTCCTACACAACCTGAAATAGAGAAGCCTATCTTTCTATCTGTTGTACCAGTATTAAAGGGCTGGTTTGGGTATAATGGAGAAAGAGTAGATGTTCCCAGAAAGTAGGAGGGTGAGATGGATTCTCCCTTCAGTCTTCTTCAAATATGTCTCCACTAACCCTGCCTTTACTCCCCTCTAATAACTGATTAATGGGTGAACCTTTTCCCTTGGGGAAAGAGAGAGAAATCAACTCTCTCCCTCTTCAGTATGACAAGGAAGTCACTTTAAGATAACTGACACTTTATTCTAACGAATGGTGGTTAAGGGTAAGATAAACAAGATGTCTGCAGGCTGGAGTTTATAGGAAAGAGGGTAAGGAAAGTCTAAAAATATCTTTCTCTCCCCCTCCAAAGTTGAGAGACCCAGGCTTGTCAGCCTGGTCTCTAAGAGGCTCAGGGTTTGGTGACCCCTGGTCTTAGCACAGCAGAGCCAATGTCCAGACTCAGGGTATCATAGGAGCTGTGTGAGATCTTCTGAGCTGTTCTTCTTCTCAGGGTTTGCCACAACTCTTGGTGTCTTTGGGGGGAAATGGTGATTAGGATCAATGAGGGATTTTGTATGGCTCAGGAAATGAATCTCTGATCAGCCTTTTACCCTTGACTTTCTCAGGCAAGAGAGAGATCAACTGTTTTTTTCTTGGAATCTCCTCTTCCCTCCAGATTCCAAACCTCCTTCACCATCCCCCACTGTGGATGCAAACCTCAGCATGTTCTCCAGGCTCTGTCCCTCAGAGTCTCTGGATCATTCCTCTGTCACAAGCCCTAGCTTCTCAGAAGGATATCCAGCAATGAGCTCTTCAGAATTTGCTCCCATTATCTTTGTGTTTTGCTTGCTTTTCCTCCTTTTTATTATAGTCTTAGCATCTTACTGTTACAGTCCTCCTGTCTCTCTGTACCAGAATTTAGACATTCAAGAGTATCGGTGGGCACTCTTTGGACTGATACCCTCTTCCAGCCACCATGGACTCAAATGAGAAGTAGATGACATCTGAGGTAGACAGCTTAACCCAAGAACTGTAAAAATAAAAATTAGTCTCAATAAATAAAAATATTATATTTTAAGGGATTTATTAGTGATCATTAGAATAAAGGAATAAAAGAGGAAACAAAATAAAGACCACATACCCATGGCTGATTAGCCATTTCAAAATCCCCTCACTTAGCTTACCACTGTCACAATGCTGGCTGCAAGCCCAAGAAAGAGCCCCAAGAAGACTGCCCACTTGCTAATATCCTCTGTCTATAGGAAGTACATAATGACAGAAAGTCAGTGGGCTTCCAGGGATTGTAGTTCTTTTTTAGGGTAACAGGTTTTCAATTATACATTCCCCCCCTGAGATCCATGGAAGACTGGTCTCTCCAATGCATCTTGTAAACATAACCAACTTTAAAATTATAATAATTTGGGGATAAAAGGAAAAGAGAATAAAACCAATGATCACTAGGCACATTGACAAAAAGTCAATTAGGGGGCAGTCCCCTTCAGCATAAGAGTATACATACAAAACAAATGCTTTCAACCCCACACAGTTCAAATCACCACATCCTAAAGTTCAGCTCAGTGGCTGGAAGGAGCTGAATCAGAAACAGCTGTGCAAATACTATGTATTGGCTCTAAGGCAGTAGAGTGGTAAGGGCTAGGCAATGGGGGTCAAGTGACTTGCCCAGGGTCACACAGTGGGACCTTCAGCTTTTGAGACTGACATGCTGCCTACTGCACTAAAGAGTCACTCAGTTTGGGCTTAGCCTCCACCTCAAGTGGATTGTCATTAACCCCAGAATAGCCTCCTCAGAACCAATTGGAACTTTAGCTTCATACACCACCCAACCTGTTTAAGGTTATCCCAGGTAGGACAGGAAGATGAAGTCCATAAATTGTCAGTGGCCCAATATATGTTCTTGCAATGACTACAGCCAACCCACCACCCAAGACCACCGGAAGCAGTTTCATGTCATCAACATTGATTGTCAGGCCAGGACATAGGTACATGGGGGTATTTCTCCACTGCCTAGCATGGTCTGGACAGGGAAGGATCTCACATGCATCAAACTGTACAATAGTACATCTGATGGGGTCACAAGTAGATTCAGCTCCTTCCAGCCACCCTCTTGATTCAGATCGCTCACCTGGTCTCAATTCTGCCCTCCCGGACACTGCTGCCTGCTTCTGCACTCCTGCAATCCAGACCTACTTGACCCAGATCACTCTCCCAGCCCTAGCCCCAGCAACTCTGGCTTCTGACCCAGATGGTTCATCACCCCAGGCCCAGCCCCAGGACCCAGGCTGCTGGTAGCTGCCCCAATTTCTTCAGGACTCACAAACACCAGCTGGTAAAAACGGGGGTGATCTTTCCTTAGGCTACAATTAATCTCCACATGGTGGCAGGAGACCAAAGGGGGGTGCAATGAGGAGAAGGAAGAGACTTTTCCAAATGGGAAGTTACAAGCATGGATTATTTCACAGGATATATTTTGAGTGCACTGATTCTGTTACTTATCTCATCTGAGATTCAGGGGAGAAATTCATCTCCCTGCAACTCTTTGGCCCAATTTGAGATTCCTAAAACCCACCCTCACCTGGGAGGGGGGGGGAAGCTCAGTGGCTCAATGGATTGAGAGCCAGGCCTAGAGACGGGAGTTCCTGGTTTCTAATCTGGCCTCAGACACTTCCTGGCTGTGTGACCCTAAGCAAGTCACTTGAACCCCATTGCCTACCCCTTACCAATCTTCTGCCTTCTGACAATAGGCATCTAAATGGATTTTTTAAAAATGAACTTTAAAGAGACTGGAGGTTATAATTTTAAGGTTTTTCAGAAGCCAATATTTTATAAAAATCTCTGTATTTTATTGCATTTTGCTGATTGTTTTGTTTAAGATTTAATTTTGTTGGTTTTAAGTTCATATATTAATGTATTCAATACTATTCTGTTATACTGAATCATTTTAATGTACTGGCTTTTAACTGTTTTATTCTGTTGCATTTCCCCTATAACTACACTGAACAAATATTATTGAATAAGCCTATATGAAAACAGCCTTTTTCTGTTTTGAATTTGAAAATTGTCAGCTAAAGGATGGATAGAGTTCATAAAAACTGGTTACAATTGTATAACAACCTTTGGAAATTCTAATTTAGCTATATATCTCAAATTGATTTTAAGGAGTTTTTTAGACATGATTTTTATTTTTTTTCCCCAAAAACTCTGGTCATTTTGCCTGTTTCTAACAGGAGGTAAGGTCCATTTTAGTAGCTGAAGTGAAATACAATTTTAATCCCCACCTCTCACATTTATAAAAATGTGAATGGATTTGACATCACAATCTCATACCAAAGGAGCTGGGAAATTAATCCCAGGGCATAGTACCCGTGGATGACTCTACTAAAGAGGAGCATCTCTCATTTATAACTCTTCAGCTCACTTTACTTATACCAGAATGATATCTAGATTCCTTGATGATGTTCTAGACCCAAATAAGTTTTACTTTGTTTAAAAATATGTTTGCCAAGGTTGAAACATTGCTACACTTGAAAAACCTGTGACAAGTATCCATTTTTCTTTAAATGTCATACAGCAGACTCATGTAAAAAATGATAGTCATTTTTGTTTGCTATTGTAATTAATTGGGCTATTGAGAATTTTGAGGATATTAATACCTACATATTTGTACTACTGTTCTTTATTAAAAAAAACTATTACTTTGTGAAATTCATTTGCTTGTACTCATAGCAGAACATGGCCAGATATGAAGAGGAAATGGATCTCATTTTTGGTGAGAAACCTTGTATTCTACATTTCCTTAGCTGACACAGTGTGTCAAAGATTATAAGCTATATTTTTGAATTTTAAAACTCTTTTATTATATTTTTCTTGCATGTGCAAGTCTTTTATTTTCTCTCTCTTTTTTTTATTTTTGAAGCACATGTCACCAGTATTAAGAAGATTTTAACTTTGTTGATTTAGCAGTAATATAAGTTTAAAATACATTTGCTATAATGTCAATGCATGCCCCCAAAAGCCTGAGACTGTAAAAATGATGCCACTAATTAAAAAAAAATTATGGGACTTTGCTTAATGATTCTGTCTGATTCCAGGACAAGATATACAAAAGAGCCATTGCACAGGGCCAAAGAAGCACAAAGCTAAACCTGAATTGTGCCAAAAGAGCACACAGGTCAAAAAAGAAGAAACCAATCCAGGTAGGATTGATGCACTTCTAAGCCAATTTTGGACTTGAACCTAGTGTAAAGATTCGAGGTTGTGATGCTTAACATACATAAAGATGTAGGCCTTCCTGGTATCCACACTCTTCTTGAAAATACTTACAGACAAGTATCTCAAATTTGGCTTGTACCTGGCTCCTATAATCTAGTGCCTTTTCTGTCTTTCATAGAGTGGCAACTTTCTGTAGTCCTGGCTACTGACTGGGTAAATGCTTAATTGCTTATATCATTTTAATTGGTCCCTGATTCAAGGACCTGTTATAGATTTATTTTTCCTTTACTTGGAATTTTTACACATAAGACTTTGATAGTCTATATTTCATCCAGAAATTATCTTTTTTATTTGGATTTTTTTCAAGGTTTTTGATTTCTTTTGGCAATTGATTCATATACCTCATAACTCAGTAATCCCTGTGTTTTTCAATCACCCTCTTCAGGGGGGAATGTAAAATTATTATTATTTTAAATTTGTAAAGTTTAAATTCCTTTTGAGAGTAATTTCAGGATAAGAAATGTGATACCTCTTTAAATCCAGAAGCTGAACTGTTTGAAGAAGACACCATGAAGATGCCTCCACAGACCACAAGCTGCACAGGAAAGATCAAGAAAGAACTTTGGGTGCGGTTGTTTGAACATTTATTTGTATGTATACTGTAACATTTAAAATAGTTGATGTCATAAACTGTAATATTTAAAATAGTTAGAGACATAAACTGTAGTGAGTTAAAATGGTGGAAGATATAAATTGTGATAGATATAAGAGAGGGTGAGTAAATTTGACCACAGAAAATATGTTTCACTACAGTGTCTTGGGTTTTAAATCAAATATAAGGTGGTCGCCAGGGAATATATTCCCAAATTATGAATATGCCCAAGTCAACTGGGTTTTATAGAGAATTTAATTAATAATACAATGAAGAGTGGGGGCAGCTGGATAGCTCAGTGGATTGAGAACCAGGCCTAGAGATGGGAGGTCCTAGATTCAAATCTGGCCTCAGCCACTTCCTAGCTGTGTGACCCTGGGCAAGTCACTTGACCCCCATTGCCTAGCCCTTACCACTCTTCTGCCTTGGAGCCAATACACAGTAATGACTCCAAGACAGAAGGTAAGGGTTTTAAAAAAATAACAATAATAATAATACAATGCAGAATTAAAGAAAAGGAGGAGAGAGAAAAGGTATTAATGAGAAAAGAATAGGTCGGCCCAGGGCAGGCCTGGCCAACCCAGGCCTAAGCCTTAAGAGAGAAACCAGTCAGTTATCACTCACCACAAGATTTGTCTTAAGCAAGGATGTCTGGGGAACAGAGTCTCCCCAGAGGGAGTTCCAGCCAGAGTCAGCCTCCCAAGGGACTTCTTCTCAAGAGATCTTCAAAGGGCCTCCTCCAAAAGGATCCATCTCCAAGGACCCAAGGATCCTATCTCCAAGCCTCCAAGGATCCCTTGCTCAAGAGATTCCTTTTCTTATATAGGAGGTTTTTTCCTATGTCATCTCCCCTAAGTTCTTCCATCTACCAATCACCGTAGATGTTTTCTAAAAGATAGTCCATCTGAATTCCTGCTAAGTCGACTAATCTCCTCAGTAAGTCTGAACCAGAGAAAACACAGCTGAGTTGACTAATCTCATTAAGAGAAAGCTTGCCCGACCCTTTTAGGTACCTAGCATCCCATTGTATCAATTCTAAAAAACAGGCATGGCTCAAAGAATTCCTTGCCTTATTATAAGCATGGGTCCAAGTACTTTCATTGTTTAGCAAGGAGTTTTCTCCCCTAAAGCAGTCTTAAGTACGGATGGAGTAGAGGTCCTCCCATAGCAAGTTTTCTTCCTTAAAGCAGTCTTAAGTACAGGTGGAGTAGAGGTCCTCCCATTTCTGATCCTGGCGAGTTCTCACATCAAGATGGGGAATGTTTCCAGTAGGGAATTTGTTCCAATGGAGGATTCCTCAATGTGGAAATTTTTAACATTCAAGTCTAAGAAATTTCAAGACTTACAATACTTTCATGCCAAAGGGGACTTCCCCCAACTGGCTTTTTGTCAATGCGTCTAGCAATTATTGGTTTTGTTCTCTTTTTCTCTTATCCTCAAATTGTTGTAATTTCAAAGTTGGTAAGTTTACAAGACCCAGCAGAGAGACTAGTCTTCCTCGGGCCTTGGGGGGGTATGTAAAATGGAGATTTGAACCCTAGACTTCAATCCCCAGAATTCCTTGGTATTTCCCAAAATTCCCTATAATTTCACCTGAGTCTCCACCCAGGCGAGATCACAATGAGTATTTAACTAGCTCTCTTCCTCTGCTCTGCTCTACTCAGCCATTGCAAGAGGTAGTAAATGAACTCTGAATGGGCTAATCAGCCCTAGGCACATGGTTTTCTTATTTTGTATTTCTTATTCCTTGATTTCTAACAATCTTTAATAAACCTCATAAAATATAATATTTCTATTACTAGACTAAATTTAATTTTACAAACAGAACTAGGTGTCCATGAGGATGGAAGAGAGTGGAGATTGGGTTTAGGAGAGTAGCCTCACACTAAGAGGAGGACAGGATTATTTATTAGATTTGAGCTCCTCAGGTGCACAAGAAAAATCTCTTCTTTGAAACTATACTTAAACACCTGCCTTAAACTCAGCAGGTGCCTCCTAATGGAATTACATCTATGTTGTGATGCCCTCTTTCAGAAGAAAAATAAAACCGGTTTGTTGCTTTGTAATCTCAAATTCTTGTTTTTGGGTTTTTTTTTTTTTAGTAAGTGGGCTCAAGTTTCACATACTACTGATCTAATAACATCTATGGAGCCACATCATTAATCTTTTTTTTTTTAAACCTTACCTTCTGTCTTCGAATTAATAACGTGTATTGGTTCCAAGGTAGAAGAGTTATGGGTAAGGGATAGGCAAAGGGGGATAGGTGACTTGTCCAGTGTCATACAGTTGGAAATTAAGTGTCTGAGTTCAGATGTAAACCCAGGACCTCCTATCTCCAGGTCTGGCTCTCTAGCCACTGAGCCATCTATCTGCCCCCAAATCATTCATCTTTAGAAGACATTTTTGCCAACATTTCTGTCCACTCGCATGGTTATTACTCTAGTTCATTGCAAGAAGCCTGGAAAATCACAATAATTTTCAAATTCATGAGATCTCAGCTTTTTTGAGTCATGGATCCCTTTGGCACACCAGTGAAGCCTATGGATTGTCAAATATCAAATATTTTTTTAAATTTAACATTATTTTATTTGGTCATTTCCAAACATTATTCATTGGAAACAAAGATCATTTTCTTTTCTTCCCTCCCCCCCAACCTCTCCCATAGCTGATGCGCAATTCCTCTGGGTATCACATGTGTTCTTGATTCGAACCCATTTCCATGTTGTTGGTATTTGCATTAGAGTGTTCATTTAGAGTCTCTCCTCAGTCATATCCCCTCCACCCTGTAGTCAAGCAGTTGTTTTTCATCGATGTTTTTACATCAAATATTTTTAAAGTAATTTAGGGAATTAAATTTTTAAATTTGGGCTAGAAGTTAGTATAAATAAAGATATAATTTTCTCCCATTCAAGTTCATACTCTCCCTGAAATATATCCATGGCAATAGCTTTGGAAAGAGGGAAAGGTGTCAAATTTACTCAACTATCTATAGAAAGGAAGTAGAAATCAGAGGACCCTGTGTCCTCTGTGAAAACTATATATAAACAGAATCATTGTGATTATTTCCACTTGTTTGAAAATGTACACTGAATACTAAAGGTGCTCGTCAAAGGGCAGTACTCATCCCAGGCAAGTCTTTTGTATGTTGTACTAAATTACATTACGAAATGTGTCTATGGAGGAGAGAAGTTAATGGACCCAAATGAATTAGGGTTATCTGGGTGGATAGAAATAAAAAATGGTATCAGTGGTAATATTCTAAATGGAAAGATTTTACTTTTTTATTTTTTTCAGTTCTCTTAGTCTTGTCTCACTTCATTGTTAGAATTAGTACATATGTTTTTGCAAATATATCATATTCATCTGTTACATTCATGTCAAGCACATTTATAATAAAAATGGTTCCAAAATTACTAGTTCATAAATTTAAATATTCATTGTGTTACTTGTGAGTTTTCTTTTCCCCAAACATCGTCACATTTACTTTTAAGAAATTGCTGACAGTGTTTGCCTTGACAAAACTGACCTGACACACCCAACTTCCTGATTCTTGGTGGAGTTCAAAATGTATTACCATGACTAATACATGTCATATTAGAACGATTCAAAAGAAGTCACAAGGTTTAGTTTACCTATGACATGGCAAACATATGAGAATAAGTGAACTTTAGAATCCAAAAAAATGCTGTCATAAACTGAACATCCACCATTGTAGCATTAGAGATTTACCCAACATGTGTTCCTGATAGAGACAACTAGTAGTCATACATCTACTCCCTACTCACAAAGACATATTTTAGCTCAGGTCTTTCTCTCTCCCCTACACTATTACAGTTTACTAACTGCCACAAAATTCTCTCCATTCCCATTGATAGTCTACCAGTGATGGTGAACCTTTCAGAGACCAAGTGACCAAACTACAACCCTGTTGCCACATGTAAATCCATCTGTACTTGGGGCTTTTCTTCTTAGGGAGTTCATTGTTCAATATCTTCTTCTGAGATGAGATCATTTAAGTATTTGATTTTCTTTTCTGTTAATCTGAGCAATTTACATATCCCTAAATAATCATCTATTTCATTTAGATTATCAGATTTATTGACATATAGTTGGGCAAAATAACTCCTAATGATTGCTTTAATTTCTCTTCATTGGTTTTAATATCACCCTTTTCATTTTTATATTGGCAATTTGGTTTTCTCTTTCTTTTTTTATCAAATTAATCAATGGTTTATCTATTTAATTGATTTTTTCATAAACCAATTCCTTATTTATTACTTCAATGGTTTTCTTACTTTCAATTGTATTAATCTCTCCTTTAATTTTCAAGATTTATAATTTGGTGTTTAGTTGGGGCATTTTAATTTTATCTTTTTCTAGTTTTTTAGTTGCATACTCGATTCATTGATCTGCTGTCTCTGTGTTTTATTGATGTAAGTATCTAAAGATATTAACTGTCCCCTAATCCCAACTGTAATTTTCTCTGATCTCCATGTGTTTGTACTGACTGACCCCCATGCCTGGAATGACCTTCTTCCTCATGTCTACTTTGTAGAAATTCTTCCTTCCAGACTCATTTTCTAAAAAAAAATTTGGTTTCCAGAATCTAATGGCCAGTACCCACTTTTCCAACTTTCTGTTCATCTTTATTCTATACATATACATATGTTAACCTGGAAAAACACAGAACCATTAAAGTAGTTAAAAAGAATAAGCCTTTAGTCAGGACAAGGGAAACAAAAGTTCTTATGGCCACCATAGGGAGCTAGGCTCTCAGACTCTGGGAACAATGAGTTCAAGAGGAATGGGAATATCCATCCTGGGAATTGCCATGAAACTAAAGAACTTAGGGTTTATATACATTTTGGGGAAAAAAGAAAGGAAGGCCAACTGATTGGCTTACATGGAGACAAGAGAAGGAATTGCCTGGGAAAGGCCTAGATACAATGGGAGAAACTTCTAAGACAAAAAGATATTAAAATTAGATTATATCTACTATCCTATTTAGGCTGAGATCATTGGGTACTTGAAAGTTTATTGTTCAGTCTAGGACAAATGTACTAATCCTATCTAGGATGATTCAGGGATGTCTGAGAGTTTCATAAAACAAAGTTGCCACATATATGTTTATATTGTCTCCCCATTAGAATCACCCCATTAGAATGTAAGCTCCTTGAGGGTAGGGACTATTCCATGCTTTATCTCTGCATCCACAGCACTTAATCTTGTGCTTGGTATACATTAGAGGTGACAACTTGCTTTATGAAATCCCAAATAAACCCTTGTCCCATGGGAACTTGCCTTCAAGAATCTCCCAGACCGATCTTTGTTCTAGAATAAAAAATGAGTGATGGATATAGTAAAGTCTTAAGTACCTTTTTGTCTTCTGAATTTCTCTTTTTGTATCTAGGTCTCTTCCAGGTATTCTAGCCTCTGCCTAGAATTCTCTTTCCATAGTTTCCATGTAAGCCAATCAATTGTTCTTCCTTTCCTATACTTCTCTAAAGTATATACAGTTGTTCTTCACTTATTGCAGCTTCACTGTATCATGGGTTTTTAAAAGTATATATAACTAATTCTGTATCGTGGAGTTTTTGTTGTAGCGCAGGATTTTGCAGATAAATACCATACTGTACACAATGGAAATGCAGTACACCACTACTGCTTGTGCAAGTTTGCCAACATGAAATTGTACCCGGCATATTATTGACTGATGGAATGAAACGACGCGCTGTGGAGGTGGGGTAAGGTGAGAGTCAGGATAATTTTACTCTGGTGTTTTTTACTCAGGTTTTACTTTTGTTTTTATTTCTTCCACTTTAAGTGATTATTAATAAACTTTATAAAATATTATACTTGGAGTTATTGGATATTAATTTAAATCTTACAGTCAAACCCACTACCGACCTCCCATGTCTGGCCTGGCCCAATGCTTTTGGAGACTTGTGGCTCTATGGGGGATGAATGGACACAGGACTCAACTGGCCTGACTGAGGGTGGCCCCTTTAAGTACTCTGTGGGAGGGAGCTTCCTGGACAGCCAGCCCCCTCCTGCTTCCAGCCCAAGAATAGCCACCACCAAAAAAAAAAAAAAGGCTAGAGCCTGTCATAACAGGAATCTTCTCTGACATCTTTAAAAGATAAGTGAGTTAACTACTGTGCCCCTCAAGGCCTTTGAGATTTGAAATGGACAGGCCCAGGGTTTTGTTTTTAGAAAAGAGGGGGATGTTCTAAAAGGAAGGGAAAATGCTAACTTACCTCTGGGTTCTTGAAAATATTGGGGTGAAATATTTCTTATGAGAAAGACACAGATTATATCCCACTCATCCCCAACTCCCTTTGCTGGTTGTGTCTTCTCTCCTAAAAGTACCTTATATTGCTTTGTTGTGGGGGTGAAGAGGTGTACCCCTGGGGTTTGGGAAGGATACCTTTTGCAAGAATGCAAGACTCCAAAACTTAGCTTAAAAATAAAAAGAGAAATTTATTAATTTAGAGAGTAATGTTGAGAATGGCCAGGAGGATAGTACAGTTGGAACAGCAAGATGGAAGGCTGCTCCCAGAACCCATCAATTCTGGGGATTTTATACTCTTGCAACAAAAGCTATGTCATAGTGTGGACATGACTCTAGAGTGGTTGTCACTCAGGCATTTGGTGGGGTGGGGTGGTCATCTGACTGGGGTCTGCCTGGAGACATAGGGAATGACCCTCATAGAGATTCCTTAGTTTTAGGAAACAGACAGATGTCTGAGATGTAGCCTGATAGAATCGAGGTGTAGCCTGGAGGTGCATCTCTCTGTCCATCTTAAATATAAAGGAGGATTGAAGGAGGATCTCAGGGTCCTATAGGGGTCATCAGGCTAAGAGTCACAAGGATGTAAGGGAGCAAAGGAATTTTACTGTTGCCCAAGTTTCTGGGGGTGCAATGCCCATGTCAGCTTTTGTGTATTTATGTATGATTAAGTTAGATTGTCACTGTTTTTAGTCATATCCAACTTTTCCTGATCCTTTCATCATTTTCTTGGCAAAGATTCTGGAATGGTTTTGGCATGGGCATTGTACCCCCTGAAACTCAGGCAACCTATTATCAGGGAAATTCCTCTGCTCCCTTAGGCGAATGACTCCCAACCCAAAACACCTGACCTTGGAGATTACCCTCCTTTGATTGCCCCACTGAATGGAGATGAACAGAGACACACCACATTCATCCTTCCTCCAAATCAGAGAACCACCCCCAGGAGAAGGAAAAGGCCAGGAAAGTATGTGGAAGCCAGATTATGGAAGGTGGTGAGGACAGGATCAGAGTTTTATACTTCCTTAAGTAGGAGGGCAGAAATTGATGAAGTCATTTTTAAACACAAAAGGGCTATAATCAGAGGATAGCTGGGGAAGGAGGTCAGAGACATAGAGGATAAATTGTGTTTGAGGTGTCCATGGGGAATACAGGCCTGGAATCATGGAGACAGGGCAGGTCTAGAGGTAGAAATTAGGGAAATGTTCATGTAGATCATGATAAGATTAGATTTGAACCCCCAAGAAAGCAGGAGAGACAAACTATCTTCAGGGACATTCCTCTGAGTACTGCTTTAGTTGTTTAGATATTTAGATTGATACTCTTGCTGGGTGAGTTTCAGTGCAGTAACTTGGACCTCAAGGAAAAGGGATAAATCAACTCTCATCCATCGTCATTGATGCTGTTCAAGCTGTTGAAATGATATATGGAGGACTCTGCAGGGAACAGCTAAAAAGCAAGATTCTTGAGTTTTTACATGTTAATTTTAGTGTTACCTTCCAGCAATTCACCCAAGTCCAATTTTGCTTGCTTTTCCTATAAAGGAAAATGCTTTTCACACAAGGTACATTGAAACTTGATTGATTCAGAGGAATTGGGACCTAGGAATCTGATTAGATCAGCTGTTCTCACTCCCTACTGTGGTTAAACTTCTTAGCCTGGCATTCAAGGCTCCATGCTAGCATGCTTGTTATATTACCACATATGGTGCGCTCAGTGCTTCAGACAATCTGAACAACTTGCCATTCTTCCCTCTCTATCGCTTCCCCTCCCATCAGCTTATGTCTAGTTTGTCCTGCCTCTGTGATTTTGCTTAGGTCATTTTTCCTGTGTCTGTCCCAACCCCCAGCCATCTTTGTTTAAAGCCCAGGTAGCCTTTTAAGGTCCAACTCCAATAAATGCTATCTCCTTTCACCTCTTCTCCCTTCCCAATCTACAAAGTCCTCCTTTGCTCCCCAAAGCCATTGCTTGCACCACTTGTCATGAACTTAGTAACACAATGTTTAGTATTATACTTGTGTCGGATGCATCCCCTTGCTAGATTGTGGGCTTCTTGAGGGCAGAGATTATATCTTATCTAATCTTTTGTGTCTCCCCTCAACCCAGGCACAGTGTTCTGTATATAGGGGGCCCTTGTTAAATGTCTGTTAGAATCTTATTGAGATAGTTGAGGAACATCTAATTGTAAAATGAGTTCAAATTTTGGGCATGCTAAGACTGTGGGGGTGGCAGAGTCAACTAGAGCTGTCCAACTGAAAAGAATACAGAGGAACATGGAGAAGGTGGTGGCCCAGAAGCAAGAAAAGAAAATACTGGGTCCAGCAGAGCATCTGACCCGACAAATTGAAAGAACTATTCGTCTAGCTCCACAACTTGTTTATCCTAGTACCAAACTCCTCACCTCCTGCTCATCCCCTCAGACCCTACCTCTTATACACCTGCTCTTCAGCTGTGCCTTTCCTTCAGCTACACAGCCTGGGGTTCCCCTTTATGGAAGATTCTCATCCCCTTCCTCTGTTTGCTTGGGAGCTTCCCCCTGGCTTTGGAGCCATCTTGGAGTCTGTTTCATCATGTCAGTGGCTCCAGGGATTCTTGCGAGTGGGAGGGATGCCCTGGATCTGGAGATGTTTGCATGCTGTCCTCATGTCTCCTTGGGCCGCTCAGGCCAAGGAGTGGGGGGCTAGGACTGTTGTTTAGATTATGTGACCTCCAGAAGGGCAGTGACTGTGTCATCTAAATTATGTATCTCTCTTAGCGCTGAACCTTTGGTGCTCTGAGCGTAATAAAACTTTAAAGTTGAAAAAAAAAAGACCTTACCTTCCATCTTAGAATCAATATTTGTATTGGTTCCAAGACAGAAGAGTAGTAGGGGCTAGGCAATGAGGGTTAAGTGACTTGCCCAAGGTCTAACCTCCCCTCCAACCCCTTGCTCCAGAGTCACATCCTCACTGCTGAAGAATATAAAACCCCCAGAATGGAGGCATTCTAGAAGCAACCTCCCAGGTCGTTCCACTCATGCTGTCTTGCTGGCTAAAAAATGAATCTCTCTTTACTTTTAAGCTAAGTTTCAGAGTCTTGCGTTCTTGTGAAAGGTATCCTTCCCGAACCCCAGGGGGTATACCTTTACACCCACAACAGTTTGATATTTCCTTCCCCAACTCATTTTACAGATGAGGAAACTGAGGAAACAGAATTAAGCGACTTGCTCAGGTTCATACAATGTTTGAAGCCAGATTTGAAATCATGAAGATGAGTCTTCCTGACTCCAGGTCCAGTACTCTATCCACTGTACCACCTAGCGGCATACATCAAATATATTCACACACATGTGTTAACTTGGAAAAACACAGAACTATTAAATAGTCAGAAAAACCAAGTCTTTAATGAGGAAAGGGATAGTGTCCAATATTTAGGCCTCCACACAGTCAAGTGCCCAAAACCACACAGAGCCAAAGATCCTGGCACTTTGGACACAGTATCCCTGGGAGTGTCACTGTGTTAGATGATAGCTCAGAAGCACATAGAATGTGGGGGAACTTATATACCCCTTGGGAAACTGGGGACCAGGGAATATAGTTGATTGGCTTTAAAATGGCCACAAAAAAATCAGAAGTACAAGGCTGAATTGTCTGCGAGAGGCTGATACTTTACAAAGGATACAAAAGGGAAAGTTCTAGCCAAGGGCTGGGCTTACTTGGGAAAAGGATTTTGATACAATGGGAGAAACTACCAGGAAAAAAGGGTACTTAACATCTGATTAGGTCAGTAAGCCCCACCTACCTAGGACCACCAAGTACTTCAAGGTCTATTGTTAGTCTGAAACTCTGAGTCTGGGATCTCCCTCCCAGAGAAACTCTCATGTGACAAGGTCTAACTTGAGGGTCTTCAGATCTCAAGCTGCTCCAAACTTGGGCTTTCTAGATTCTAAGTTGACACATGTGGCAACATGGAATCTAGGAACCCCAAACTTGAGGCCTAGTGGGATCTGGTGAACCCCAGGTTTCAGGACTAGCTTGTAGGTTGGAGAGCCCAAAGTTTGTACTTGTTTCCTGTTCCCAAGGGAATCCATCCTGAAGGGAACCCCAGGCTAGAAGTTTTAGACTGAGTGGGGGGACCCTCAGGGGAATGACAGTCCTAGTTGGGTGGGACTAAGCATATGCTAAGGGCCCTCTTTGTCTTAGATAGTCTCCCCTATTGTATCCGAGACCCTTTCCCAGTAAGATCCACCCCTGGGCAGGAACCAACCTTTAGTATCCATTGTAAGCAGCCCCTTCTCTTATACTCTAGCCTCCAGCTATGATTCCTTTCCCAAGCTTGATTGTCTCCTGTCGGTGTAGTTTGAACACTCCCATTTTCTTTGTAGCTATAGCAATGCCAATCATCTTTCCCTGCCCCAGGATTCTCCAAATGGTATATAGGTACCCCAAATTCTTTTGTTCCTTGGAGTCTAGCCTGGTGGCACTCCCAGGGATAACATCCCCAGAGTCCAGAGTTTTATACCCTGTAAAAGTTGTGGCCCCAGACTCTTGAGTAAATAATTAAATACTGGACTTATCCCTCTCCTGATTAAAGACTTGGTTTTTCTGACTATTTGATAGTTCTGTGTCATTTACAAGTTAATACATGTAATATGCATATGTTTTAGAAATATATGGCATTTATTAAATTCCTTTTTGGTGCCAGATACTGTGCAAAGTGCTTGTGATATAAGGCAAAAACAGACTTTGCCATGAAGGAGTTTACAGTCTAATGAGGGAGACAACATGTAACTAGCTGGGTGGACAGAGCACAGGGTTTGGATTCAAGAGGACTTGAGTTAGAATGTGTCAACTAGAAACTAGAACTAGTAAATAGTCAAAATCACTCTTTAATCAAGGGAAAAGGGGTTAGCGCTACTAAGTGCGACAATGGAGCTGTTCCCCGAGACTGCACAGAGTCTGGACGCCCCGGTCACTGACCCTTGGGAGTGCCATCGACTCAGGATGGACTCCAGGGAACAAAAAAATTGGGGAATCTATATACCATTTGGGGAGTCCAGGGACAGGGAAAGATGATTGACATCACTATGGCTACAAGGAAAATGGGAGTGTTCAAACTACACTGACAGGATACAATCAAGTTTGGGAAAAGAATCATAGCTAGAGGCTAGGGTGTAAGAAAAGGGGCTGCTTACAATAGATACTAAAGGATGGTTCCTGCTCAGGTGTAGATCTTTTCCTGGGAAAGGTTCTAATACAATAGGGGAGACTATGGAAAACAAAGAGGGTCCTTAGCATATGCTTATCTCACCCTACCAGGATTGTAATTCCCCTGAGGGTCCCCCACTCAATCTGAAACTTCTAACCTGGGATTCCCTTCAGGGTAGATTCCCATAGGAAAAGGGAACAAGTACAAACTTTGGGGTCTCCAATCTACAAGGTAAATCTAAAATTGGGGTTCATCAGATCCCACTAGGCCACAAGTTTGGGATTCCTAAATTCCATGTTGACAAATGCTACCTTAGATATCTGCTAGTTCTGTAATGCTGAACGAGTCACTCAACCTCTGGCTACCTCAGTTTCCTCATCTGTAAAATTGGAATGATAATAGCACCTACCTCTTAGAGTTGTTGTAAGAATGTAATATTTTTTAAATGTATTATAAACCTTAAAGAACTATATAAATTCTAGCTATTATTTTTACTATAAGAAAAAGGAAGAGATGAAAGATAAAGAATACATGATCTGAGAGATGTAAAAAGTGGGATCTGAGTCATCTAGATAGCAGCCAGAGAAATTAAGAATCCAAGGTGAGCAGGCTGACAACTGTTTTAATGAACCCCTAAGTTTGACGTTGTCCCTTGGTAATTTGCCTTCAGGCTGTCCCAGAATGACCTTGTCTTAGACTTGCGGGGTGCAGAGATGTACCCCTGGGGTTTGGGAAGTATACCTTTTGCAAGAACGCAAGACTCCAAAACTTAACTTAAAGAGAGATTTAATAGTAATGTTGAATTTTTGGCAAGCAACACAGCATGAGAGGAGCCAATGCCTCAATTCTGGGGTTTTTATATTCAATGAGAGCTTGACTCTGGGGCAAGGGGTAGGGGAGGGGATTTCCCTGAAGGCATGGGGGTGGTTCTCATGATTTGGAAGACGGATAGATGAGGTGTGTCTCTTTGTCCATCTCAAATCAATGGGACAATCAAAGGAGGATAATCCTCACAGGGTCAGATGTTTTGGGTTGGGAGTCAGAGGGTGTAAGGGAGCAAAGGAATTTCCCTGATAATAGTTTGTCTGAGTTTCTGGGGGTACTATGCCCATGACAGATGGAACAATAAACCTTAAAGTACACAATGATCCCAACTTAGACAGAATTGGTAGATATAATCAAATCTTAAATATCCTTTTGTCTTAGAAGTTTCTCCCTTAAATCAATTGTACAAAAAAATCAAGCCATTCTCCAATTGATAAACGGACAAGGGACATGTATAGGCAATTTTCACATAAAGAAATCAAAACTATCAATAAGCACATGAAAAAGTGCTCTAAATCTCTTATAATCAGAGAAATGCAAATCAATACAACTCTGAGGTACCATCTTACACCTAACTGATTGGCTAAAATGACAGCAAAGGAAAATAATAAATGTTGGATAGGATGTGGCAAAATTGGAACATTAATGCATTGCTGGTGGAGCTGTGATCTAACGATTCTGGAGGGCAATTTGGAACTATGCCCAAAGGGCGATAAAAGACTGTCTGCCTTTTGACTCAGCTGTAGCACTGCTGGGTTTGTACCCCAAAGAGATAATAAGGTAAAAGACTTGTACAAGAATATTCATAGCTGCACTCTTTGTGGTGACCAAAAATTGGAAAATGAGGGGATGCCCTTCAATTGGGGAATGGCTGAACAAATTGTGGTATCTGTTGGTGATGGAATACTATTGTGCTCAAAGGAATAATAAAGTGGAGGAGTTCCATGGAGACTGGAACGACCTCCAGGAAGTGATGCAGAGTGAGAGGAGCAGAACTAGGAGAACATTGTACACAGACTGATACATTGTAGCATGATCAAACATAATGAACTTCTCTACTAGCAGCAATGCAATGAGGCAGGACAATTCTGAGGGACTTATGAGAAAGAACTGTGGGAGTAGAAACACAGAAGAAAAACAACTGACTGATCACATGGGTTGGTGGGGATAGGATTGGGAATGTAGACTCTAAGTGATCACCCTATGCAAATATTAATAATATGGAAATAAGTCTTGATCAATGACACATGTAAAACCCAGTGGAATTGCTCCTTGGCTATGGGAAGAGTGTGGGGGAGGGGAGGGAAAGAACATGAATCATGTAACTGGAAAAATATCCTAAATTAAAATTTTCAAAAAAAAATAAATTTTTAAAAAGTTTCTCCCATCTATTTAGGCTTCTGCCAGGTAGACCAGCCCCTGGCTGGATTCCTCCTGCCATTTTCTCTACCATAAGTCAATCACTTGGACTTTCCTGTCCTTTATTCTTCAGCTCACTGGAAAAATCTCCCTTCTAAAGTGCTTTTCCCCAGAGTCAATGTTCCTAAAATACAGAGCTTTGTCATTGTATCAAGCCCATGACAAGGCTAATAAACCAAAGTAAAGACATGGGGATAGGAAAAGTACCTTGTGAGCAAGAAAAACCAGTAGGACCTTAAAGCTAGATTGTATAGTTTATATAAGTCAGCAGAATATAAGAAGCCAGGAATGGAATGAAAAGGCCAGGTTTTGAAGAGTTTTAAATGCCAAAAAGAATTTATATTTGATCTTGGAGATAATAGGGAACCAATGGAAGTTGATGATTTTTTAGAAAAATCATTTTCACAGCATGACAGGAATGGGGGCAGTTAGGTGGCTTAGTGGTGTGAAAGCCAGACCTAAAGATAGTAGATATGGATTAAAATCTGGCCTCAGACTCTTCCTAGATGTGTGACCCTGGGTAAATCATTTAACCCCTATTGCCTAACTCTAACCACTCTTGAAACCAATACTTACTATTGATTCTAAGATAGAAGGTAAGGGTTATTTTTTTTAAAGGCTATTGTAATAGAGGTGATAAAATAAGGAAGCAGCAAAGTGGACACAATATACATAAGTATAGATACATATATGTATGAATACATATACACACATACATGTGGGTCAGATATGAGTTAAGTCTTGAAGGAAACCAGAAAAACTGAGTGTGTGTGTGTGTGTGTGTCTGTGTCTGTGTGTCTGTGTCTGTGTGTGTCTGTGTGTAAAAGACAACGGTAGAAAAGACAAGCTATGGGTAAAGAAAGAACATATGACTAGGGAGACTGTGGGATATATGGCACCAAGGTTACTGGCCTAAGTGCCTGGATGGGAGGCAAGAGGGTAGTGCCTGCATATAAGTCTATCCCAGTGATGGTGAACCTTTTAGAGACTGAGTGCCTAAACTGCACTCTCACAATGTATGTGAGCTCCCTACTTTACCCTAGACAGGGGACGGATGAAGCATTCTCACTGGGCCACTGGGCAAAGGGGCAGGTCATATGAGAAATGTCCTCAGGAGCATGGAGAGAGGGAGAGCAGCCCCCTATGGCATGTGCCATAGGTTTACTAATACTAGCATCAAAACAAAGATATTTCTTTGACTTTGAGGTTAGCCAGGAAGCAAATAAGGCTCCTTCCATCTCTCAAATTCTGTAATACTCTGAGATAAGCACTTCCAGTCCAGAGATTTCTTCACATTTCCACATATCAACAATCAATCACTAAATATATCCCTACTCAGGGCCAGGCTAATAGTAGCCGCTGCCCTGGAGGAGCTCACAATCTAATGGCAAAGACAAAACACAAATATGTACTAGTCAACTGGATTGCAGGATAACGGGGAGATGAGTGGTCATGCTTGGTGTGCAGTGCCTAGCACAAAGGGGGTGGGGGGTGTCAGGTTGATGGTTATTGACTTTTTATTCACCAGGCCCGACCTTTTAGCTTCTCCCAAGGCTTCTTTCCTCTCTTCCAGCAAATGATGTGAAGCTCTGCCTCAGTTCCATCAGTGGCCATCTTCCAGGGAGAAAAAAAAGCTCTGAGCTTTAGGAGGCAGCTGGGCATCCCAGGGGGCAGCGTGGTCCAGGAGCCAGAGAAGAGCTCAAAGCTGGCCTCGGGCACGACGAACCTGGAGGATGGTGCTGACCAGATTGTCTCATAGTTCCCTGCCTCAGTTTCCCTAATCTGATAAAAGGTGCCAAAAAAAGATGCCCCTGCCAGGGCGATGAACGATTAGGCTCCTACAAAGGGAAGCGCTTTGAAAAGCTGAAAGTGCTACATACAAGCCTGCAGTCGGGTTTCTCACAGTGGCCTGATTTAAGCCCAAGACTGCTCCTGCCCTTACAGGGCGGTACTGAGACTGCATCCGACACTAAGGTGTCTAAGAGGTGCGCCGCGTGGGACAGCCCGGGCAGGCCACAACACTTGTGGGATCAAGTTCCCGCTCCCAAGGTGGCGGAGCAGAGACTGCGGGTGGGAGGAAAGGGAAGGCGAGCAAGGAGGAGCCGAGGGAGGGGCGGAGCCAAGAGCGACTGAAGGGAGGGGCCGGTCCGCGATAGGAAGTGACGTCACACGCCTCGCGGTACGTGCGCGGACGTGGCGGCGGCGGGGTCGGCGCCGGGGGGCGGAAGTGGCAGTCGCGCCGGGGCTGGTGTTTGTGTTTTGGTTTCGAAAGGCGCCGGGCTACTGAGTTTGGGGGAGCCGGAGGAGGAAGCGGCAGCGGAGGCTAGGGCCGTGGGCGCCCGGCTCCGGCCGAGGGGGAGGAGCGGCGGGAGGCGGGGACGGAGCCCGACGGGGGCGGCCCCAGCGGCGCGAACCCCGCACCGGCCAGTCTGAGGGAGGGGAGCGGCGCGAGGAGGCGCAGGCAGGCCACGGACGAGACGCCAAGCCCCGGTCCTCGTCTTTGAGGAGACGCCGTCCCGCCGCGCCAGGTAACGAACCAAGCTGCGCTGCGCTGAACCCCGAGCGGGCCGCGGGTCGCGGGCCCCAGGCCTGGCCCGGTCGGTGTCCCTATTCCCGGCCCAAGATGGCGGCCCGGGGCCTCCCCTGGCTGGCCGAACCGCACCGGGGCCTGAGCATCGCCGTCCACTTGTTGGGGTTCCCTTTGGGCTAATGCGAACTCGGGGGGGGGGCCGCGGATCCTTCCATTGATGTTTCCGATGTGGCAGGGCTCCCAGGTCCGCAGACATTTGGTACGTCCCGGAGGGCTTCGGACTGCTCTCCCGAACTCTCCGGGCCGAGAGTTTCCTTCTTGGCCAAGTGAGGGAATTGGACGAAATGATCATCTCAAGGTCCTTTCACGAGCCGCTGGCGGGGTGCAGGGCACTTAGTAAAGACTGGGTGTTGTCTAGTAGGTAAAATCATTTTATGCCGAGATCGCTGTCGTTTTTAAAAACCATTGTAATTCTAACTATATACTTCTGGGGCCCTCGGTGACTGAGTTGCCTCTTTGCCTAGGTTGGGAGTAAATGTCGAGGTTGCCCAGTTGGGATCTCTGCCCCACACCCCTCCCAAAAAGGTTAAAAACAAAAAACTTATGAGATAATTAAAAAAATCAAAGGCAAGATATCCTAGTCCCGTTTTTTGAGGATAAAATGAGGCACTCTCTGAAAAGGGAAATGATAACCTTAAAGTGCTATATCATCATTAACTATTATTATTCTGAGCCATAAAGTAATTTTTTACTTTGTCTATATTTTAATACTTCGGAATTGTTTTTAAAGCCTGCTGGAATGTGGGGTGGGAGGAAATACCATTGATATCATTCACTTAACTATTTTTCAAATTCTTAAAATACTGTGACAAATAATTTAAATATTCCATTAGAAATGAGTGGTGTGATATGAGAGCCTTATCTTGTGTAAATATGAAGACTTGAAAGCCTATCTTTATTATTTATACTTAATTTTGTCCACCCAACTAAAGTGAATTAAATCTTTCTGATAATCTTTTTAGTTAATTAGAAAGCAAATACTAAACTTTAAACATCAAAATAGTCACTGAAAGTCACTAGTGCAAAATGAAATGCAAACTTTACAATTTTAGTAAGTAAAATGCTTTTAAAGTTGTCTGGGGAGGGAAGGTGCAGCTCAGTGAATTGAGAGGGGCCTAGAGAGGGGAGGTCCTGGGTTCAAATGTGACTTCAGATACTATTTAGTTTTGTGACCCTGGGCAAGTGACTTAACCCACTTTGCCTAGTCCTTATCACTGCCTCTGCCCTGACACATTGCCAAGACTGAAGTTAAGGGTTTAATCTTAAAGCATTGTGGCCTCTTAAAGCATTGAAGTAGTAGAACTAGTATGGCACTTGGAGTAAAGAAGACATGAGTTCAAATCCTACTGCAGATATTAACAATGTGAAACTGGGGAAATAATTTACTTTCTCCATCCTCCATTTACTTATCTGTAAAATAAAGGTGATTATTGCACCTAGGGAAGCTAGGATGCACCTTGGATGGAGTGTAGGGCCTGAAATCAGGAAGATCTGAGTTCAAATTTAGCCTTAGACACTAGCTGGGTGACCCTGAGCAAGTTATTTAACCATGTTTGCCACAGATTCCTAATCTATAAAATGAATTGGAAAAGGAAATGGCAAACAACCAGTGTCTTTGCCAAGAAAACCCCAAAAAGTGGTCAGGAAGAGTTAGCAGAGACTGAAATTACTAAACAACAAAACACTTCCCTCTCAGGTTTTTTAGGATAAACTGAGATGTTTGTAAAGTGCTTTGCAAACTTTTAAAATACAATAGAAATGTTGACCATTGTAATTATGAATCTCTTATTGCTGTTACTAGCAACCTAACAGGGCTAGATTAATTTTTTACAATTTCCAGCCTTTTGATTTAAATTTTGGAATTAGTATAGCAGTTCATTCAATCAGGAGCTTGAGAATTGAGAACTGTCTTCCTTTTAATTCCAGTTTAGCATAGTGCCTGGCAGTCAGCCAATAAACATTTATTA
Source organism: Monodelphis domestica (assembly GCF_027887165.1). Classification (NCBI taxonomy): domain Eukaryota; kingdom Metazoa; phylum Chordata; class Mammalia; order Didelphimorphia; family Didelphidae; genus Monodelphis; species Monodelphis domestica. The sequence goes on from NC_077231.1 coordinate 292,777,280, forward strand.
AATATCTAGGATATACACATAGTAGATAGTTAATAAATGCTTGTTGACTTGACTTGAAGCACTTGTCAAGTTCCTTATATTTGCTTTGCATTGTATGTACATAGTCAAAAAAAGTTCCTCCCCTCAAAGAGCTTACTGTTAGATAACTAACAAGTCTAAACATAAAGTCCTTGCTCAGTAATCTAATAGGCACTTTTAGAAATCATACATCACACAACTAGGGAGTGTTTCTGTTGCCAGGTCATATCCTAGATAGGTGTGTTAGTGCATTTTAAGTCTACAAGACATTTCATTAGCATTTAATCATTGTCCCCATGATGTGCACACCTAGTAAGCTATTTTCCCATTAGTTAAGAATGGTTCTTGTAGGCAGATGTTTCCACATGTGTTTTATGACCTAAGAATAATTTGTTGTTTAGTCATTTGGTCCAGCTGAATGTCTAAGCTCTTCTTGACTACAGATGGACTTTTCTTAGCAAAGATAACTGGAGTGATTTATTTCCTTCCCAAGTGGACTAAATGAAAGAGAGGTTAAGTGATTTGCCCAGAATCACACAACTAGTGAGTGTCTAAGGCTGGATTTAAATTCAGGTATTCCTGATTCCAGGCCCAGGACTCCATCCACTGAGTCACCCAACTGCTTTCTAAGAACAATGAATTATACTTATTCATTATTGATGGTTAATTATGAAAACTTCTACATTGTAATAAAAGTTAAGTGATGATTGAATCCAAGGCCTTCTAAAAGAGTAGGTCAGAAATCATATTGGAAGTATTTGTAAGTTCGGTGACTTTAATAAGTGTATAGAGAAAAAGTATAGGTATGTAGGTAACAAGTATTGAAATTAAAAGAATAGTTTTGGCTATTATCTTTAATAATAGTCACTACTATATTGCCTATACTTTTGGATGATTTAAAATATGTATATGTATATCATGTTATGCAAGATATTACTGAAAAAATATATAGGAACATAGCTGTGCAATCCACATCTCCATAGTGACAAAATAAAGTGTCCCCACAGTAGCACAGGGATAATTTTCAAAGATTATAATCCTTAAACATTTTTAATGGCAGAATTAAAAATTAGCAAACTTTATAAAAATAAATGAAATTTATTTCCTAGAAAATCGAGTAACTCATGAAATATACTGTGATCAAAACTTATTAAAGTAATTCATATTGGTTTTGGTTTGTTTTCTACAATTAATAACTTAATATTCATTGTGTTTTTAATTAACAGATTATTGCCAATAGAAAGAAAAATATTGACACTTGCATCCTGGAAGTCTACCATTTAAGAACCTGAAATTAGGGACTTTATTCTTATTTGGACATGGCTAATCGAGGAGCAACAAGACCCAATGGGCCAAATACTGGGAATAAAATTTGCCAGTTCAAACTAGTACTTCTGGGCGAATCTGCTGTTGGAAAATCAAGTCTTGTGCTTCGATTTGTGAAGGGCCAATTTCATGAATTTCAAGAGAGTACCATTGGGGGTGAGAACACTTTTTTACCCTACTGAATTTATTCCCATACTGACTTGAATCATGTTTGTATAATCTTTATTTTTTAGAATCTTTATTTATAATGTGTTAACATCTTTCCCAAGTATGAGATAATTGTACTTTCACATAAGAATGGTGATTAAGATGAACATTTGTGACCAGTGTCCTTCAAGTGATTTAGTATTAGATAGCTTCTTAACTGATGATATAAATATATTCTTTTACTTTGATTCCATTAGATTTACCACCTTGAAGGGTATGATGCTGTAACATGCAAGATTTAGAACTAGAAAAAGCCTCACAGGCAGGCCATTGTGTGCAACCCCCTCACTAAGGTTCCAGGTCAAAAGTATCAGGGCAGATTTTGAGTTGAGGTCCTCAGAATCATCCCAGAAATAACAGATTTCCATTATATTTTGGCCTAGCAGTGTAACATTGGGAAGAGCACATGCTGAAGGCCTGCTTGATAGGTAACCTGATGGCTCTGTCTGGTATTTATTTAATCTTTCTGAGATACAGTATTCATGGAAAATCATTTCAAAAGCACAAGTGGGCTGACAGAAAGCAAGGTGGACAAATATATGTGATGCCATTAGAGATCATTTCTAATAGTAGCTGGATACTTCCCACTTAGATTGATGCAAATAGTATGGTTACTTGCAGGGTCACCTGGGAAAATGGCCCAATGTGGTGAGGTATAATCCAACTCTTCTGAAATTTTACTTTTCAGTAATACTCTGGTTTATTTTGTGTTTTTTTAAGATGCTTTGGAAATAAAATAACATTTTCTAATTGCAATTGTGATCCCCTGACCTACATTTTTCTTAATTTCTTGGTAGGCTTAAGTTAAAAAAATTCTATATTATTCCTTGAGAACAGTTTCTTAAAAACTGAATAAAAGATCTGAATTTGATTTAAGATATCACTGTTTTGAAGGTTCTAAGATATAAATAGGCCTGAGTATTAAAGGTTTTAAAGTTCTCTGGTAGGGTTCCATTCCCCGAAATTTGCTGGTAGCAGTAATTTCAAGTAATGTAATATAAACTCCTGTATATCATTGGGATATAGGGACCATTACTTCCTATTTGTTTAATGTTGCTAAGTATTATTTAAATTCCCATTATAGCATTCTTTCCTGTTGGCTAACTTTTAAAGATTTATAGTGTCCTTAATACCTATTTCATATTCTTCAATTCGAATTGCAACCGAAACAACCTGACATTTAAATTCTTCTGACAGTGGGTGCTAGACATTTTCTTACTCTACTGGTAGTTATGAGATTACAATGAAATGGCCAAGCGGTGAAATGAATAGAGCACTGGACCTAGAATCTGGAAGATCTAAGTTCAAATTTAGCCTTGGTGTTCACTAGCTTTGTGACACTGGGCAAGTCACTTAGCCTCTGTCTGCCTTGGTTACCTTAGCTATAAAATGGGAATTGATAATAACATCTATATCCTTGGGTGATTGTATCAATCAAATGAGACAATAATTGTAAGTACTTATCACAGTTCCTGGTTTGTAGTCTTTCTTCAAGACATTTCTAACTTGTATCATCTTTCTCCCATGCTGTTTGTCATCTTTTCTACCTTTTAGGATTATTATTTTTACTATTCAGGGTAACCTGTCTGAAAAGTTTCTGGTGACTGTTTCTATAAGAATGAAAATAGCTGACATTCATACAGCTCTTCATAAACTTACAGGTCCCTTAGATTAGAGCAGCTTCAATAGCTTGACAGCATTTTTCTGGACACAAGAGAATACATCTTTAGGTTACTGAGGAAGAAGTCAAGGGGTCATTAGAATATATGCATCTTATCTTCCAAGCCTCATAGAAAGGACAGTTTTAAAAGAGATACTTAAGCTGTCTTCACCAGTGCTTTACATACAACATTCAGCTCTTCAAAGACCTCCCCTGGGGAGAGTGAACCTCAGAGAGGCCCAGTGATATTTATTAGTGGTCACAGATATAGCAAGTATTAGAAAAACTATTTGAATCCAGGTCTGTCTCCAAATCTTTCAAATAGGCTTTGTTCCTGTGTGTCTAGGTGCACAGTAACCATTTAATGAGCCCTTGAAAATCTGTCTTTTCCCTATATAAGGTAATTTCATCTGTCTCCATAGCCCCTAGAATATCCTGAAGGCACAAAAACTTTCACATTCATTTTAACTGGCTATTATTACAAGGGTTGTTCACACTAAGTCACTGCCTGGTGAAGCAACTTTAGAATTGCTACCCTTCATATAGACCCAGGCATAACCAGCCTGTGATTCCTTCCAGACTCTGCTATATGCCCACAGTTGTCTAACTTAAACCAGAAATGGCAGGGGGCTAGTTCTTTTTGTTTCTTTTTTTTTTTAATAAACCTTTACCTTCCATCCTAGAGTCATACTGTGTATTAGCTCCAAAACAGAAGAGCAGTAAGGGCTAGGCAATGGGGGTTAAGTGACTTGCCCAGGATCACACAGCTAGGAAATGTCTGGCCAAATTTTAACCTAAGACCTCCCATCTCTAGGTCTGGCTCTCAATCCACTGAGCTACCCAGCTGCTCCTCAGGGGCTAGTTCTTAAGTTTAATTCAGCATCCAGTTTAAAGTACATTAAAAAGTTTCTTCCACCTCTTTTTTAGTATTGGCAAATAGGGGAAAATGGGAAATGGGGTTAAAAGCTGTAGATAAGAGTATATTATCATTGTCTGATCCACTCCTTCACAGGCTGCTACATATTTACTCCATCTGATTGCAGCATTTTTTTATTTAGCACATGCCATGGTGTCCATCTAGTGTGATGACTTTTATTCTTAGTTTATTCGTAGGATAAACTACTACTTAGTTTTTTTGACATTTAAAGCACTAAAAAATGGGCATGGGTGAACAAATTTGTTCAGGTCCAAATTTTTCATTATTTTGGGAATACGGTTTATTTTATTCATTTATAGGATTTCAAGCTAGAAAGGGATTGAAAAAATTTTTCCTTCTGAGGCCAGGGAAGATAGACTTACTGAAGGTTACACAGTAAGTAGCAATTAAGTACAAAATCTAGGTCTTCCAACTCCGTGTTAAGACTGTACTATACTATATTTTATTATGAACTACTTTAAAACCCTAAGAATTTTTCTCAAGACCCTTCTGTCTTAAAGCCAGTTGGCTCTAAAGCTGAAGAACAGTAAGGGCCAGGCAATTGGGATAAGCGACTTGACCAGGGTCACACATCTAGGAAGTATCTTAAGACCAGATTTAAACCCAGGACCTCCTGTCTTGAGCCCTGGCTTGCTATCCAGTGGGCCACCTAACTGTTCATAGGACTTTTATTTTCAATAGAATTGTTAATACATTCTTACAAATGACTACACCTAAAAATATATTAATTCATCCCCATTCATTTCACATGTCAAACATTTAATATTTACTGTGTATCAGACAAAAGACAGCATAGAATGCTAGTCTAAGTTGAGAAGACTTGGATTCAAGTCTTGCCTCGGTTTTATACTGGCTATGTGACCCCAGGAAGTCACTTAAAATCTCCAAACAACAACTCTTAAGACTAAATTGAAGAGAAGGTGCTTACACCTACTTTGGTAAAAGAAGGCTCAAGGTGGAGGACTTCTCTTTAACAATGAAATCACAGAGCCTTTCCTGATCCTCGCCCAACTGTCAGATACTATTCTTGAAATTAAGGATGCAGAAGCCCTTGCCATGGTAGGAATTTATATTCTTTGAAATTATGTGATTTGTAGATGTTTTCTTATTAAAAAAAAGGTGCAGAGAAAGGACTCCAGTTCATGGCTGTACATATATACACTAAAGTGACTTACAAACTGAAGAGAATACCATCTAGAAAAGTGTAGTCTGAGCAATAAAAACTAGGACAGAAATTTTACATGCTAGTATCAGGTGTTCTTCATGCTAGAATATGTTACCATTGTGGCCCTTTAACTTGAAGCTAAAGGCAAAGGAGGCGAAGAAATGTATTTTGAAACAATTGCTTTAGAATAAATACTCCAATTTTTTTCCCTATTGAGCACTGTGTATGCTCAATCTCTGATTTTTTTTTTTTTTTAGAAAAATTATTTCTCGGAAAAGAAACAGAAAACATGCTTCCTTTCTCAGTGAGAGAAATACCTTCTGAAGCAGTCATACTTTAAAATTTTAGAGGCTTTGGTTTTAAACAGAAGAAATATACTATTAAACTCGTCACCTTTAGAAGACATTATCTCTAGGAATATAGGCTAATATGTAGCATATTTGAGGATGGGGTGGATTAATGCAGATATAAATTGTTTTCAGTTTGCACCATTCTGCTCAGACCTATAAAGAAAATTATCTTATATGGCCTTTAAATAATAAATAAAAATCAAACTACCTCAAAACTGAGAGGTCGGTAGGACTTCAAGTAAAGGAAAGCTTCCTAATAAATGTATCCAAAAGTGAAGTGCTCTTGCCTTGAAAGGTACCAGAGTCCCCTTCATTGGAGGTGTTGAGGCAAAAACTGGATGACCACTTGTTGAGGTGTATTGTAGATTGATTTTTGTTGAAATTGTTGGAATGGATAGTTTTCATTTTTTTTTTTATCATAAGAATCTGAGTAATTGACTTTTCTTTTTGAATTTTATTGCTATTTTTGTTTTTTACTTCACCTTAATTTCTAAATATATTCCTTCTCCATCACTTTCCCAGAAAACCATCCCTTATAACAAAGAATCAAAAAGGGGGGAGGAAGCAAAACTGCCTAATACATTGACCAAATCTGATTCTATAGGTAGTGTTCTATGCTAGTAGCACTCCAAAGAAAGAAGGAAGAGACATTTCTTCCTCTCTTTGGACTCAACCTTGGTTATTATAATTGCAGGGTATTCCGTTTTTTCATTTTTTGTTATTTTTTTCATTTGTCTTTTTAGTATCACTATGTATATTGATGGTTCTTAAAGTGAACTAAGGTGAGACTTTCAGTGAGACCACATGTTTTCCATAATAATACTAAAATGTTTTTTTTATTTCTAGTATGATAAATATAAGTAGATAAAAATACATATAAATGAGCTCTATAGAGGGCCCTCAATAATCAAAAGTGTAAAAGGAACTTAATCCTGAACAGAAAGTTTGAGAACCACTGGTCCACATTTTTTTTTTACTTCACTTTGAATCAGTTCATATGTCTTCCCAGCTTCTCTGTATTATGGGACTTAAATGTAATGGAGTCTTTTACTGCACCATAAGAAACAATTTCTTTAGCTCACCGTTTTTTGTAATTATTTTCAATTTTTTAATACTACCTCACCAAGAACACTGAAACTGGAAGTCAGAAGATAAGAATTCTAGTTCTGACTTAATAGCTCTGTGGCATTTAGAAAGTCATTTCTCTTCTCTGCCTTAATTTATTGTTCAGTATATCGTAGTCTTTGGGCTACTGCCTCTGGGGATTTCTTGGCAAAGATACTAGAATGGCTTGCCATTTCTTTCTCCAGTGGATTAATGCAAACAAGTTAAGTGACTTAGCTAGAGTCGTGCAGCTATAATAAATGTCTGAGGCCAGATTTGAACATAGATCTTCTTGACTCTTAGGCCCAACACTTTATCCACTGAGCTATACTTTAATGTAATATGATGATTTCTTTCACCTTGTATGATCCTATGTCCAACAATCCAAAAATGGGATATTTCACAGACATTAGTTTGTTAGGAACCAACATTTACTGCTTTAAAAAGTTTGTTTTTCCTTTTAAACCCCCCCCCCCCCCCCCCCCCGTGGAAATTTTGCTAAAAGTTTGGCAGCATTCTGTTTAAGAAGGCTGGGATTAGGATATGGCTCAAGCTGGTAAGATCTCAGCATTGAGAGCTACATCGAACATAGGCTGCTATTATTTACCCTCTGAAGGTTCTCTTTTCTAGACTAAGCATGTTCATTTCCTTCATTCCATCCACATCTCCATAAAAACTTAAGCATTTTTGTCAGTCATGACTAGCATTTATAAATTACTGTGTTTTCAAAGCACTTTACATGTTCTTTCATTTCATCCTCACAACAACCCTGAGAGGTAAGTGATAATGTTATCCCCATTTTATAGATGAGTAAACTGAGACACAAACAGTTGTGAAGTGACTTGTCCAGGGTCACACAGCTAGGAATTGCCTAAGTCAAGATTTAAACTGAGATCTTCCTTACCCCAGGCCCAGCAATATCCACTGCACTAACTAGCTTTGTTCATAAAAGTAGGCAAGAATTATAATTTAACCTTTTGTTTATTATTTAGGAATAAAAAATGCCAGTTAATTTGTTACCATCTGATGGAACAGTAATGGCCCTGTCAGATCTTTAATGTAAGATGGTCTATTTGCTCCAATGCTAAATGGCTTCAATATAGTAGCAAAAGGTGGGCTTTTTCAGTCTGCTTGTTACAGTGTTATGTCAGTGTGCCTGTTTCTAACAATTTATCTTCCATCCCTTGCCCCCCTTCTAATTTATTGTTAATTCTACTGTAGAATACTTGGATAAGCATTTTTTTTTTAGTTCTAAGAATCATTATTAATTGTTGAGTGAAGACTTTGGGGACATCTTCCACAGAAAAAGTATGTGGACTTTTCAACAATAATTCTAGTTGGTTAGAGGCTTTTTCTTTTTTTTTTGGTCTGCTTTTGGCTATTCCACATAGTTAAGGTTGTTGGATAACTATAAATGTCTTCTGTATAATAGAATAGATGTTATTATAACAGAAAATGTTTGTGCTTTTAAGCCTAGAACATATATGATGATTTGTAAATGTTAGAAGCAGAGACATTGAGAACTCGTTCTTGGGGGGGAAATAACCTTTCTCTTTTTCTTGGTCTTAACACAAACTTTGCCATCAAGCATTTTAATTTAGATTGTAATGATAAACATCTTGGAACCATCTTATACTTTCATTATGATTCTACAGAAAATATAGGAAAAGTAGTAGGTGTATATTATTCTAAGTCTATGCACTAGCTGTATTAAGGTGCAAGAAGGAGTTCTCTTTAGTATTCTCCTTATAGATGAAGATTCCCCAGACTGAATTCTCAGTAATCCTGCCCTCCCAATTTAGATTATAGTATGATTATACTTAGTGTTTTTATTTTTTTTTAAACCCTTCCCTTCCATCTTAGAATCAATATTGTGTATTGGCCACACTGTTAGGAAGTGTCTGAGGTCACATTTGAACTTATGACCTCCCATCGCTGGGCCTGACTCTCAATCCACTGAGCCACCTAGCTGTCCCTATACTTAATGGGCATACAAAATGGTATGGAAGATAAATATCCTTAATTTAGTAAATGAACAACACCACCAAAAAAATTAGATCTTACTGTTTCCTAAAGGTGGTGACAATAATATTGAATGGCAAAGGATTTTAGCCACTCTGTTGGATCACTCATGTCAAGGTTTAGAAGCTGAGGCAAAAGTAAACCACCAGCTTGTGGAAAGTTTCCTACATTGACCAACTAAACCATCAAACTATATATCCTTGAAATATTAGTACCTTGTTTTCTGATCTGGTCTGTATCGTCACAGATTTTCACGTTGCATATTTTGAAGTCTAAATATTTTTAAAAATTGACAACTTTTTAAGAAAACCTTACCTTCTGTCTTAGAATCACTACTGTTTATTGGTTCTAAGGCAAAAGAGCAGTAAGGGTTAGATAGGCAATGGGGGTTAAGTGACTTACCTGGGGCCACACAGCCACATCATTATGAAGTGTCTGAGGCTAGATTTGAACCTAGGACCTCCAGTCTCTAGGCCTGGCTCTTAATCCACTGAGCCACCCAGGTGTCCCCATTGACAACTTTAAAGCCAGTAATCATTCTAAAACCTTTATTTATGGTCCAAAATGTAAAGCATAATACATAACTTATAAACAGAACTCTATTATGAAACATACCTGGCACCGATTCCTGTTGGACATTTCAAACTAGATCTTCTAGAAATACCTTAAAGTTAGTATGCCTAAAACTTAACTCATTGTCTTCTTAACCCCTCATTTTCTCATTTTTGTCAAAAAGCACCACCATCCTTCCTAGTATCTCTGGTTCATTATCTTGGCATTATTCTGGACTCCTTGGGCTCCCTCAAATAAAGTAATTTGCCAAATCTTACAGTTTCTATTCTCATAACATCTGTCCCATCCATTTCTACTTATATAACTACATCCTTAGTTCAGGGTCTAATTATTGCAGAAGCCTCCTAATTGATCTCCAACCTCTAGTATAGCCTGCTTGCAGCTAACAGAATAGTTTTCTTTCAGGACAGATCTGACTATCTGACTGCCTTAGTCTGTCAACTCTAGTGATTTCCTATTTCCTCTAGTATAAGTTTAGACTCTTGAGCTTTTAAAGGCCTACTTAGCCTGGCCCTCATCCCTCTAGCTTCATTAAACTTTACTTCCCCTCCCACACTTCATGTTCTGGCCTGTCTTCTGCCTTTGTACTGGTTTTTCTCTATGCCTAGAATGTAATTCCTCACCTTTTGTGGAGTAATCTCTACTTTTAAAATGCAATTCTCAAGCACCATCTGCATGAAGCTATAGATTGTCCCACACTATTTTACATTTAACTACTTTGTACCTATTTGTATTTATGATCTCTGTTCTTTCTTTTTATATATATACTTGTTATCTTCTACTACCTTCACTACCTCCATTATAATGTATGCATCTTACATTTAGGATTTTTTTCATTGTTTATATGTTTATCCTCAGCATCTGACACAGTACCTGACATAGTTGGCCATTAAGTAATTACTTGTTTATTGTTAGAGTCAAGATTCTAAAATTCATTTTTGGTCCAAAAGTCTTAACCAATTTTTTTTTTAACCCTTACCTTGCATCTTGGAATCAATATTGTATATTGGCTTCAAGGCAGAAGAGTGGTAAAGTCTAGGCAATGGGGGTTAAGTGACTTGCCCAGAGTCATACAGCTGGGAAGTGTCTGAGGTCACATTTGAACCCAGGTCCTCCCATCTCTAGGCCTGACTCTCAATCCACTGAGCCACCCAGCTGCCCCCATACCTTTTTTTTTTTTTAACCCATACCTTCCATCTTGGAGTCAATACTGTGTATTGGCTCCAAAGCAGAAGAGTGGTATGGGCTAGGCAATGGGGGTCAAGTGACTTGCCCAGGGTCACACAGCTAGAAAGTATCTGAGGCCAGATTTGAACCTAGGACCTCCCATCTCTAGGCCTGGTTCTCAATCCACTGAGGTACCTAGCTGCCCCCTATACCTATTCTTTTTTTTTTAAACCCTTACCTTCCATCTTGGAGTCAATACTGTGTATTGGCTCCAAGGCAGAAGAGTGGTATGGGCTAGGTATGAGCTACCCAGCTGCCCCCTATACCTATTCTTAAGAGGCAGATGACATCAAATTACCTCTATATGTTATGGAAAGGGATCTCTGAAACACCAGATGATTCTTTAGTGGAGAAGGATGCATTGAAATTAGCTTAGTATGCTTTCCATGTATTTTCACTGTGGAGTATCCACTTCCTAATGTAGGTGGGAATTAGTGGCATTCCCATGTTAATAGCTTTTTATTGTAATTCTAATGATCCAGTTCTTGGTAATGAAGTAGATAGAACTTTGGGCTTAGAAGACTTCTCTCTGAGTTCAAATCTGACTTCATATAGTTGTGTGACCCCAGACAAGTTACTTTACCTTACCCTACCTGCCTTTGTTTCTCATCTGTAAAATGAACTGGAAAAGGAAATGGCATCCAGTATCTTTGCCAAGAAAAGGGATCATAAAGCATCAAATGTGACTAAAAGGATGGTACAACAAGGGTGATCCAGTTCAATCATTTATTATGGTGTTTTCTATGCATGTGTTGGGGGGGGGGGGGAGAATTATCAGAAAACAGTGCTTTCCTTCCTGGACCTTACCTTCCAATTTGCCTCTACTCCAGCCCTCCTCGCCTCATGTTACGAAGTAGTATAGCTTCAGTAAGTAATTTCAAGTTAGTCTGTACATAGTCAGGGACAGTATGGGAGGCTTCAACTAGTAGGATATAACCAAACTAATTCTAATGGGAAAATAAGGATTCTGAGAAACTTGAACATAGCTTGTAGAAATACATGGAGTCTGGAAATTGAACATCAGTTTGACTAGAATGTAGCATATTTGCAAGGGAATAAATGAGATAACACTAGAAACAAGTTGGAGCCAGATGGTAGAGTCCTTTAAATGCCAGGCTTAGGAATGTATATTTAATTCTAGTGGCTGATAAAATTGGTGATCACAATAATGAGATTTTATTGTAATTGTTAAGATGCTTTCCGTAACTAATTTGATATCTTCCATCAGTCTACAGACAATTTAAATACTGACTGCTCATGAGCTAATTTAGAGCTAAAGGAGATGAGATCATTTAATCAAATTCCCTCATTTAACAGATGAGGAAACTGAGGCCCAAAGAGGTAATAGCAGGTAGTTAGTGTTAAAGGCAAGATACAATACAAATGGAGTTTTTTAAACTGTAGAGCCTATGCTTTTTGTACTGTATTACTAACGGATTTTGGCTGGTTTTATTATCCTATATTATATATATTAAAAGGAAATGTAACAATCCATTTTTATAGCCCACTATTTCCTTTTATAATTTTTGTGATTAAGAATCAATTGTTAAATCAACAGTAAAAATAACCTGTTTTCATGCCAATTAAGAAGTGATAAACTAGTTTTCATGATGACGTTTGTCTATAAAAGTAGCTGATGCAAACCCAAAGAAAATTTTCAAAGATGCATTAATCTAAAATGTTCTAAAGAACTATCTTGATCTAAATTTAAATTTTACCATAAGAGTAGAATGATATACACTCAGAATATGTAAAATCTAGTAGGGACTGTCTGATTCTTACTCATTTTTTCCACACCAATGTATGGAAAATTTCATGTAGGAAATCCTTCTCTTCAAAAGGGGTATGTCCTTCAGACAGAGTATAAAATGTCCAGTGGCTAGTTTTATATAGTGCTTTTAGACTTACAGAGTCCTTTACAATTATTTCATTTTGTCTCCAAACAACCCTAGAGGATACTTGCTATTATTACTCCCACTTTTAAGATGAGGCAACTGAGAGTGATATACTCAGGGTCACACAGCTGGTAATGTCTGAGAACAGATTTGAATTTGGGGCTTCCTGACTCCAGATCCAGGACTCTATATTGTACTGCCCAGTTGCTTCAGCAAAGTAAACTTTGCTGCCTAAATAAAATATTTTAATTCCTCATATAACAAACCCTCATGATATTCTGTTGTGTGGTGATACAGTACATTAGTCTAGATTTTTGCTTAATATCTAAATAATCCCTCCCTTCCTTCCCATTCCCACTGCCCCCAATTTACCATATCACTTTATACCTTAACTAGTGTTCTCCTAATCTTATCTCCCTGCCACTTTTCCACTGTAGTTTATGAAGTAGCAAAATGGCACAGTAGATAGTCCTGGAGTCAGGAAGATCTAAATTCAAGTCTGGCCTCAGACACTTACTAGGAGTTTGACTTTGGGCAAATCACTTAACCCTTTATTTACCTCAGTTTCATTAGCTGTAAAATGGATATGATTGCGTCTACCTCTCAAGGCTATTGTAAAGATCAAGTGAAAGATAAGATTTGTAAAGTGCTTGGCACATAGTAGGTGCTATATAAATGTTTATCTTCCCCCTCACCTACTCAATATCATAGCCAATTTAATATTCAAAAGAAAGGCAAAAACAGTACTTTGACCAGTCTCTTTAAAAATGTATTTTGTCTGAGGGACAAATCTTATCTCCTACTGTTGGTCTATGTAAGCTAAAATGATTTATTGTCCCCCTAAACACTGGTACCTTCATAAAGTCATGCACATAGGCTAGCTATTTTATAGATGAATTCTTTCGCTATAGCTGCCTGTGAAATAAAAATAAAATGGCCTTCAGTCTTGTATAGCTCCAGATCTTTCTGTAGTGACAGTGACTGTGGTAGAGTGGCAAAAAGGCATTCACTTTTAGACAGTCTGTTATAGAGTCTCTATATAGAGAGAAAGACTCTATAACATAGCTACTGTTGATTTTAAACGAGAGTTGTCAAGTGACCAAAGAATAGACATATGGGATAGTAAAAGAAGTTAAAAGAGAGGATAAATAATGCCAAGAAGAGAATAGTTGAAAAGAAAGCTAGATGCTTGATTCTGAAAGGAAGATTGGGAGTGGGGGGAAAGTCTTTAGTTGTCTTTTGGGCATTTGGAGAAATGACTGAACAAATTGTGGTATATAAATGTAATATAGAACAGTATTGTTTCATAGGAAATAAGAGAAGCAATTCTGGATGAAGCAAACAGAACCAAGAGAATAATTTATATAAGGAGAACAACATTGTAAGCCAAAACAACTTTGAAAAAATTATGACCTGATCAGTGTCTCTAGAAACTAAAAGTAAAAGCATATTACCTACCTCCTGATAAATAATGGATATATAGTATTTGCCAAAAGAAGCATATAAATTGCTGAATATGGCTACCATGTGGATTTGTTTTGCTTAGCTGTATTTTAAGGATCCCCCCCCCCCCCCCCGTTCTTAGTTTTTATTAAAGGAGGTGAGTATAGTTATAGTGGTACCAAAAAGAAGGATCCTGAAACATTTTTTTCCTTTTAAACATTATTTTATTTGGTCGTTTTCAAACATTATTCATTAGAAACAAAGATCCGTTTTCTTTTCCTCCCTCCCCCCTCCCATTGGCAATGAGTGTCACATGTCCTCCTGAAACATTTTTTAATGTTCAGAAGAAACCATAAGGAAGCACTCAAACAGGATGGTTTTTTAGAGTAATATTTAGAATTTATTACATACTCTTTTTAAAGCAATATAAGAAATAATGATTCATGATTTCATAGAGAACCCTCTTTTTTGTGTTCATCTACATGTAGAAAAGTTTATGTTCTAAACTAGTGTGGCCCTTGTAATTTCATGACAATGGTTCTCTATAATGGTGTTGATCTTTACTTTTTAATTTTGAACACAAAATGCGAGAAACTTTTCTTTCAGAGAAGGATAATAGAAATTGAAGAAAAATATTACCTCATAGAGAAGTAATGTATTCTTAAACTCACCTTGGCAGGAGATATAACTAAGCAGTCATTTCAAGGATATCAAGAATGATGGTGGAAGGAGAGTTACAAAGAGACTACATGAGGAAAAAGATCTGTGAAGATTGTAATAAACTACTTTTTTTAAACCAACAATAGCACATGAGCTACCACATTTAATGTTGGGTCCCTGGTGTGCTTATAGAGAAGGAAACTTATTAAAACGATCAGAGCTGAGATGAGCAGCAAAATGTAGCAAGTGTACCTAGAGGAAATCTGGACAACATAATCAATTCTGAGGTATTAAAGGATTGATTCAGAAGAAGGAGCAGAAGATGCCAAAGGTGGTATGGGGAGAAAAACGGAGACTTGTCAACTGAGAAACTAGTTTCCATTGACATCTGCTTATTCTATCTATGTAAAAGTTTTTGAAAATAATTTATGAATAGGCCATGAGAGTATTAATAGTAAATAAGGAGACTTCCTATCAGTATTCCACAGTTGAAAACATCTTAATATTTCATAATTAACTATAATTTAGAACATATAAGATACTGTTTTTAAAAAACATTTGATCAGATAGAGCAAAATGCCATTTAAAAGAATTTTCTTCCAACAATATAGCCATTTGCACACATCAAAATTATCCAACATTGTTTGATAGATATAACAGTGTTAAGCCTATTTGTTTGACCTTCTTCCTTTCAGGCAAGGCATAAAACAGGTGATTGCTAGTGTTTCACTAGATCCAACACAAAGCACAAGTTGAAGGATTTGAATCCTCTGAATATTCATTGTCTCTAACCAATATAATTTCACCTGGTGTTTTTGTATTTACTATATATCTCTTTCCTCTTCCTTTACTCAGAGCTATATCTTCTAACTTGTTTTTAGCTTACTACTGTCCATTCAGTGAATTCTTTCTCTAGTCCAACCATTTATGGATGGATCTCTGGATCTCTGCCCATTGCCCTGAAAGCCATAAATTAGTCATCTTAATTTCTTTAGTGACTTGCCCTGACAAATGATCCATTGTGTTTCCCTTTTTGAGTACAACACAAAGTTATAAATGCAAATAACTTTAACAGAAGTAAGAGGGAGAATTAGTCATTGTGTGGCACAATGTGACTTTTGAAAAAAGAAAAAAGTGACTAAGTCCTGAGACACCATGTGCAAATGTAAAGATTCTAACTCAAAACTGCTTTTCATCCTTAAAAAGATCATTGTGATGTTTGGCTATTCATCTCTCCCTTGAACTAGATAATATCAGTCCCAGCTTCCTATTCTCAATTGTCTTCTCTCACATCCTCTCACCATTCTTGACCACTACCCTTATCTCTCTTACACACAGTTGCCTACAGCACTGTTCTCCCTGCCACAGTTCTCTCTCTCCCATGCTAATGCCAGATTGTTCATCCTATAGTACACAACACATCTAACAATGGCATTTAAACCTCTGGTAGTGCCCTATTGTTTCCAGGAAAAAACAATTCAGCTGGCCACTTAAACATCTTTCAGAATCTGGCTATTCCTAGGTTGCTTGCCCATGGCACTGCTTCATGCCCTCTGCATCCTGACCAGACGTCCTCCTTGCAGTTCTCAAACTCAGCATTCTATTTACTGCTTTACTCCCTTTGTATGTGGCTTGAGCCTAGAATCTTCTCCTTCCTCACCTGAACTTCAGCTTATGCTCCACTTCCTGCTGGGAACCCTTTCCTGATTCCCCTAGTTGAGTAGTGCTCTCTCTGACATATAAACTTAATCTCTTTGTAGGTTGCATCCTTCAAGAAGAATCCTGCAGTTCTCCTTGAAGACAGGATTGTTGTTCACCTTGTTTTTGTATCTAGCACCAAAATAATTCAGTGAGCTAGTGGGTACTTAGTAAGTACTTATTAGATTAAATTAGATTGGTGGGTTCCCTAGTAGAAACACTATCAGTTAGGTTTTTTGTAGTATCAAGTAAGTCCCAAGTAGAGCCTCAGCTGTGTTGAGATAGCATGGATATTAAGTGATTACCATGTGTCAAGCACTAGGGATACAAGCACAGGAAGTACAGAAGTCCCTGGCATCATTGGGAGAATAAACTCAGGGTAGCGTGGTTTGGAGCTTATGGTCACAAAGTAAGATGGTGGCCTGGTTCCCAATAAGATAAGGCAGAGAGCTCACCTGTCAGAGCCCAAAGTAGTCCTGGGTTCCTATGGGAAGGAGTGGGGATTTTCACCAAAGTGAAGTAACATTCTTTGGAGCTGGTGAGTGAGCCATCTGTGTTTCGCGTCTCTGTTTTACAGCCTAGTTCAGTTGAAGGACTAACATTGAAGGGCCTGCTATGTGCAGAACAAGTAAATCACAAAATATTTAGTTGATGATTTTGAGGCTTGACCTAACATAAATCTCATATTTGACTTCTTAGACATCTTCATCAGTATCATCTGTAAGCACTACTTATCATGGCAAGTTGGGAATTACTAAATGAGATTTTATTACATCAACATAGAAATGATGCTTACCATGAAGCAATCTCTTCATTTATTAGATGACGATATTATATTATGCTACTGCCATAAGGAAGTTGATTCAGTGGGGATGGTGGAGGAGCAGATTGATGGGGGGGGGGGTGCCATGACAGTAGATTGCATTTGAAAAATTGAGGTCATGCTAAAGTACAACTGGGGACAGTTAGTGCAGTATAGCTGTAAAAAGCTAGAAAACAGCTGTATTAATTAAATTAACATTAATTAAAGCAAGGTGACATGTGGTAATCAAGAGGTAACTGAGCTAGTTTGGCACAGTAAGTTTTACTGCTTAGTTAGGTTTGACATATCTGTAAAGAGAAAAATAGTAATGTAAATAATCCAAAAAGTATTTCACCTTTGGTTTTAGGGTAGGTGTATGTGTGTAGTGTGTTTAATCTTCATTTGAATATATGCCCTTTTGGAACTTCTTACTCCATGATCCTGTCTTAGCTCCTAAAAGGGGTAGCAAAGAAAACACTAATTTTCTCTACTAGAAGTAGCTATTGAGGATTCCTGCTTCCCTTTCTATTAGGTTATAGAAAGTATGTTTTGATATTCTAAAGATGGTCTGTGGTGCAGTGAAAAGGGCAATGAATTTAGAATCTGACAAGTCATTTAACCTTTCTAGGTCTGAGTTTCCTCATCTCTAAAATAAAGGGGTTGGACTACACCAGTTTTTCTCAACTTTTTTTGTTCTATGAACAACTTTCAATATCAATAGGAAAAAAGTGTTGCAGATCTCCAGGGTAAATTTAATTTACTACTCATGATATTCTTTCAGATGTATTCATCAAGTGTTAACAATAATTTAAATATTAGTAGCGAATATTGGTATATTCCTTACTATGTGTCAAAGCACTATACTGAGTGCTTTAATGTTATTATCACAATTGATCCTCATTACAACCCTGGGAGGGAGGTGCTATTATTATACTCCATTTTACGAGATGAGGAAACTGACACACACAGGTTAAGTGACTTATCTAGGGTTACACAGCTAGTGTCTTAAGGCCAAATTTGAACTCAGGTCTTTCTGACTCCAGGCCCATTGCTCATCTACTGCATCACCTACCTGCCCCTTTATAACAACTACAATGATAACTACTTATAAAATAAATTAGGAGTCTTAATGTGGGGCATGCTACAAGAATTTAAAGGAATTAATCCAGCAAGACTTCATTGAAATAGAATTACAGAGGGGCAGCTGGGTGCTCAGTGGGTTGAGAACCCACCCTAGAAGTGGGAGGTATCCTAAATTCAAATCTGGTTTCATACATTTCCTAGCTGTATGATCCTGGGCAAGTCACTTAGCCCCCTTTGCCTAGAACCAATACATAGAAGGTAAGAAAGAAATTATAGCTTGAATGATATCTAATATCATATAAGCTTAATTTTGATGTTAAACTTGTAATACCAGATATAGTCTCAAGTCTAGTCCTGACTTTATTTCTATATTTTGATTTAAAGCAATAAAATGAGCACGTTCATTCACAAATAATGTGGTAGGAATGGAAGGAGAAATTTTGCAAGCTTTCTTGATGAGATATGGAAATTTGTTTTTAGTCACCTGGCCAGTCAATGAAAATGAATAGCTAGTGACAATTTAAAATCTTTATTTTTACACTGGCTAATGCCAAGCAACTGTTTTAAGGGACAAATTTAAAGTTCAGTACAGTAGATAGAAAACTAAAGTGATTAAAATTTGGCCTCAGACTCCAGGCAAGTTACTTAACCTATTTGTCGTAGTTTCTTCATCTATATAGGAATGTAGTAGCACCTACCTTGCTGTTGTCAAACAAATGAGATAACTATTGCAAAGTATAGCACCGTACATGGTAAACACTATATAAATGTTAGCTATCGTCATCATTAATTATGTATGTTACTTTATTTTTAATAATGTTTATATATGAAGTAATGTTTGAAAAAAAAGAATCTTCAGATGTGGTTTTCTTTTCTGCTATACCATTTATACTCTTCCTAACTCCACCAAATATGAGGTATTGCCATCCGGGTGATTTTGAAATCTAACAGACAAATGACTAGTAACATAAGTGAAGGAGTCAGTGCGAAGCAGTATAAGATTTGTTTCTGAAGCATGTTTATATGGTTTCAGCATGGCTGATAAAAGCACATGCCCCAGTTATGGTTTTCAAGCAGCCTTACATTTACACTGCAAGAACACAGATTTTTCCATAGCATCTTGTTCATGAAATTATAGTATAGTATAGTTGATGTGCTCCATGAAGAGGACACAGGAGCTATTTTGGCATTCAGTACAGAATGCAAATGAGGAAATGCATCTGTTGTGATTGTGAAAATCACCTTTAAAGATTGGCATATTATTTATGGTCACCAAAGAATTTACTTATGAAATTCCTAAAATGAAACACTCAAGTCAGAATGAAGTTTATGGTGGTTTAATTACAATGGGAGTAAGAAAAAAAAGGAGGGGGAGAGAAGGAGAGAAGAGGAAAGGGAAAAAGGAAAAAGGTTAACACAACCTTCTGGCAGAGCCAGAGGGAGTTTAGGCCCAAAGGCCAAGGTAGAGAAGAGAATCAGTCCTTGACTCACGTGACCAATCTGAAGGAAAGCTGTCTGCAGGCCTCCTCCCTGCTCAAGCTCCTAGCATGAACTGCTGCCTAGCCCTGTCCACAGGAAGTGAGCGAATTCCAGAGACTGTTCCCTACCTCACTTCCTGTGCCTCACAAGTACCAATGGTGACTCCAGCTTGACTTAGGACAGCCCAGGTGGGCATTTAGTTATTTCTGATTTGTCATTGACTAGCACATGTCCATGTAGTGTGGGTATGCACAATTTTTGGTGCTAGACAAACCAAGATGGAGATTTTAAAATTCACGCTGTGCCTTATCATCCATTGACAGACAGATCAGTTTTGTATTAGAAAATGCTTTCTACTCTCGTAGTGAACCTCTGGCGGTTTGGAAATAATTTGATGACAGTTGATGAAAAAATACAAGAACACATTGTACTTGGTCAGAAGTAGTTTAATATAATGCTGCATGAACATCAAATTCAGTGTGAGTGTGATTGTGATGATTTCAGGGCACTACTGAAACCTCTAATAATTCAAACCTGCACATGCATGCCCAGGGAGAAAATATAATTGTAACATAACTGAGCAGTTATTTACTGCTTAAGATATCATTAAAGAGTTAGTGTGAACCTCTAAGATCATCACTGCAAACTTCCACATGGGAGTCATTGACTTGATTTCATCCAGCTTCAGTCCTTTGATCCTCTGCCCCAAGTACTATTAGAATAGAGGGGAAGGCTTTTTGATGGCTTGGGGAAAAGTTCTGGAGATCAAGGAAAGCTAAATGCCAACAGTCACAAGTTAGCACAGACAAGTAGTACGGACAAAGGGGAAAATGGTGGAATTAGAGAAACCTTATTTTAGAACAAAAAGGAATTTAGTCCCACCTCATTTATTAATGAAGTAACATACTATGTTACCATGAAGGTTTTATTTTAGTGTGGTGGTAATAATAGCTAATGTGTAATTATAATTTTGTACCCATGAACTACATTTCCCAGAATCCCTTTCCTTTCATCCCCTTGTTAAGTTCTTATGTTGTGTAGATAAAGTTTTGTGTAACTGCCCTCTGTCTCTCTTCTGCTTTCTTAGTCTGGGAAACTGCTTTTTACTGACAGTATTTATTTACTTTCCTCTACTTCAAGTGATTATTAATAAATCTTATAAAATATAATTTGGAGTATTGGATTAATTTTTAATCTTATACTAACACATATAGTCCTTACCATATCAGACACTGCTAATATTAGCACTTTACAAATTGGGGGCAGTTATTATCCCTGTTTTGCAGATGAGGAAACTGAGGCAAACAGAGGTTATGCAACTTGCCCGGGATTGTATAGTTTGTAGGTGTCTGAGGCTAGATTTGGTCTTTGTGACTAGGCCCACACTACTTAGCTCTAAATATGTATTCTCAGGCTTCTTTATTTTTTGTTACATCGTCTTTAACCTGCTCATTCTGATCTGTTTTACAACACTTTCTATAGAGTAAATCTCCTTCCTTGTACTTTATACAAATTAGCACTCTATCCACGTTCCCTAAAAGTCTAGGATGCACAGATTCCTTGATGATAAAAACCACTCTTGCGGTACTTGTTGAATTTTATGAAATATAATTTGATCAAAAGAAGACATCCAAAGTGGTAACCAAAATCTGAGGACAGACAAGTCATTTGAAGAACTAAGATCTTACATGGAGGATTTTGTGCCATGAAACAGGGCCTTAAAAGGAGAGAACGTTTGAAACAGGAGGAAATGTTCAGGGAGTATATATCTAATCCTAATGCTGTGTGAATGATCTGTGTAAATCCTAGTAGGACAGGAATGGTCAAGATGAACTTACAGTACAGCTAGAGGAGATATGCTAAAGCTAAAATATAGGATGTATGAAGAGAGGCTTGAGTGACAAGTTTGATTGGTACTAGGTTATGAAAATTTTTTTCATGTCAGGCTAAGGAATTTGTATTATATCCTGTAAGAACAGAGGAATCACTTATTTTATTTTAGTGATGTGCTTTTGCTTCCATGTAATGTAATGAATGCATTTTGGAGAACAGGAACAGAGGTTATAAATGACTACACTGGTCCAGGAGTGCTAAGAGCATATGCAAGAAATAATGTATAGGTAGAATTAGCTAAGTTTCATAACTGATTGGAAAGAGGGGTTGAAGGAGAGGAAAAAGTAAAAACTCCAGATTACCAGTCTGGGTGACTAGGAGACCTATACCTATAAGATGAGGGAGGTAGAGGGAAACAAGTCAGACAGATCAGAAATGACTGGAATAGTCAGCAGAATCACAAGTTATGGAATAATGGGGGGGGGGGATGAAAACTAAGAAAAGACCATTTAATTTGACCTTGGGCCACTGTCACTAAAGTGATATGGTTGAAACCAGATCACAGAGGTTTGATGAGTGTCTAAATGAAGGTAGCAAACTAAGCACAATTTAACTCACATTTTCTTGCTGTTGGCAGTCAGGAGTAATGGAGAGTTTCAGGGTGTTCAAAAAGTCTTCCCACCCACCCCCACCCCCCATTTTTATTTATATAATAGAACTTATTCTCAGATGTCTCTGCCCCTCCCTACACCATAGACAAAATCTAATCCAATAAGTACTTACTAAGTGACCACTAGCTCACTGAATTATTTTGGTGCTAGATACAAAAACAAGGTGAACAACAATCCTGTCTTCAAGGAGAACTGCAGGATTCTTCTTGAAGGATGCAACCTACAAAGAGATTAAGTTTATATGTCAGAGAGAGCACTACTCAACTAGGGGAATCAGGAAAGGGTTCCCAGCAGGAAGTGGAGCATAAGCTGAAGTTCAGGTGAGGAAGGAGAAGATTCTAGGCTCAAGCCACATACAAAGGGAGTAAAGCAGTAAATAGAATGCTGAGTTTGAGAACTGCAAGGAGGACAGTCTGGTCAGGATTGTTACAAGGGAATCACTTTAAAAGACTGATATATATATTAATTTAAGGTCGCCAAGGAATCAGCTATGTAATTCCTAAATGAAAAACTCAAGTCAGCCGTCAGCCTTTTTTGGAGTTTAATTACAATAGAAGTAAGAAAGGAATTAGAGATATATAGAGAGAGAGAAGGGAATAGGGCTTAAATACCCCTTCTGTTTAGGCTGGGCCAAAAGGCCCAAGCCCTTAGATAGCTGGGGCAAAGAAAAAGGATCAGTCCCTATTACTCACGTGTCCAAAATGGAGAAACAGTCTCAGAGGCCCCCACCTTCAGCTTCCTTCCGAGCAAGCTTCCTCAGAGCCCAGGAACCACACCGACCAAAAACTCAACCACCTCCTCAAGTCTCCAGACCCTCCTATCTTTAAGGAAACCATCCAAGTTGCCTCCCCTCAGTCCTCACATCTACCAATCACTCTTCATCAATTTCCCTGTCAATGGAGGCTCTCACTTAACCCAGGACCGCCCAGAGGTTTCTGGCTTTTGCACATGTCTGTTGAAGGTCATATTTTTCAAATGATTAAATCTTTACTCCTTTGTTACAGCCCTTTCTAAATCCTGTTAACTTGAGTATGGTAGAGATTGGAATAATTAAATTTTGATCTAGGCTGCAGCCCTTACTCAATCCTATTAGGACTGAATAGGGTGGAGATTTATTCCAAGTATCTCCATTGTATCAATTCTAAAATCAATCAAGACTCAAAGAAATTCCTGTTCTATGCTTAAGCATAGGTCAAAGTCCTTTTCATTGTTCAGCAAAGGGTTTCTGTCCTAAAGTAACCTTAAGAAGGGAAGAGGAAGAACCTCCCATGCCAATGGGATTCCCATTCCAATAGACTATCAGTAAGAAATTTTCCAAGTATGAAATATCCCAATGGTGAAATTTCCAACATTTATAAGTCTAAGGAATTTTGAGGTTTACAGGATGCAGAGGGCATGAAGCAGTGCCATGGGCAAGCAACCTAGGAATAGCCAGATTCTGAAAGATGTTTAAGTGGCCAGCTGAATTGTTTTTTCCTGGAAACAATAGGGCATTACCAGAGGTTTAAATGCCATTGTTAGATGTGTTGTGTACTATAGGATGAACAATCTGGCACTAGCATGGAAGAGAGAGAAGTGACTATGGCAGGGAGAACAGTGCTATAGCTACAAAAGAATAACGTGAATATCCATCTCTAGAGAATGAACTGAAAAACAGCAACTTTAAAGATACACTCTCCATATAATATCCACTCGGATTATTCTTATATAATGTTCACAAGTTATTCTTCACATTCTGTAGTTTTGAATAAATGTTCTCTTGGTTCCACTCATTTCACTTCATTAATTAATGTAGATCTTTCCAAGTTTGTTTGTTTATTTGTTTTTTAATTAACCATATCATTGCAATAGCTATTGCATCACAGTCATCTACCACAATTTGTTCCTCTATTCTCCAGCTAATTGACATCCTCCCAATTCTAGGCCTGGTTCTTTATCCAATGAGCCACCTAGCTGCCCCTTGTCCAAATCTTAAAGAAGTCCTGTTCCTTGTGTAATCTGTGACAGATAATGATCATTTAATAATGAAGAGGATTTGAAGGAAAAATGGAAGAGAAGTGGCCTAATGAGCATTCAGATGGAATTATGCTCACACAGTGCTCAGAATATTTCTAAGTTTCAAAGATCTATAGGAAATTAGCAGAGTTTATTTTCCCCAAGGTACAGACTTATAGTTCTTTAACAACCAACCACCTTTTTCCTCAGCACCCAGTAATGACTAAAGCAGGTTTATCACCATGTTACTTTCAAATCCATTCTTTTTTATTTTTTTTTTAAACCCTTACCTTCCATCTTGGAGTCAATACTGTGTATTGGCTCCAAGGCAGAAGAGTGGTAAGGGCTAGGCAATGGGGGTCAAGTGACTTGCCCAGGGTCACACAGCTGGAAAGTGTCTGAGGCCATTTTTGAACCTAGGACCTTCTATCTCTAGGCTTGGTTCTCAATCCACTGAGCTACCCAGCTGCCCCCCAAATCCATTCTTGTTGGGCCATGTTCCCCACCCATTTTTGCCTTAGCCCTTTCCCTGTGTAAGGAATTAAAATTAAAGGTTTGACTAAATTTATGAGAATTTTAAGATATTGTGGTCGTCAATTTAAAAATATAGCTCAAGCCAAAATGACTTTTAGTAGTTTTATTTACAAAAAGGTGAAAGTAGAGAAATATAAAAGAAGGTAGAAAAGATGTCTAGACTATCACCCTAAATGTTGCTCTTGTTCTGGGTCGGCTCCAGAGGACTTGTTAATCCTTAACCAAAGGGGAAGGCATCTCTGGAACTAAATCTCTAGAAGCCAGGAAAGGAGAGTCAGCTTCTCACTGAAGTCAGCTACAAAGGAGAAGATCCAGGAGCAGTCTTACCAGAAGCAGTCCAAGAGCATTATAGTCCCAAGTCCTAACTCCAAGCTGCAGTCCCAGTCCAAGATTCAGGTTGAAGACCCCCTTGGACAGAAAGTTCAGGACTTTTGTAGTCCTTTATCCACATCACTTCCTATCCCTTCCTCCACTTTACGGGAGCCAATTGCAGTCTTTAAATTTGCTTAGAACTGGCTAGGGGGTGGTCAGTTAATTCTGTAGTTATCACCTACTTTAAAAAGTGGCTTGTGGACCTCCCCTACTTAGTGTTAAGTAGGGGTGTTTTTGTTGATTAATTTAAAAATAGGCAAGGGAAGAGTTAATCCTATCTTCACACCTGCCTGTTTCTATGCCCTCTATTGCTGCCTTCCTCTACTACCACAATACTCTACTTACTCATCTCTTTGTATCCAGTCTTTTTCCTCTTCTCTAGAGTATTTGTATATTTTGACCCATATTAGTCACCTAATCTAAAAGTTTCAGTGGTTCCTGATTCTCTACAGAATAAAGTCCATCCTTCTTAGCAGTGAATTCAAGGAGCCACAGTCTTTCTGGAACCAGCATTTCTTATCTTAGCTCTAATTATCTTACCAAACACAGCTTTTGACTTCTGTTCCACTTCTCTTAGTATTATTCTCTGCCCTCTTCTGTCTACATATCTAAGTTCTATTTGTCCTTCAAGATCCAGTCTATTATGAGCTCTTAAAACTTCCTTCATTATTTTGCATTGTTATTATATTATTATTGTTATTGTTATTTGTATTGCCTATAATTCCTGTGTGGTCTTAAAAAAATCTTACAACTTTTTATTTTCCATTTTAACAGCCATTACACACAAGGCAGTATGTTAGGATTTGGAAGATACCAATGTGGAAAATGACATTCCTTAACTTCACAAAATCCCTGGCTTGTCATCCTTAACTGGATTGGAAATTCTTTCAGAATAGTGGATAGAATGCTGGACTTGACAGCAGGAAAAACTGAGTTTAATCTTGCCTCATACCATGCAACCCCAAGATTATCTACCAAGACAGTTTTGGCACTGAAAGTGTACTGCCATTTTATCCTGTCATTTTGTGCCAAGGGTTCTGGGGCTGGACTAGAGGGGTAACTGGAAGTAGAGAGAATAGAAATGGTAACTTCCATTTAAAGTCTCTCTCTCTTTTTTTTTTTTTAACAAATTTTTGGTTGTCATTAGGAGTGCATTTTTCCATGAAAATAAAAGATCAATGATGGTAAATCTATGGCACGGGTGTGCCAAAGATGGCACACAGGCACATAGGCATCCTCCCCCCAGTTCATTACTAGAAAGTTCAAGGGGCTCAGGCAGAGCTGCTCCTCTCCCCTTCTCTACTGCACCTGAGGATATTTTTTCACATCCCCACCCCACTGCCCAGCAGCCCAGTGGGAGCACCCAGTGGTTAAGATGGGTGGCTCATAGAGACAGCAGTGCTGGAGGGGAGCAGAGGGCTAGGGCCATTCTCTCCCACCCACCCTCAACCTCCCACCCCCAGGACATTCCTCACTTCATCTGCCCAGCAGCCCAATGGGAGGACTTTCTCCTTCCCTTGTGTGGGTTAAGAGGGGCAGGTCCTACTCAGTATGTGGTGGGGAGGAGGGGCACACCACTCAGTCATGGGGATGAGGACCCAACACCTTCTCTAAAAGGTTCGCCATCTGGTTTAGATTCATTAGCTCTCTGGGCTAGCCTTCAGACATACCTAAACTGCAATGTTCCTATTATATATTATGGAACCTGACTACCCGTTATTACAGGGATTGGTAGACTATAGCCCACTTTGAAAATATAAAAACCATTCTTAGCTCACAGGTCAATGCCAGCTATAATATGTCTTTATGACATAAATGGATTCTGAATCCCAACTTGAGATACTTGAATTTCCCCCCCTAAAACATTAACTTAGTCACTGGCTTCTAGACATTCTGTTTATGAACACAAGTATGTTCGTCTGGAAGCTCAACATAAACTGCCTCACCTCCAGGCACCTTGTTCATTGTGCCTCACATTAGACTTTCCTTAGCACTGCTTATAGCAGTGATGCCAAACCTTTATTTTATTTTTTAAAAACCCTCACCTTCCATCTTAGAATCAATACTATATATTGGTTCCAAGGCAGAAGAGTGGTAAGGGCTAGGCAGGCAATGGGGGTCAAACAGCTAAGTAGTGTCTGAGGCCAGATTTGAAACTATAACCTCCCATCTCTAGGCCTGACTCAATCCACTGAGCCACCCAGCTGCCCCCATGATTCCGAACCTTTTAGAGATGGTGTGCCATGCACACCACCCCCACCCCCAAGCACAGGTCTTGATTGGCCCCCTCACCCACCCCTCCCATTTGCCCCAGATGGGGGAGGGAGGAAGTGTTCCCATTGGGCTTCTGGGCAAAAAAGGCACGTGAAGTGAGGAATGCCCTCAGTTATGTGTGAAGAGGGGGAAGGGAGCAGCTCTGCCCAAGTCCCTCACAGAGAGCTCTGTGTGCCCCTTTGGCATGTTTTCCATAGGTTTGCTATCACATGTTTATAGGTTTTTTTAATACTTTATATTGGGTTGGTTTTTGTTTTTTGTTTTTTTGTCTAAATTTTAGGAATAAGTCAAGAATCCTTTTTCATCTAACCTTGGTGTATCCCCTTCAGTGGACCTTAGTGAAGTGAATTGCAGAAGTGTTTAATGTTAAGCATTCTTCATACATGCTCCATTTATGGATCCAGCATTTCATGTATTGTGTGACAAAATCTGATAACCTTGACATCAGTCCCACATGGTTAATAAAAATTCAAGGCAAGAACCATCTTTTAATCCAATCCAGTCATGTCATTTCCCCATCAAGGTATAACAATTTGGCAATAGTTTGAGGAAGATTAGAGCTGAGAAATTAGAAGCATGACGTGCAATTAAGAGGCTATTGCAGGAATGCAATGACCCAGGACGATACAGGTTATATACCTTTCCGTATATGGATTATTAAGCTTACAAGATTGTAAGAGCTTTCAAGGCAAGATATTTTTTCCACTTTATATCCATAGCACCTAGCACACACATTGCCTTTATAGTAAGTGCTTAATAAATAGTTTTTGAATTTTATAACTATATGTCTTAGATGAGATAGTGTTCACCCTGCCTTGTTGTGTGTGTCTGTGTGTGTGTCTATATAGTGTATATGCTATCTCTGAGGAGCCCAGAAAATAAGTGGGCAAGCCCAACTCTCATGGTGGCAGTCATGATGGTACAGTATACAATAGTCTTAATGGGAGTGTGTGGCCTTAATGACAGCCTAAATGCTATTTAAAAATAGTCTCCATAGGTGTGTGAAGCCTTTCCTACAAAAATAACCAAAATTGTAAGCTTTCTCCAAGGTTTCATGTTATTATAATTACTCCTTTTAATTGGTTTCTTTTAAGTACCATTGCAGTGTTTTTCTTGAACATTTTAGAATCAAACACATCTTAGAGAACTGTCAGTTTCTTTGTGCTGAAAGACTATCCAAAAATATGAAGATGGAGAAAGGCTTTTGTTAGGTGTTTTTTTTTTTAATGACTGATTAATTAAAATGGAGGCATATCCTTGGTAATTGAAAGTTTTATCTCCTCAATTTCAAAAATACCTTAAAAGTATTTTAACAAGCATTTCTGAACCTCTACTTTGTGCCAGGCACTGTGCTAAGCATTTTATAACTATATCTCATTTGATCCTTACCGCAATCCTGGGAGATGCATACTGTTGTTATCTCCTCCCCCCCCCCCCCCCCCCATTTTATAAATGGGAAAACTAAGTCATGCAGATTAAGTGATAGTTCTGGGGTCACGGAACTAGACGTATCTTAAGCTATATTTGAACTTGGGTTTTCCTGGCTTCCAAGGCAAAGATTCTGTCCTACAATCACCTACCTACCTGTGTCTTACCCCTTTCAAATGCAGTTCTATATTAATAAATGTAGAAATATGTCATCAAATTACAGAAACTTAAGAAAATCAGCAATTAACATTTCAAGTTATTTGTTTATTTTTTTCAGCGGCTTTTCTAACCCAGACTGTGTGTCTTGATGACACAACAGTGAAATTTGAAATATGGGATACAGCTGGACAAGAACGGTATCATAGCTTAGCACCAATGTACTACAGAGGAGCACAAGCAGCAATAGTTGTATATGATATCACAAATGAGGTAAGTATAAACTGATTACAATATGTATTTGGGCAGCCAGGGAGCATAGAAGATAGAGTACCATACCAGGCCTGGTGTAAGGAAAATCCAAATTTTAATCTGGACAATTCTAGGTGTGACCCTGAACTTCAACCCTATTTCCTCATCTATACAATGGGGATCAATAATAGCACTTATCCCAGTACTGTTGTGAGGATCAACTGAGATAATCATTGTAAAGTACTTAGCACAGTGCCTGGAAAATAATAAACTCCGTTATTATCATCATTACAATGAAAAGATAGTTTTCAGTATGTGTTTTTACTCTACGGCCCTTCAATCAAGATAAACTGAAAAAAACACCCATGTGAAAACATGAATGATAAACACAGTATTGTTCCTGCCAAGTTCTTTATCTTTAAAAGGGAAATTTTGTTGAACAATGCTGTCAATAATATTTCTAACAAAGTCATACCCAACCATTTTTTAAAAACCTGTTTTAGAGATAAGTTAACTATCTTAAATGACTTTTAGTTGCAGATTTTGTGGTCTTTTTTTTTCCCATTTAACCAGGAGTCCTTTGCAAGAGCAAAAAACTGGGTCAAAGAACTTCAGAGGCAAGCAAGTCCTAACATTGTAATAGCTTTAGCAGGGAACAAGGCTGATCTAGCAAGTAAAAGAGCTGTAGATTTCCAGGTATGTTGGATTTAACTTTTTAACTTGAAAGTAAACATAAAAGGATAATTTTGTCTCAATCCATTCTCCAGTTACAATTAAAGAATAATGAATATAGAATATATAAATCTTAGTTTAACATACTTGATGAATAAAGTTTACATAGTAAATATTGTGATCAGAATTTTCATATTTTAATTTACTAAATCAAGAAATTTTACTAACATTAATTTAATATAAATAGGTATTACAAAGCATAAAAAGATATGGTTGTGTTTCATTCTTAAGACCCGAGGACCATTTGCTACTGAACTCTCACTTCATCTCTTCCTAAAGTCTTTTCTTATGACAGCTATATTGCCTGTACCAGAATGAAAAGGAGAGGGTGCGGGTGGTTACTCTGTTGTTGATTTTGTTTGGGTTTTGTAGTTCACTGAGTTGGGGAACATTGTTATTTGAAAATGTTAGTTTTCATTTGCGCTGCAAATGATAATATTACTTGCAAGCCATTTTTTTGCATAGTCTAAAAAGTGGAAAACACTGCTTGTTACATACTGATATTTTCTGAGGTTGTCACCGTTATTATACTTCACTTATCCATTAGCATTGCCGTATAGCTTCTCAATTGGTTTCGCTAAATCCACCCCCTGCCACCCCCACCCCAACCTCTAAGTAGCTACCAAAATGATATTCCTAAGGTACTGGTCTTGTATATCATTCCTTCTGCCTAAGAAACTAGTAGCCTCCTACTGAATTTAGGGTAAAACTCAAAATTACTCTGTTTGGGCACCTAAATACTAACTATAGATATTACTTTACTTTATTCCTCATGTACTCTTTGCTTCAGCCAAAGTAACCAACTTGCTGCTCATTACAAACTATCCATCCCTCTGTCCTCTCTTCTTTGACTTTCAGCCTTAAGGAATTTTTTAAGGCTCAATTCAGTACTGCCTCCTTCCATGGAATCTCAAACCTTGGTGTTAGTACCTGATCCCCTCTATTTCCATCATTGATAGTTTATTAGTGTATCCTCTTTGTACTTAGATAGGCTCATTCCCCAGTAGAATATAAGCCTCTTGAGTAGAAGGCCTATTTTACTACTTTATCTGGATGCCTTGTTGATTTCAAATATATAATTTGTGACTTGGTAGAAGTTCTTAACTAGAATTAAGATTGTGATTTGTATTATTGTGTGTGTGTGTGTGTGTGTGTGTGTATGACAGGTATTTGTCAGGTCTGACATTTTCCCTACCCTTCATTATGTGACCATGGCCACCCATTGGTGCTCTGCAGCAACTTTCAAAAGATTTAAATTTTTGTTCTGTATCACTGGAGAGAGTTTTTATACTGGGAGTTGCCCACACTGATTAAGGGATAAGCCTGAACACTTGGCATGGGGGGGGGGGGCAATGTAGTCACTTTAGAATTTGGGAAAATTGTAGGAAGCTAGCATTATGTGCGTTTGCTGTTGAGACCATAAAGAAAAATGTTCATTAATGCCTGGCCTTAACCCATTTTACCCTGAGGCTTTACTCTTTTCTTTCACCAACAAACCCCAGAATTTCACTCAGATACTATCATTTCTAAATCTAGCATATATCTCATATGTTCTAGGTTGGCCTCCAAAAAGAATGTAGGCCTGTACCCTTTTCATTGAAAACACTATCCAACCCTTCATCATTACTATGGAAAACATAAGGAGAAATGAAATGGTGAAAAGTAAAAGATAATGTTCTAGATCCTATATGTAAATATTCAATATGCTTTGTTCCTAATAGTGCCTCTTGTCTGGTTGGTCAGATCTTTCAGCTTTCTTTGGAATCAGCTGGCCACTCTGTCCTGAAACAAATGTTCTAGCAAATTTTAGATTTTGTAGCTGATCAGCATTTGTTTAGGTTAGATATTTTAATGTGTTTAGAATATACTTCCTCTTGTTTTAAATGTCCCCTTATGTGCTTCCATTCTCTGTTCTTCTACATATGGTCTTTATTCTGATATTTATACATATACCCTACTCATGTGTCTCACCTTAAAAGTTGTGGCCATGGAACGATGGGACTCTTATCTGTATTCTCTTCTATGGCCTCCAAAGAGTCTTTTATTCATATGATTTGGCTTTTCTTTATTGCCCTAGACTTACATTTGGACAACCATCTTTCTAGATGTGTTCCCAAGATCTACTTGGTATCTAATATGTTGGGTTACCCTTCCTGAGTTTCCAGGCCCTAAGTTTCTTCCCACTGAGTGATTTTCTCTAATCTTCTGTTTATTCATTCTCTCTCCTCACCTCCCCCCAGCTCCCTTGTCTTCATTTCAACTATTTTCTTCCTTTTTCCCCTACCTCTGATTTCTATTTCTAAATGTATTGTTTAACACTGGACATCTTTTCCTGACCTACCTGCTTATTATATATACTTTCTTCTATTCAGCTTTCAGACTCATTCTCATGTCTGCTTACTCTTTCTCTTGAGAGATTGATTTCAGGACTCTGAGAAAAAAAATCCACCTTTTTTACTTACAAGAAAGAATAGTAGTATAAAGTGTAATTATAGGACCCATAGCTCAAGCAGAATTCAGCATATAGAATAAGAGTAGTTTATATTTAATGAATTAACCTTTAGAAACAAATTCCTCAGAATTAGAAATTAAATCCCTAAGTTGGACATAGGGAAGAGATGTTAAAGGCACAAAACTATGTAAAACATATTTCAGAATAAAAAATTAGGGGAAATACTTGCAACTAATACTGGAATTTTTGTCATATTATTAATTTTCATAGATGAGCTCTTAGCACTATTGCCAAAGTATAATGAAATCTCTGTTCTTCTGTGACAATAGTTAAACCAATAAAAGTTATAGGAAAATAGAGCTTGATGTAAAAGGAAAATTTATATAATGGAAAAATCAATTTTCTTTTTTAACAGGAAGCACAGTCTTATGCAGATGACAACAGTTTATTATTCATGGAAACATCAGCTAAAACATCAGTGAATGTAAATGAAATATTCATGGCAATAGGTAAGACCACTATCTGTTTCTAAATGGCAAAAGTTAGCACTCATTTTTCCTGAAATCTGGCCTTTATTTCTTGCCTAAGTATTCCACATAATTGAGCAATAGTTCTTGTCCTTAGAGTCAACAGTTTTGCTGTGGAAATGTATAACCAAGAAACTTGGCTGGGGCAACAAGGTAGTACAATAAATAGGAGCACCAGGCGTAAAGTTGGGAGTACTTCGAGATCATGTCTGGCCTCAGACATTTCCTAGCTGCATGATCCTGAGCAAGTCAGTTTAATCCCAATTGCCCATTGATATTGGGACAGAAGCTTAAGAGTTTAAGAAAGAAAGAGACATAGTTACCAGATTTTTCCAATAATTTATGATTGCTTAGGGTGTATCCATTTCTTTAACACTACAAAAATAGCTGGCACTTTGTACATGTAAGTCCTTTTCCTTTTCTTTGATCACTTTGTCCTATTAGCAGCGTTGCTGAATCATTGGTTATAGAGTTTTCTATTTTAGGCCTACTTCCAAATTGTTCTCCAGAATGGTTGAACCAATTTGCAACTGCACTGTTTATTAGTGCCCTCATCTTTGTATATCCCTTTTAGCATTTGTCATTTTCCTATTCTGACATTAGCCAATCTGATAGGTACCCCCAAAGGTGTCCAATTTTGCATTTCTCAAAACAGTAATGATTAAGAGCATTTTTCTTATGACTATTGATAACTTCAATTTCTTCAGAAACCTACCTGCTCACATCCAACTCAGGAATTGCTCATGTTTCTATTAATTTGGCTCAGTTTTCAATATATTTGAGAGGCCTTTATCAGAGAAACTTACTATAGATTTTTTCCTCCCAGTTTCCTGCTTTCCTTCTAATTTTGGCTGCTTTGGTGTTGTTCATTCAAAACCCTTTTTAATTTCATATAGTCAAAATAGATCATTTTACCTTCTTTGATTTTCTATCTTGTTGGGTCACAAACTCTTTGTGACAAATAAATTTTTCCATGATCCTCTAATTTGCTTGTGATATTACCCTATTTTGACTTTATCTTGGTATTTGATGTGAGTTGTTGGTCTATACCTAGTTTCTGCCAAATAGCTTTCCAGTTTTCCTGGTAATTCTTGTCATGAAATAAGTTCTGGCCCCAAAAGCTTGAATCTTTGGATTTCCCAAACGTTAAATTACCATGGTTATTTACTACTGTAACTGTAAAGGTATTGTGTACTTAATCTATTCCACGTATCCACCACTGTTTCTTAGGAAATACCAGATTGTTTTAATGATTTACTACTTTGTATTACAGTTTGAGTTTTGGTACTGCTAGTCCACCTTCCTTAACATTTTTTTTCATTGATTCCCTTCATATTCTTGACCTTTTGTTCTTCCAGATGAATTTTGTTGGTGTGGTTTTAACTTTTACTTTATGTCCTAGAATCAACACAGTAAGTTTTGAGGCAGAAAGTGATTAGGACTAGGCAATTCGGGTTATGTGACTTGGCTAGTCACACAGCTAGGAATTGTGTGAGGCCAGATTTAAACCAGGACCCACCTCCTTAATATCTGGCTCTCAATCCACTGAACTACCTAGCTGCTCTCATTTTTATTTTTTCTAACTCTATAAAATATTTTTTTGGGAATTTGGTTGGTATAAGCAATTAATATTTTTAAAGTTTTAGATCTCTTTATTTGTGTGAAGGGTTTTGTAGTTTTCATCATGTTTCTATAGTATTTGAAATTGTTTTTGCAGGTAAACTCCCAAGTATTATATATTGTCTGCAGTGACTTCTAAATGGAATTTCTCTTTCTTTTGTTGGGTTTTGTTGATAATATATATTAAAAATGCTGATGATTTTTGTGGATTTACTTTATATCCTGCAACTTTGCTAAAGTTGTTAATGGTTTCAAATAGTTTTTTAGTTGATTCTCTAGAGTTCTTTAAGTGATAGTTTTGTTTCATTGTTTACCTGGTGTGTCTTTAATTTGCTCTCTGGGCCAGGCTCTGCCTCAGTTTTACTGACCACTACTCCCAATCCCTTAAGTTGTCTTGGGCTAAAAAAAGTCTCACCTCAACCTTTTCTTTGGTTCTTCTACTCTAGAATTCAGTTTGAAGTGTTATTTTAAAGTCATTTGGAAAAAATGTTGGGAAAGTTCAGTGGAAGGGCTTTCTCTGCTCCACCACTTTAAGCATGTCTTCAAACTTTCCGAAACGGGAACAGAAATGAACATAGTAATTGAGTATTACACAGTAAGATGCTGTAATATGTATGTACTCAGGCAAACATCTCTGAAAGAGACAGTAAGATAGAGTAAGGTAGAATGCTATACTTGGACTCAAGAAGACCTGGCTTTCATTTCCATCTGTTTGACCCCAGTCAAATAAATCACTTAACCATTTGTGCCTCAGATAATTTTATAGACTTTAATGTGATACAGAATAAAGGGTATTGGATTTGAGATCAGGGAATCCAGGTTCAAATCCTGGCTCTGTATTTACTACCTGTGAGACCTGAGCCAAGTTATTTAATATATTTGGCCTTCCTCTTCCAGAAAAAGAGGAGGCTGATGAACACAATTTACCAGACACTCTTCACACAAATAAAGTCAGACCTAAACAACTGGAAAAACATCAACTGCTCTTGGGTAGAACAAGCCAAAATAATGAGTGACAATCTTATTATCAAAGTTAATTTACCCATTCAGCTTCATGCCAATCGAACTACCCAAAAATTATTTCACAGAACTAGAAAAAATAACAACAGAATTCATCTGGAAGAACAAAAGGCCAAGAATAGCAAGGGAATTAATGAATTATTAACATTAAAAATAAAGGCAGGAGCCTTACCAATTTTCAAACTCTCCTTTAAAGTGGTAATCGTCAAATACCCCAAAAAGAACAGTTTCTTAAGTATCAGTATTTAAACAGCTCTTCCCTGTGATATAGCTTAGAATCAGATGTTAAAGGTGAAAATTAAAAGAGGTTCCTGTGCCATCTTGGATTTTAAAGCTCTTTTAGCATTCACTTTTTCTATCGAAGTACTGATGATAGTTATTGGTAATAAATCCAAATTAGAAGGGAGCATGATATATAGTGGGAAGAAAACCATACTTACAGAGATAAATTTGGATGCATGAAATGTGTCCAAATCCTAGTTTTGCTAGTTGCTACTTGAAACTTAGGGCAAGTCACTGAATCCATGTGTGTTTCCCCTTCCTTCTCTTTCCTCTCTCCCCCTCCCTCTCCATGACATAGTGACTTTTGCATCCAAGTACATTGGCTTTGTATCCCTACAGTTCATATCTCTCCACACATTCTTTAATATGTGACTCTTAACCCCTTGTGTTTTATCTGTCACATAAGGCCTTAGGTGGACAGCTTCTGAGAAACATGCCCTTTCTTCCTCCCAGGAGGTCTTTCCTCCTTGTGCCCCACCCCCACCCCCGCCCCCCCATGATAATACATGATCTTATGCTATCCTTATTTTATACTATCCGATGCCCATGTTTTTTCCCCTTGTGGGCATGTTCTTAATGTTTAGATATTTCCACAGTTGGCACATTTTTTAATATATAAAATCTGTAAATGCCACATGGTTTGTTTAGTAGTAGTGGTAGATAATATTTTATACTTTATTTTCTAGGCATTTCAGCATGGTAAGAATAATAAATTGAATTAGAATTATGGAATGATAAAAGTCATAGCCATGTTTGTCAATTGGGGCTTTTAAATAATCGGTTCAGACTAGAGTGGAAGCTTTATAATAATCATTCATCAAAGTACTAAATATCACTTGTAGGTGGTAATTTTTTTTTTTAAAGGTTCTCCCAGTTAGGAGTAATTTATATCTTTATTATGCCAGCTAGTGGTCTCTACTCTGATCTCTGGCCCTGTCATAATAATAGTAAGTAGTAAATATAGCATCCTTCAAAAAGTTTTAGAGAGAAAACTAGCCCATAAACTAGACATGACACCATGCTAACTCTTTGTTTTGGTAGCTATTTCCTAGTAGGAATCTGGCCCAGGAGAAAAGCTCTCCTCTTCCCAGTATTAAAAGCAGCATCAACATCTCAGTGCCTATTGATTATGATCTATATCAAATGGAATTGAGCCTGAGGGGGAGGGTTAAGTGACAAAAACCTCAACTTTTATCCATAAAACATTGGGTTAAAGCTA
Source organism: Monodelphis domestica (assembly GCF_027887165.1). Lineage (NCBI taxonomy): Eukaryota > Metazoa > Chordata > Mammalia > Didelphimorphia > Didelphidae > Monodelphis > Monodelphis domestica. The sequence continues at coordinate 292,814,296 of NC_077231.1, forward strand.
TAAAGTAACTTTCTCTTCAGGTGAGGAATTAGTTGTTTTAATCTTGATGGTTCTTGGTGTTTATTCTTTCAGCCAAAAAGTTGCCGAAGAATGAACCACAGAATCCAGGAGCCAATTCTGCCAGAGGAAGAGGTGTAGACCTTACTGAACCCACACAACCAACCAGGAGTCAGTGTTGTAGTAACTAAACCTCCAATTTCAACTGTCTGGAATATTCTTCTGCTTCCTAATTATTAATAACAGTGGAATTGGAGCATTTAACCTGGCCCAGTACAACTTCCAAAAAGGAGAAGAGACTTATAATATAGTCAAGTTTCTAATACAGAATTATTTTATGTGTTTTGAACTTAATTTTTAATAACATGCATGTGTCACTATTTGACTAATGTTTCAGCAATAGAAGGGAAAAATGGAAGCTCTTAATATTTGCTTCATTGGAAGGTTGGGGTGGGGGAATCAGTTCTTGCCATTAGAAATATAGAAGAATTATTGTAAGGACCCACAATTAACCAGCTAGTTCCTCTAAATTCCCATGTTGATGCAGATAATCTATGACACAGAATTGGGACTCCTTAAATTGTTCTTTTTTTTTTTAATGTTTTGAGAAGCAGGTCCTAAAGATACTTCTGCTTTATCTGCAGTATTCATAAAAATGATAGTTTCTGCCGGTATCTATTTTAAGTGTACATTCCACATTTTAATAATTTAACCATTAACAAAAAAAAAGGTAAAAAAAAAACTTAGCCATCCATGTCTTCAGAGAATAAAATGAACTGTAGTTGGTATATGGTATCTAAATTATAGCCTATCTTGTTTTTAAATGGTGATAAAAATCAAGTTTATCCCCATTTTCTCTTATAAAGACAAAACTAATAAATGCAACTTGACAAAGAGAAGTGTTTTCCTTCAAACATAAGAACTCTTCAACTAAAATGAAACAAACCAATTGTGATTTCTCTTTAATCACTGCTCACCATTTACATGGGGTGGTTCTGTTTTATTTTGTGATGGGGTTTTTTTGCTCCCTTTGGACATAATCTAGTCAATGCACTAACAATTATGTACATTCAACTTGATTATTTTAAACTTGGATCTTCAAATGTACTGTAAATAGAGTACTGCATTGTAGTCTCCATTTATGTTTAATATGTTCTATAATATTTAAGAGTTGCTTAAAAGTATGCAAAATGTACAGTTACTGTAACAGATAATTAATTCCTCTTCTTCCCCTCCCCCCTTGGAATTGAGGGGGATTCAGTTATTCCTCCATGGCTAGAACAGTAATAAAATGAAGCTACTGTGTCCGTAACATGAGTACTGCTGTCCGTCAATAACGAACTTTGCAGCCTTGTTTTCTAAAGTTCATTTTACTTTGATATGTTCCATATATTGCACTAATTCTTTTAGTTATTTTCATTATATGAAATCTACCAAGTGTGTCAGAAAAATTTAATCTATTTAAATGTTGAACTGCTAGCAGAAACTTATTTGTGCAGGTTGTAAATTTGCAGTAATTGGGGCTTAGCAAGAAAAATGAGAGTTCACCAGTGTTTAGTTTTATATTGAGGTGCTCAGGTTTTAATAAAGTGGTATAAAACAGGATTGCATTCATCATTCTTTATTAAAATCACAAAACAAATTTATTGTACCACATATGTGAGAAACCATTCCCTATCACCCCCCTACACACATAATATGTATTCAAAGCAAGATTATAAACAGTACTATACAAATATAGTACATATGGTTTCTTTATGGTACTTGTTTCTGTAGTCCAAAAGAGAAAGGATAGGATTAAGGTCCTTGTAACTGACTGTCACATCCTTCGAGAACTACCACCAGCACCGTAATGTTCTCCCTGGATCCTGCTGTCATTGCAGCTTTTACAAGTCCGTGACTTACATATTCTGCTGCATAATCATAGAAATTTTTTTGTATTTCACTATCTAGATCTGATTTTGATGATTCAGATAAACTACTTGTTTCATCACTTTCCTCAATGCCATACAAATAGAAAGGTCTTGCACTTGAAATTTCTGTTTTACTGTTTAACCTAGATTTTGAACCATTAGATTTATCTAAATTTTCTGAAATTAGAGAATTTTTTCTGCTCATCAAGCTTTGTCTTGAACTTTCACGTGTGATATCCTGTGGGTATCCTACTCTCCGAAATGCTGCTGAATTACGGTACAGTAATTTGATTTTACTATCTTGTGTACTAATACTTGAAGCTGATATACTAGGTAAAAAAGACATTCTTTGTTGAAATGACTTATACGTGTCTCGCCTACTTTTATATGCATCCGTGTATATGCTAAACAGTGACATTGCTATAGCTGTAGCTTCATTTTTATCTAAAACCCCCCAAAGTCCAGTTGTAGCAACAATAAGGAATTGACAAGAATTATCTATATGGACAGAGATTGTTTGAGGCGCTGGAATAACAGACCGTTTCAGCTTTGCATTTCCATGAAACCCAAGCCCACGAGTTATTTTCACAGTCTCTTCAGTGAATCCAGTTGGTTCATTGGTGCTGATTTTTCCTCCTCTACTTAATACACGGTCTCTTTCACTTACACTTTGAGTTGTATGGTCTTTTGTAAGAAGATGGGCTTTCCCATTTTTGCATAACACTACGTGTACATTACCTAGAGTTTTTACAAAAGAAAAAAATATTTTAATTCTATTTTTGTAGCAGCAGTAATTATGTAAACCAATCTGTTTTTTAAAGTTAAACAATTGTAATATATTTTCAAAGTAAATAATATCAAAATATCCCTTTATGTGGATGAAACTGAGTTTTATGGTCATTTTAAAGTAAAAACTTTTAAAATATGCTTATAATAACCTAATTTTAAAATACAATTCTTATCCCATTAAGTAGGTTGATATCATGAGTGAAAATGAAGTCAGGAAAACCTAGACTCACCATCTCCAACCCTACAGTTTGACAAATCCGCTTAGATGGTCTGAATCTTCTTTCATTTGAATACAAAATGGGGACAATAACTCATTTTCATAAGGTAGTTGTTAGGATCAGATGGACAATATTCTAGGTAAAACAATTCATTAAGTTTAAGGTGTGACACAAGTCAGTAGTCATTTAGAAAATGGTGTTCGGAGGTTTTTTCCCCCTTGGGTAAACTGTGGCAATGAGCCTGAGTCATGTAATCTTGATTGAAATCCTGGCTTCCCTACTACGCAGCAGCAGTGTCTTAGACAAGTCAATGGACTTGTTGCAACATCCTTTAAAGCCAGCAAATTAGATAGGTGCCAAAGTTTCTTCCAGCACTAAACGTAAGGCAAAATGTATTGTAATTCTGACTTATTTTGAGCATTTTAAGATTTTTCAGTTATGTTGATATATATAAAGATCCAACAATACATTGGCATAGAATCCTTTTATAGATAAAATGTTAATAAGCAATGGTTAAAATAATAGTTTCAGCATTTTCAATATAAAACCAAAAAAATGTCCTAGGGAGGAAGAGCTCCCATTAGGCTGCTGGGCAGAGGGGTGGATCATGTTAGAAATGTCCTCAGGAGCACCTGGAAAGGGAGGAGGGATCAGCCCCTTCTGGCACATGTTCCATCGGTTTGCTAACACAAGCTGGGATCATAGCTAGGGATGTTTTGGGGGTCAAATTTAAATCTTAAGACCTCCCCTCTCCAGGTCTGGCACTCTCCACTGAACCATCTGCATGCCCCTAGAACAAAAGTGTTAAAAGATGGATAGCCTGTTGATAGTCATTATTCACAGACATCAGCTATGGCATCCATATTTAAATGTTATTTACCTATATATATATATTCTATACAGATATGTATTTTTAAGAAAATCCATCACCAAAATAAAATAGTGCAGGATAATTACTTCTATTGCTAAATAAAAATTTTTTTAGGATACCTCGAAAACTGATTCATTCAAACTTTTATCTTAAAATTTCTTAGTTGACACTAGGTTTACAATTCTGTAAAGTGAAGGACAACAGTGTTTCAGTTATTTTTGAGATTTTGTATCAACTTTTATCAAAAGGATCATTAAATGATTTTAAAATTGGGTTATCTTAATATTTTTGAAATGTTTTTATTTAACTGAAATATCACTAGTGAAATGCAGAGCTTACTTTAATTGTAATTGGAGTAGAGGTGATAAACTGAATTCCTAAAGTCCCAACTAACTTCCTGCCTTTGTTATATGAATATACATGAAAGCACTTTGAAAACCAGAACAAGCTTTATAAATGTGAAGAATTGTGCAGTCTCTACCTACATATAATTGCTCTTAATGTCAGTTATGCAAGTAAATATAAAAATTTGGCCCAGAATTATTTTATAGTAGTTAGGTGTCCCCCTGGGATAGTGATGGTGAACGTATGGTATGGGCACCAAAGATGACATTCAGAGAGCTCTGTGGGCATACATGCCTGCCTTCCCCCCCCCCCCCAAAAAAAAAAAGTTCAATACTAGAAAGGCAGAGGGACTGGTAGAGCTGCTCTTCTCCCTATCTCCATCCCCACTTAGGTGCCATTTAATAGTAAAATTAATAAAAATACTTTTTTATTGCTCATCTGTAATAAATTATCACACCATCCACAATTTCATGGAAATTGTAGAAACTATGATATATTATAAATTTAACAATGCAGACTTTTCTTAGGTCTTGGAAATTTAAGCTGGAATGGCCTTTGAGATCATCTACTTCAATTCCATTATTTTACTGATAAGGAAACTGAAACCCAAAGTAATATAGCTAGTATATGGAAGAGCCAAGATTTGAAGAGAGATCTCTGGTTCTACAGTTCCTTTCCCCTTGATACCTTGCTAACTGAGGGCTCTCTTAATAATCCCAGTAATTGTAGTAAGTTAGACTGAAGGATGTAGATATGGATGCAATAAAACTGTGGTTTGCTCTATGTGGAAGTGTACCACAGTGATAGAAAAATGGTCTTTGAGTCAGTAAGACCTGATCATGACATAGGTACTGACTACATGAACATGAGCAAATCCTATAACCCCTCAGTGCCACCAAACAACTCTAAAACAGTAAGTTGTAATGATTCGCATTTATACTCTTGGGATTTTATCCCATAATTCACAACTAGATCGAATTTAAAAGGAAGCCTTTGTTCCTATGCTCCCTTGGGATCCTTGAGCATGCCTCACAGTTTTCTTAATGAAATCAAGCCTCTTTTCTTCCTACTCAATTCTAAGCCTAGTTTCATTGTCTTAGGAAACATGTACTTGTTCTAGGAGCTCAATGTCTGGTTCTTATCCAACTGGGTATCAGTTGACAGTAAGCATTTTTTTTCTTGGATTTTCTTCCCCCCATTTTGGATTATTAGGAATAATTCTTGATTGGTGATGGTTTTTATTCTAATTATTCCATTACCTTGTGACTGAGCAAGTAACTTGAACCACTTAGGACCCACTTACCTATAGAATCAGGGTTGGAGTACATGGCCTCTGAGGTTCTTTTCAGCTCTGAATTTGTGAAGCATTGGCTCTAGAATTGGAAGACCTATGTTCAAACCCCACTTCTGATGCTATCTGTGTGATCTCAGGCAAATCACAGCCTCTCGTGTGAAATGAAGGCACTGGACTAAATTTTTGTACCTTTCAACTCCAGGTCTATGGCACTGTGGTCTCACTGTAGTCAGGCTATAAACAGGAAGTTTATGTATGTGGGGGGAGTTTAGCATCTATATGAAATCCCTTTCCAGCACATCCTGGGTGAGCAACACATTTAACATTAGTAAAAACAAGTCTACAACCATTGAATGAAATTACCTTGTGTGGTATAATGTTAATAAGTGCATGTCGGAAATGCCTTGTTTGAGGAAAAGCCTTGAAGTCTGCAGTTTGATCCAAGTCCAAAACTTTTGTAATCAAATGAGAAACTATTGAAATCCTATATTTTCTACTTTTCAAGTAATTTGTGGCAATTAAGTTGTAATCTGCTATAGAAAATCCTTTGTAGAAGTCTACAGTAAAACTTTGTTTCACAAGCTGGTCTTTGAGAACTCAAGGTTCCATGTATTTATGAGAAGTTATTTATATTTTTATTTATATCTATATCTATATATATCCATTGTGAATAGCCTGAATATATGTCATGCTCATAAGGACTTTATAGATGTAAGAACACCACATGGGGCAGCTAGGTGGCCACAGTGGATGGAACACTAAGCTTGGAATCAGGAATTGTCCTCAGACTCTAGCTGTGACCCTGGGCAAGTCACTTAATCTTGATAGCATTAGTTTCCTCATCTGTCAAATGAGCAGGAGAGGGAAATTGCAAACCCAGCCCAGTATCTGTGCCAAGAAGACCCCAGTTGGGTTTATGAGGAGCCAGACATAGCTAAAAACAACTCCCCAACAACAAAAGAACAATTGTCATTAATGCCTTCAGTCTTTTGGAGATATTGAGTTCCCCCTCTGTAATTCAACATATTCTTCTCATTCAGATACTTGAGATATCTATCCTATGGAGCCTTCAGAGTTATCTCTTTCAGGAGTCATCTGTCACAACTGTTTTCCTCATTTCTATCATTAGTGCCATTTTCACTCCCCCGTATAGCCTAAGGATCTGGAATGTGAATCTAAAGATGATAGTTCTACTAGCAAAGGGTCTTTTGCTGGGCTTTCTGCAGTTTTTTTCCCTTCCTCCAGGTATCACTTTTTTGAGGCAATAATGCTCTTAATTTTCCTCCCATTTTTACTGGTCAGATTTTGAACACAAATGTTTATTTTAAACTCAAGTTGCCTTTGACTGCCATGTATTTCTGTGTTGGCTGGCTCAAGTAAATTCTAGACTTTGGGCTTCCTTGATAGAGTACTTTGTTTACATTGGGTCAGCTTGAGCAGAAATCAGTCTTTTCAGTTACTTGTTTGCTCTTTTTCAGTATAACTCTTTTGAGTAGGTCAATAAGCACTGTTGTAATCCTATGTTGCAACGTCCTATCTTCATCCTAATTTTCTTATTTTTCTGTTTGTTTTAATGAGTCAGTGACTACCTACAAACAACTAATTCTGATGATGTTCCAGATCAGTAACCGGTCATTTTCTATCAAGATGTCAGGGATTTGGGGCACTTTGGTGGATCAGTGCATAGAGAGCCAGATCTAGAGATAGGAGTTCCTGGGTTCAAATTTGGTCTCCGATACTTCCTAACTGTAATCCTAGGACAAGTCACAACTCCATTTCCCTACTGTAAAAGGGATTCTTTGTTCTCTCTGAGTTTACACTTGTGAAAGTGAATCCTTTATTTCCTTTGTCTATTTGAGTTAACACTTTGGTTAACAGTAACTTAAGTACCCCTAATTAGTACTTCACCAGATTGTGAAGACAGGATTAACTCTCTTTTGTCTACTTTTGAATTGAATCAACAAAAGCTTGAACACACTAGGTGGAGGAGCTCTACCTTTTCAACTTAATCAGCCAGGAAATGAGAATTCACAACTTAAGACAGCCAGGAATCTGTGAACTCTTTTGATGAGTATTCACCTCTCCAGAAGGTGAGAAGTGGTTCCCACAAACACTGCCCCCTGGGCTGTGCTGGGCAGTTTGGAAGCTGTGATTGGCCCTTGTGAAAGGGGGAAGGGACAAGAAGACACTATAAAAGGCCCTAAATTTCTTGGGACTAGGGAACTTGACTTCAAGAAGAAGGTCAGCTCAAGGAAGAAAGTCCGCCTCAGGAGTCACTTTCAGCTCAAGTCATCATCTTGACCTGCCTCTTGGAGGGAACTTAGGTGAGTGGATTGCTGGCTTTCCCTTCCTTTCTTCTGGAGAGAGTTTGATTCCAGTTGAAGATCAACAAGTCCTGGATGAGTCAAGCACTGGAGCAATATTTTGTTAGGCTAATGTTATCTCTACCCTTTTGTATTTCTCTGCTTTCACTCTTTCCACCTCTTTTGTAAATAAAGGCTATTAAAGGTCACTTTGACTTTGAGCATATACTTTGAATTGGTGACTAACAAATTATTTACAATTTTCATATATTTTAGTCAAACCATTTCATTTAATAAAATTTCATTCCTACACTACCTTACCACTCTAATGCCTTGGATGCAATTTTTAAATTTTAATTTATCACCTAATATTTAGTTTATTGGTGATGAACCTCTTTGTACTTGACTAGGCAAACTAGTCCTTGGACAGAAAGCAGGATCTACCACCATGATTTCCTCTCAAAGTCTTTACAACTTGATAGAAGAACTAGCCAGATATTTGTCTCTGGTAGTAGTTTTGTCTTGTTTTTAATTTAAATTTAGGTTTGACTGTAATCCACATGAGGCATCAGAGTAGACCTTTTTGTAGTGCTACAAGATTTATAGAACACTATTCTTATTAACTCCTTTGGTGATCACAGCAATCTTATGTAGAAAAATAACAGCCAGGTAGTGAATGTACTTTTTGCTCATTTTATAAATGAGAAAGCTAAGACTCAGACAAGCTAAGTGACTTTCTGAAGGACTCCTAGCCAGCAGTGGAACTGGAACTCAAAAACCCAGGTCTTCTGATGCAAAATGCAGCCTCATCTTTTACTCAAAATTGGACTCCCTCCCAAACAAGGCACAAGACACAAACAAGGTGTCTTCCCTGACTTGCCCCAAAATATCCTATTGTGGTCATCCAATGTCAGTTCTCTTTGTGATTAGTTACAGAGCAATTCTAGTAGTTTTGTTCAAATCCAAGTTGAGATTGAGACCTTGGGACTGTTGAAGCAATCTTAAGTTCCAACAGGACCTTGAAAGTGGTCCAGATCTTAAGCAAGCTAGAACTGGACCTGGGCCTCCTTTTGACTGAAGCCCTCCCTTTAAGGTTAAGCCTATTTTTTTTTATCTTACTTTCTGTCTTAGTAACAACTCTAACACAGTCTTGAGGCCAGATTTGCACCAAAATTCTCCTGAATTCAAGCCTAATGCTCTATCCATTGGGACACCTTCCTGCCCCAAGCCTATTCTTTATTCAGATCCCAGAACTAGATCAGAAGTTGGCTGACATCGTCTAAGAACGATATGAATTTAAGATTAGCACACTTACATTTCTGGTACCCTATAAGAAGCAATATGACTAAAGAGCTGGCTTGAAAACCTGGGGTCAGGTTCTGCCACAGACACATACTTGCTGTATCACCCAAGTGACTTAAACTGCCAGTGCTCTTGGCAGCTCTCTGAGACTATAAGTGGTTTAGAAAGAAAAAAACAAAAGTCAAGAATATCAAGGGAATCAGTGAAAAAGAAGGGGGGGGGAGGAAACTGGTAGGGCTCCTGCCTACTACAACTACATTTCAGACTATTACAAAGCAATAATCATAACATTCTGGTACTGGAGAAGAAACTGATTGATACAGTGAAATAGATTAGGTACATAATATGCAGAATTAAATGACTATAATAAGCATAGTAACATTCGATAAACCCACAGGTGCAAGCTTTGGGGGCAAAAACTTGATTTTTTTCAAGATTGCCAGTAAAATTGGAGATCAGCCTGGCAGAAAATAGGCATTGACCAACATCTCCTACCATATACCAAGATAATTATGTGCATGATTTAGATATAAAGGGCGACGTAAGCAAATTAGAGGAGCATGGAAAATTTTACCTGTCATCTATGGATAAGGGAAAATTTAGTGACCAAACAAAAGATAGAGAGGATCATGAGAGGTAAAAATGGCATGAAGTTATCCTAAAGGTCATTTTTTGAAAGTAATTTTAGGGAAAGTAACCTGGATCAGGAAAACAGATCTCCCAGGGAAAATGCTATGAGGACCATCATGATTCTAGATGGACTAAAAAGATGGCAGCAATAGAAGTCCCAAGGGTATATGATTTGGGGTTCTGGTCTTAAAAGATTACTCTTACAAAAATGAATAATAGGGAAATGGGTTTTGAGTGATTATACATGTATAACCCAGTGGAATTGCTTGTCAACTCTAGGAGGGGGCAGGGAAAAGAAGAGGGAGACGTGAATCATGTAACCTTAGGAAAAGTGTAAATTTGGTACTGGAATAAGATAAAAAATATATTATTAAAGAAAAAAATGTTTTTTAAATAGCAACAAAAAAATGTCCCCAGAAATCAGATATTACATCATGGAACTTTGAGTAAACCTTAGGATATAATGAACTGAACTGGAGAGGTTGGACCCTCCATCTACCTCTGTTCTCCCCATGTGCCAATATTTTATTTTGATTGTAAAACCCTTGTGACAGCAAAGGGGAATGCCCCTAATGACTCCCTGTCAGTGTGTCTATCAATCAGTTTTAGTTTAAAAAACACTCAAAGGTAGTTGACACCCCTCTCACCCCACGAAATGTATATTTTGGGGCCCTTAGGTATCCTAGTGTGACAGTCCTGAACTGTTATAGATTTTATATATGGAATGATTCATTGGGGAGATAAACATGTCTCCCCAATAAATCAGAGGGGGAAACACTAGGCTATACCCCTTTTCTTTGTCTTAGTACCCTAAGAGCAACCTTAGATTTTAAAGGAAGTTTTATATTGAGTTCGAAAATAGCTCATTTTCTGAACAGCATCCTTCAATTGAAGTAAGAACAAAGGTGAATGCTTATCTGTCAACAAACTACACAAGATAAATGGGACATGTGCACTCTGAGGTGATGCCAGAAGCCTTGTGACTCCCTGGTGCCTAGAACACGCTTGCCTCTTGTCCCACCTAACTCCTGGTGTCTGGGAGACCAGCCTCTGATCCAGCCTGAGGAGTCTGCCAAATCAGGACTAAAAAAAGTGGCATCACTGAAAGTTTAGAACCAGAAAGGAAGCAGATCTCTGGCTAGGATTTTGGGAATGAGGCGGTGTTCTTGGGTATGGCACCAGAACCCAGTGGAGGTTGGGTAAGGGAGTGGCCAGTCACATACACGTTTTCTTTCTCTGACCCACCCTTTTCATTTCTTTAATAATTATAAATTAAGATACAGTCTCCAGAGAATTTTAATCTTAACAATGGATAATTTTGTTTACATGAAATGGAAAAAGGTTTTGCACAAACAAAACCAATGCAGTCAAATTTAGAAGGAAAGCTGAAAAGTGGGGAGGGGGTAAGAGGAATTGTGTGGCAAATTTCTCTGATAAACGTTTCATTTCTCATATATAGGGAAAGGAGCCAAATTTATTAAAAAACGAGCCATTTTCCACTTGACAAATGGTCAAAGGATATGAATAGGCAAATTACAGATGAAATCAAAGCTGTCCATAGTCATGAAAAATGCTCTAAATCACTATTGACTAAGAGAAATGTGAATTTAAACAACTCTGAGGTACCTCCTGACATCAGATTGACTAACATGACAGAAAAGGAAAATGACAAATGCTGGAGGTGCTGTGCAAAAATTAGGACACTAGTGAACTATTGCTCAAATTGTGAACAACAATTTTGGAAAATAAGGGCTATAAAACTGCATATTCTTTCATCTAGCAATACCGCTAGGACTACTTTGACCCACCCATACCAATACTACTAGGTCTATATCCAAAAAGATATTTTTTTAAAAATAGGACTAATTGTACAAAAATACATTTAGCAGCATTTTTCCTCTTTTCAATTTTTTTTCATATAGAAACCATTTTAATGCTTTTTTTTTTACATTCTGAGTTCCAAATTCTCTTCCTCCCTGCCCTCCTCATCAACTTGCAGTCATGCAAAACATATGTCCATCTTAGCCGTGTTGCAAAAGAAAGTCACAAGCCAAAATTTAAAAAAGCTTTTAAAAAGATGCTTCCCTCTTAACTGAGACTCCATCAGTTTTGTCTCTGGAGATGGATAGCATTTTTCATTGTCAGTCCTTCAGAATTGCCTTGGATCACTGTATCGCTGAGGATAGCTAAGTCCTTCGTGGCTGATTATTATTACAATACTGCTTTTACTGTTTGCAATGTTCTCCTGGTTCTGTTTCACTTTGCATCATGCAGGTCTTTCTCAGTTTTTCTGAAAGGATCCTGATGATCGTTTCTTACACCATAATCGTATTCCCTCACAGCCATAGACCACGGCTTGTTCAGCTTTTCTCCAATAATGGGCATCCCCCTTTTTTCTGATTCTTTGCCACCACCAGAAGAGCTGATATTGTAGCTTTGAGGGGCAAAGAATGGACAAGTGAGGGATGATAAAAAGATACAATGTGAAGTGAGCAGAACTGGGAGAACGTTGTCTACAGTAACAGCAAAATTGAATGATGATCACCTGCAAAAGACTTAGCTCCTCTCAATGATGCAGTGATCCACAATTGTTCCAAAGTACTTCCATGAAAAATGCGATTCATCTCAGAACCAATGGACTCAGGAAGAATGGAAACACATTTCATTCTCTTTCTATATTTTCTTGCTTTGGGGGGCAGACACAGCAACGTGGTTTTCCATGATTTCACACGTACAATGAGTATCAATATTGTTTGCCTTTTCAATGGGGAGGAAGGGGATTGAGAACTCCAAATTTTTAAATGACTGTTAAAGAAGATGGGGGCAGGAAGACTATAAGTAGTGCAGAAAATACCATAGAATGTGCAGTCTCTTTGCCTTAACTTTTAATCTTTCTAGCTTACTGGAAAATTTAACTCAAACCCCATTCTTCTTGCTCTCCTCACCCCAGCTGCTAGCGCCTCCTCACTCTGACCAGAAATCCCCTTGAATTTATTTAGTCTAAATTTTGTATATACTTATACATGTTGTCCAAAGATAAATTCCTTGAATATAAAAACTGTTTTGTCCTTATATCCATCAAAATATCTATCGCACAGTGAGTGTTTCCTGTTTATTGGTAAAATGACTTGCCCTAGGTCAAACATCTAGTTAGAAATGGGATTGTGATCCCCCAGTTTTTCCTTCTTCTAACTCCAGCTTTCTAGCCACTATATCATACTGTCTCTTGCATGAAAGCTTTTCCATTGGGAGTCATTGTTGTTGCTTGCCCTAAATAGTGTGAGCCCAACCTTGTAGAATTAAGCTATACGTTATCAAAATAGGCAAGCCCTTTTGAGCCACTGGACTTAAAGTTTCCTTAAGAAATGAGGAAGGGGGCAGCTGGGTAGCTCAGTGGATTGAGAGCCAGGCCTAGAGACGGGAGGTCCTAGGTTCAAATCTGGCCTCAGACACTTCCCAGTTGTGTGACCCTGGGCAAGTCACTTGACCCCCATTGCCTAGCCCTTACCACTCTTCTGCCTTGGAGCCCATACACAGTATTGACTCCAAGATGGAAGGTAATACGAGTTTAAAAAAAAAAAAGAAAGGAAGTTTGGGTCTTCAAGAAGATGTGAGCAAAGTGTCCTCTTTCCTTCTTTTCTTTGCAAAAGTGGGGCACTATCTATTGACTCCAAGATGGAAGGTAAGGGTTTAAAAAAAAAGTGGGGCACTATGGCTGGAGAACCTCCCAGCTGCTGTACTAGCAGATTTGATTAAGGTATTGATTCTTTTTTCTGAACTGTTTTTCCCCTTTTTTTCATTCTTTCTTATAAATGATGCTTTCTGGAAAGGAGGGGGAAGTAGAAAGGAAAATATTTGGAACTGAAAATTATAAAAACAAGACATTAAACATTTCTCAATTTATAACTATTTAAAAGAAAGAAATAAAGTTTTGGTTATCTTGAAAAGAAGCAATGATCCGTGTGCTGTTACTAAATGAAAAAAAAAAATTATTGATTATCTTACGTTCCAAAGACATTTTAGACCTGGGTTTCTCCATATCCCAGTGGTCCATGGATAGATTTCAGATTTCAGGGGATGTGTGAACTTGAATGGGGAAATTACATCTAACCAGTAACTAAAATGTAGCTTTTCCTTCTATTACGAATTTTGTAGCCTGTACCAGGCTTCCAAAGGATTCCATGACACACCAATGGTTAAGATCTCTTGTTTTTGAAATTATCCTTTCCCTTAAATTTTCCTCAACTTCATTTTATTATATATGGCGTCAACATTTTGTTTTGCACTGCCTTCATGCTACTCCCATCCTTACTAATGTCCCATCTTTTCCCGCCATGTTCCTTTCTGCCCAGTATCACAACTGGAGCACTCTTCCCTCACTGATAACCCCAGGCTTCCCCGAGAAGATTAAGGAATTTCCTCAACTCCCTCTGGTCACTGCTCAGAACTCCATTCCTTCTTTCTCCCTTCATCTCTCTCCCAAGGCACAACATACACTCCACATCCAGTGGTCACCTCATAAATGTTTGTGGAATTGTACTGAATGCTACTGGAAGTGGACATGTATTAGTCACATATTACTTTACTTACTCAATATTTTCTTTGTTAGTAAGAAATAAAATAAGACCCACTTTTGACCAACCCTGGGCAACTTACGTACCCACGTTAGCAACATGTAATATTCCAGTTTCATCTAAACCTTCTTCTGAATTACTACTGGTACTTTCCAAAGAGGAAGAAGAACTGTGTGCATCACATTCCAGCAAACAGGTGACCGCTGAACAGCCACTCCAGTAGAAAGAGGACATTTCCTGCCTCCCAAGTTTCAGAACTCTATCCATCCTCCAGAAAGCTTTGGCAAAGGCCTTATGGACCAGCTCATAGGAACAGTTACTTTTCCTCTGGGAAGAAAAGTGGTATTCTTGCGTCCTGTAGTCCCGCCTAAAGACCGTATTGAAAGAATGGACAAATTTTTGTTGTTTGCTGGTCATCTTATAAGAAGGATCATATTGAGAGAGTTGTTCCAGAAGAAACTTATGGAGTTCTGCTGCACTGGTTTCAGCTGCCACCGAGCCATGGTGTCCATCGAACAGGCCAAAGTAACACGTATTGAATTTCTGCCCGAATTTGCCCCGGAAGATATATCGGTCTTCCATTACCGGCCGCCATGTTTTGTTCTGGTCTTCACAGATGGCAACAGACTTTACTAGAGGATTATTTGTCTTCATGAAGTGCACAGAGCTATTGAAAGAAGTGCTGAAAATCTTGTAATAGGAAGGTACTGGATGCTTACAGAGGAACTCACAAGCACTGTCGAGGCTTCGTTTGGTTTTTTCATTGTACAGATGGGCTTCGATGAAGGTCGAGATTAGGAATTGCCTCTTTGTTAGAACCTTGTGTCTCTCTGGTTTTTCCCCAGCTACCCAGGTGTAGCCCAACATGCCCATGGCCTTGTGCTTTTTCTTATGGATGAAAAATTCAGATGGACGAAGTTCCTCATTGCATAAGGAACAGGGAATGGTGAGCCTAAAAACATCTCTGAACCTATAGCTTCTCAAGAGTGGAGCATTATAAGCTTTGGCTAGTTCTGATTTTCGGTAAGTGGTACTTATTGGAAAGTCTTCTTGGAGGCTTAAGTTTTTCACCCTCTTTGCAATCTCCGTTTCAGCCTTTTTTCTTCTCATCCTTGTTTGGGATTCTCAGAACATCTAATGACTTGGACTTCATAGCATTCTGCAGGCAGGGGAGAGACATGAATGAATATAGGAAGCAATTAGAAACAGTGTCTCTCTGATCAGGTCTTCCTCCTAGTGCAATATGCAGAGACTTGTATGATTTAATGCAAGCACCATTCAGATAGGTGTGCTTATTATTATTGAAAAATTAGGGCTCTGGTTTTAATTTAATAAATTTATTTATTAATTTGAGATTTAATAAATAGTTTTATTTTTTAATAAATTTTTTATTAAGATTTAATTTGAGATTTAATAAAGTTGATTAGAATTACTTGGATAGGTAAAAGAAAAGAAAGAGAGAGAAGATATCTACCCCTGCAGGTGCTTCCAGGAGCAACCCCAGCACACCAGTTACTTGGCAGGACGCCGAGACACAGAGAGCCAACCCTTCCTGCTTAACCCCCTTTATCCTGTTTTTCATGTCTGGGCCAAGTCCACGCTCACAGATTATTGGTTATGCAATCATAAACAAGCATTTAACTTCTCTTGGCCTCAATTCCCTCATTTCTAAAGTGAAAATAAGAATAACATTGCAAGGATAAAATGGAACAATATTTGTAAAGTACTTTGAGATATTTAAAATACTATGCAAATGCTAGCTATTTTTATAATTATTATATATCCATATAATATATATAATTCTTATGTTAGCCTATATATATTATATATACTATCAAATAGTATATATACTACATAATACATAATCTATGCTATATCGGCTTGTCTCTCGCTAATTTTTTAGAAGAGAAATCAGAGTTAATGAAAATTTTAGAGTAAAGAATAATAAAGAAAAATAGCGGGGGCAGCTGGGTAGCTCAGTGGATTGAGAACCAGGCCTAGAGACAGGAGGTCCTAGGTTCAAATCTGGCCTCAGACACTTCCTAGCTGTGTGACCCTGGGCAAGTCACTTGACCCCCATTGCCTAGCCCTTACCACTCTTCTGCCTTGGAGCCAATACACAGTATTGACTCCAAGACAGAAGGTAAGGGTTTAAAAAAAAATAGCACATGCAGTTGAAACAATTCAATCTTGAACTAATTAAGTAATTAAGAAAGAAAATGGATAATGGGTAGTAGGAACCAATTATAATAATTTAAACAGAGATTTTATTGATGTATATAAATTAATGTAACAAGGATACCAAAAGAATACAAAGAGCACTTTAATAAGGATATACTTGTCTTCCTTGCCAAACTCAGAAAGAGATGGTAGACAAAGGCAATACAAGTTTAATAAATAAATAAAGGGACAATTTTTTTTAACTAATAAAGAAAAAAGTTTAAGAAATTAAAAAAAAGGGAAAAAAATAATAAAATCTTATGAAGAAAGATGATGGACAATTATGAGTAGTGCTTCTTTTTGAAGCAAAGAGAAGCAGTGGTGGGGTATAGTTGCTTTAAAAAAAAAAAGCTTAGTAAGAGGTCCAATTGAGCACATGCTTTAAGACATTTAAAGTTGAAAATGAAAGGAAAATAAACAGAATAAAATGAAAAAAGAAAACTCCAAAGACTTTTTTAGCAAACTTTTCACTAGAAAGTACAGTAGGTACACTACACTTGAATTCTAACATTATAGTCTAGGACAATAATGGTGAACCTTTTAGAGACTGAGTGCCCAAACTGCAACTCTCATGTCTCATGTGAGCCCCATACCTTACCCCAGACAAGGGAGGGAGGAAGTGCTCCCATTGGGCTGCTAGGCAGAGGGGTAGGTGATGTGAGAAATGTCCTCAGGCACTTGTGGAGAGGGAGAAGGGAGCCATCTCCTCTGGCAGGAGTGCCATAGGTTCACCAACACAGGTCTAGAATGTGTTTATAGAGAAAGAATTAAGGATAAAAAAAAAAGTCAAGAAAGGCAGCTGGACTGGATCATTGGAAGAGTACATAAAGGAAATAAATGTATCCAAGAGGTTACAGGATGATGAGATAGTCAATGGACTGATTGTCTTATTTTAGGGTAAAACAAGACAATGAAATCTGCCACATTGATTGACTCTGGCTCTCACTTAAACACTTAGGAGCCACTGTAGGGTTGTGGGTTTTTTTGGCCCAATTTCAATGTTGTTGCATCTCAGAGGATAGGGAGGCCCAAAGAGAGGGAGGAGAGAAGTCAGAACACACAAAACACCACATTTATCGATGAAGTTTACCATCATATATGGGTGTGATTCGTGGTGCCCCAAATAATTGTCATATTAACATCAAAAATCACAGATCACAGAACACCATAACATCTCAGAATAATGAAAAAGTTTGAAATATGGCGAGAATCACCAAAGTGTGACCCGGAGACACAATATGAACATATTCTTCTGGGAAAAGGAGCTCTAATAGATTTGCTCAACTCTGGGTTTCTGTATGCCTTCAATTTGTTTAAAAAAAAATAGCAGTAACTGTAAAATGCAATTAAATGAAGTATGTTTGTATTGTTGATGAGGGCATTAGTAGGAAGTTGGCAGACGATCACAATCTTTTTTTTTGAATGGACCACCTCAGGGGAAGATAGGTAGGTGGCTCAGTGGAATGAGAGGCAGACCTAGAAATGGGAGGTTCTGAGTTCAAATGTGACCTCAGACACTTCCCAGCTGTGTGACCTTGGGCAAGTCCCTTAACCCCTATTGCCTAGCCCTTACCACTCTTCTGTGTTGGAACCAATGCAAAGGATTGATTCTAAGACAGAAGGTAAGATATTTTTTTTTAATGAACCACATCAGGGCCAGTTGTATTGTGCAGTGGGTAAAGTGCCGTACCATTCCCACTAAATAGTTGTTTGAGCCATGTCTGACTCAATTTGGGGTTTTCTTGGCAAAGGTACAGGAGTGGTTTGCCATTTCCTTCTCCTGCTCATTTGACATATAAAGAAACTGAGGCAAATAGGGTTAAATGACTTGCCCAGGGTCACACAACTAATAAATGTCTCAGGCCAACTTTGAACTCAGGAATATGAGTCTTCTTGACTTATTTCTGCACCAGCCCTCTACCTACTTCACCCACCACAGAGTCAGGAAGACCTGAGTTAAAACTTAGCATCAGGGCTAGCTGGGTGGCTCAGGGGAGAGAGCCAGGGTCCTGGGTTCAAATCTAGCCTCAGATACTTCCTAGCTGTGTGAGCCTGGACAAGTGACTTTACCCCCATTGCCTAGCCCTTACCGCTCTTCTGCCTTGAAACAAATATTTTTGTATAGATTCTAAGACAGAAGTTAAAGGTTTAAAAAAAATCCAGCCTTGGAACCTTACTGGGTGTATAATCCTGGGCAAGTCGCCTGTGTTTGCTCCAGCTATCTCATCTGTAAAATGGCAATAATTTTTATATCCCCACCCTAAGATTATTTTGAGGATGAAAATAGATTATATAGATATTTATAAAGTATTTCACAAGCCTTGGATTGTTATGTAAATCCTAGCTTTTAAAAAAAAATATATCCTTATCATTATGCAACAACCTCGAACATGTAGAGAACACAAAATACTACTGTGCCTGTTACTTTTTCTCAATTACGTATTAAAAAATTAACATTTATTTTTTAACATTTTGAATTCCAAATTCTCTCATCTCCTTCCTCTTCTCAGCAAGAAGGCATGGAATTCACTATACATGTGAAGTCCTGCACAACATATTTCCATGTTGGCCATGTTGCAAAAAGAAACAGATCAAAAACAAGAAAACAAGAAAAATAAAGTTTTTAAAGTATGTTTCAATCTGCATTCAGTTCTTGAACTAGAGGTGGATAGTATTTTTCATCATGAATCTTTTATGAATGTCTTGAACTAGCTAGATAATTCACAGTTGATCATTGTATGATATTGGTATTACTATGTACACTGTTCTTTTGGTTCTGCTCGCTTCATTTTGCATCAGTTCACATGTCTCCAGGTTTTCCTGAAAACATTCCGATCATCACTTTTTATATATGGGCATCCCCTCAATTTCCAATTCTTTGCCTCCACAAAAGGATCTACTATAAATATATTTGTACCTATAGTTCCACTTCCTTTATTTTTTCATCTTTTTGGGATACAGACCTAATAGTGATTTTGCCAAGTCAAAAAGGATACCCAATTTTATAGCCCTTTGCTCTCCAGAGTAGTTCGATCAGTTCATAACTCCACCAGAATTAGTGTCCTAATTTTTCTACATCCCCTACTACTATGTTTTCCTTTTCTGTCATATTAGCCATTCCAACAAGTGTGAGTGATACCTCAGAGTTGTTTTAATGCGCATTTCTCTAATCAGTAATAATTTAGAGCATTTTTTCATTTGACTGTGGATAGCTTTGAGTTCTTCTGAAAACTGCCCATTCATATTCTTTGACTACTTATCAATCGGGGAATGAATCACATTCTTATAAATCTGATTCAGTTGTCTATATATTTGAAAAATGAGGCCTCTCTCAAAGATACTTCCTATAAAATTTATTTCCTGTTTTCCTACTTTCCTTATAAATTGGGCTGAATTGGTTCTGTTTGTGCAAAACCTTTTTAATTTAATGCAATCAAAATGGTTTTATAGCCTGTAATGCTCTCTAGCTCATCAAAAATTCCTCCTTTATCCATAGATGTGACAAATAAAATTTTCCATGCCCCCTAATTTGCTTATGTCACCCTTTATGTTGAAATAATGTACCCAGTTTGACCTTATCTTGTATATGGTGTGAGATACAGTTCTATACCTACTTTCTTCCAAACTGCTTTCCTGTTTTCTCAGAAATTTTTGTCAGATAGTGAGATCTTTCCCAAAAGCCTTAGATTTTTGGATTTCTCAAACACTCAATTACTGTGGTCATTTACTTCTGTCTATTGTGTACCTAATCTTCTCTTTTCCAGTGGTCCCCCACTCTAATTCTTAGCTAGTTCTAGATTATAGCTTTGTAATACAGTTTGAGATCTCATACAGCTAGACCACCTTCCTTTATTTATTTATTTTACTGATTCCCCTTGATATTCTTGGCCTTTCATTCTTCCAAATTAATTTTACTATTTTTTTTTTGTAAATTTATACATTTTGGGGGATAATTTGATTGGTATGGCACTGAATAAGCAAACTAATTTAGGCTAGAGAATTAGACTTGGTCATATAGCTAGGAAATATTTGAGGCCAGATTTGAACCTAGGTCTTCCTGATTCTAGGTCCAGCACTCTAACTGCCTCTATTGCTGAGCCCTTTTGAGGACTGCTCATCCACCTTTGGTTTCCTCTCACCTAACTCTCACCTGTGGCTCCATGAAGCTGTAGTATGTGCAGTGACCACACCTGGGTAAATGATCTTGGCAGATGGGCTAAACCAGGTTAAGGGTAACTGACAGGCTTCAAACCTATCAGTGAGTTAAGGGGATGTCTACCCCAAGCATATGAAGACTTCCCCCAGCAGAACGGGTGGATGAGAACAATGGCCATGAAGGCGAATGAAGCAGATGCGGTGGAGCCTTAAGAGCTTGGTCAGACATTGAAGATGCCAAGGTCATCCACTGCATCCCAGACCATCACCAGGCATCTTGATTTTTTGTCCCGCCACTTGGCTTTGATGTCTCTGGAAGAGAGAGTGAGATCAACAACTTTGTGTATCTTTGTCTCACCAAAATCTAACTAACACACAAATCAAGGTATCACCCTTGTGACTTCATTGGTCCTCTTTGAAAACAAAGACCAAACAACAACTTATTGTTTTAAGCAAAGCACCATTTACTCCTATGTTGTCTAGTTGTTTGTTTGTTTTTTAATCGAAAGGAATGCTGTATTTTGTGGAACTCTTTCAGCATCTATTGAGATAATGTTATGATTTTTGTTGTTTTTGTTATTGATACGGCCAATTATATTGATAGTTTTGCTAATATTGAACCAGACCTTCATTCCTGGCATAAATCCCACCTGGTCATAAAGTATGATCTTTGTGATATATTGCTATAATCTCCTTCTAATATTTTATTTAAAATTTTTGCCTCAGTAGTCATCAGGGAAATTGGTCTATTATTTTCTTTCTCTGTTTTTGCTCTTTGGTTTAGGTATCAATTCCATATTTGTATCATAAAAAGAATTTGATAGGACTCCTTTTTCTATTTTCCCAAATAGTTTATATAGTATTAGAATTATTATTTTAATAAAGTGTTTGGTAGAATTCGCTTCTGAATCCTTCTGATCATGGGGTTTTTTTTCTTATGGAGCTCATTTTTGGCTTATTCAATTTCTTTTTCTAAAATAGGGTTCTTTAACTACCTTACTGCCTCTTCTGTTAATCTAAGAAATTTATATTTTTGTAAATATATATCAATTTCACTTAGCTTGTTAGATTGATTGGCATATGATTAGACAAAATAACTCCTAATAATTGCTTTAATTTCCTCTATTGGTGATGAATTTACCTTTTTCATTTTCGATATTGGTAATTTGGTTTTCTTCTTTCTTTTTTTAATCAAATTAGCCAACGGTTTGTCTATTTTGTGATTTTCCCATAGATCCAGTTCCTAGTTTATTAATGAGATCAATGGTTTTCACACTTTAAATTTTGTTGATCTCTCCTTTGATTTTCAAAATTTCTAATGTGATATTTAGTTATTTTCTATGGGTTTTTTTTTCATTGTATGCCCAATTTATTGATATATTCTTTCTCTATTTTTACTGATGTAAACATTTAAAGATAAATTTTTTCTTAACTACTGCCTTAGCTACATCTCATAAATTTTGATGTTGTTTCATTGTTTGTCAGGAGCCATCAAAGCCACAATGTTTGACATGGTCACTCATGGAAACTGAGGGTTTCAAAGCAGTCCCTAGGAAGGATGGAAACATCCACTCAGACCTCCTCTGTATCTTCTCTCACTAATATCCCTTATTATTGGAATTGTTCCCCAGGAGAAAATAGATGAAAGCAACATGCTTGCAGGGTTAATACAGATGTATTATCCCCCAGAATATTACCAGGAGATCCCAGTTACAAAATCAAACCTAAGGATTCTTATGTACCCATTTAGATAGGACCCTCTTTTCTAGGCATAAAACTTCTGGCAAATCTGTGCTCAGAATTCCCTACCCCCATGTACAGGCCAGGAACAAGCTCTCCTGAGCTAATATATTAATCGCCCTTCAGGGAGAGAATGGTATGCTATGCTTCACTGATTTGTTGTGCTAACTAAAACCTAGAAAACATATCTTAGAAACCTTAGTGAAACATGAGAAAATGAAATCCTGATATTGGAAAATTACTTTAATCTGGGTTATGTTGATTAACCTAGACTTGACATCATTGTTGTATGTATGTTGATTGTCTCCTTAGAAATTTGATTTACTGTGTATTTGATTAAAGTAACAAATAATTATTCTTGGCTTAACTGCATGTCTGAGCCTCATGGGTTAATGACTCCTAGCCATGCTACCCATGATGAGGAAAACATCCATCTTCTGTGAAAGATTCATGTTTGTTGTTAGAATCCATGGAATCAAAGTATGCAGAATCATCACAGAATGTTAATTAAATGATTTGTTAAAAGTTAATGTATGATTTACTCCATTACCAGTAAGGAAGCATGTATATTGAAAAATGAAACTGTGTGCCAAGAACATATGTAATCACTAGGATATAAAATAGAGCCAAGCTTGAACGAAGGGAGAGCAGTTCAGTGTGAAGCCTGGCTGTAGGCTGACACTCTTTACTGTCTTCCCATCATTCATTCATACCTATGCCATTACACCTAGTCAAGGACCCCCGAATCCACAGAGAGGGCAGGCCCCAAACCCATGGCAATTGTTATTATTCTCTTTGAGGAAATTATTTATTGTTCCTATCATTTATACTTTGACTCACTTATTCTTTAGGATTAGATTATCTAGTTCCCAATTGACTTTTAACTTATATTTCTACAGTTCTTTAATGGATAAAATTTTTATTGCTTTATGGTCTCAAAAGGATTCATTGAATATTTCTACCTTTCTGCAGTTAGTTGTGGGGTTTTTATGCCCTAATACAATGTCATTTTTTGTGAAGGTACTATTGTATACAGCTAAGAAAAAGGAATATTCTTTTCTGTTTCCATTCCATTTTTTCCAAAGGCTTATTATATTTAACCTCTACAATTTCTTTCATCTCCTTAACATCTTTCTCATTTATTTTATGGTTAGATTTATCTTGTTCTGAGAGGGGAAGTTTGAAGCCTCCCACTAGTACAGTTTTTCTGTTTGTTGCCTCCTGTAACTCATTTAACATTTCTTCTAAGCATTTGGATGCTCCATCATTTGGTGTATATTTGTTTAATATGACTTCATTGTCTGTGGTACCTTTTAGCAAAATGTACTTTCCCTGCTGATCTCTTTTAATTGGGTTGATTTTTGCTTTTCAGGCAGCTAGGTAGCATACTCATGATTTCACTCTGGCCTCTGTTATGATTAAAATCCTCTGGAGACTGTATCTTAATTTATAATAATGTATTAAATAATAAAAAGTAGACCAAAGAAAGATAAGGCACCAGCGACCTGTGGCCAGCTAATTCCTTCTGAGAACTGGTGTCACTGCATACATGCTTGCTCAGATCACAAGTTTAAAAGCCCCCACTTTTTTCTTGTACTCCAATTTATGTTCTTCATGATGTTCTTTTTCCAAGCCTCTTGGATTGGAGCACTCTGGCCTCACTCTGAACAAAAGGCAGGAATTTTGAATGTCAGGCGTCGTGAGGCTTTGAGAATGGCTGCCCAGAACACGTCTACTTTTCTCTGCCACACTATCGGAAGAGGCTTGTTTATAGATAAAATACTTTGTTTCTACCCTTATTGGCTTCAGTCTTAAGATTCAATTTTTTTCCTCTTTAAAATCCAAAGGTTGATCAGATGCAGATCAAAGCACACTATCTTTCAAATTGGTTTATTAATGGTTTTATTTGGGGGTTTGGGTTTTATGTAAGTATTCTTTTACAACAATGACCAATATGAAAGTATGTTTTGCGTGATAATGCATGTGTATCCCAGATCAAATTGTTTGCCATCTCTGGGAGGGGGCAGAGAAAAGAGGGAGGGAGACAATTTGGATCTTATAATTTCTTAAAATGTATGTTGAAAATTGTTATTGCATGTAACTGGGAAAATAAAATGGCTTTGAATACAATAAAAATAAATTACGAAATAAAAGCCAAAGGTTGTCTTGAGGTGCCAGAAAAGAGGCACAGCCACATCTCAAACATTTATTAGCTGCGCAATCCTGGGCGAGTCTCTCAACCCTGTTTGCCTCCTATTCATCATTTGTAAAATAAGCTAGAGAAGAAGATGGTAAACCAGTATCTTTGCCAAGAAAACCCCAAATGTGGTCACAAAAAAAGTCAGACATGACTGAAAACATCTGAAGAGCAACAACAAATTTTGCTTTTGTTTTGTCTGTGATTTGATATTTCTACCCCAACTTTTTTGTTTGTTTGTTCGCTTATCTCAGTTGAAGCATAATAGATTCTGCTGCAGCCTCTTATTTTTATTCTGGGTCTCCCTCTAACAGGTTGTTGGTGGGGGGGGCTGGATTGAGAGCCAGGCCTAGAGATGGGAGGTCCTAAATTCAAATCTGGACCTTTATTCCCCACTGTGTAACTCTGGGTAAATCACTTAATCCCAGTTGCCTAGTCTCTCCTGCCTTGGAACCAATGCTTAATATTGATCCCAAGATGGAAGGCAAAGGATTTTTAAGAAAAACTCAACATGTTGTTGGCTTTTGATTTTTAAACCATCCTACTATCTACTTTGGTTTTGTGGTCGAGTTCATTGCATTGACATTCACAATGATGTGAATTTCCCTCCCTTCTGTTTTTTCCCTAGTTATCCCTTTTCTCTCTCTCTTTTTACCGTCCCTTTTCAAAAGTCTATTTTGCTTCTGACCTCCACCTCCCTTTATCTACCTCCCTTCTATCAGTACCTCCTCTTCTTCTTCTTTTTTTTTTTAAACCCTTACCTTCCATCTTGGAGTCAATACTGTGTATTGGCTCCAAGGCAGAAGAGTGGTAAGGGCTAGGCAATGGGGGTCAAGTGACTTTCCCAGGGTCACACAGCTGGGAAGTGTCTGAGGCCAGATTTGAACCTAGGACCTCCCGTCTCTAGGCCTAGCTCTCAATCCACTGAGCTACCCAGCTGCCCCCAATACCTCCTCTTCTTATCCCCTTCCCTTCCTCTATTTCTGTAGAGGAAGATAGATTTTTCTACCCAACTAAATGTGTATATTCTTCCCTCTTTGAACCAATTCTAATAATAGTAGTGTTCAAGCATTGCCTGCCATCCCCATCCCCCTTTTCTCCCTCCACTGTAAAAAAACAACAGCAAAAAACTCTTCCCTTCACACCTCTTTTATGTGAAATAATTCTGCAGTCACTGCTCTCCTGGCCTGTGCTCTGGTCTTTACCCAGAAAGGTACTTTGTTCCATTAGAGCAACTAGTGTGGTCATCTAAGCCCTGGAAAACTAGTCCCTTGGTCTCTTGCAGCCACAAGTGCCTTGGAATTGAGACTAGAGCTCCTCCTCTCTTGTGGGTGACCACAAACCCTCTTGTCCCCCTGGAAATGTGACCAGGGTCCTGTTCTTCTTCACCCTCGAACCCAGTGCCAGCAAAATGTCCCCTGGAATCCCTTCCTAATTAACTGGCTGACCTCCTTCCCATTTTTTGGCTCGGAGCTCCAGAAGCTGCTTCCTCCTTAAAGCTCTGCTGCAAATGCCACCTTGCAGCCCACACTGCCCTCCTGGCCACCTTTCTTGCTGACCTCCTAAATTGTCTTGGGCAGGAATATTGTTTAACCCTGACCTTTTGTTGGCTCTGCCACTCTAGAATTCAAACTGAGGCATTATTTTAGACTTGTTTCGAGTGGGACTTGGGAGAGTCAGCCCAGTTCCCGCCTCTCCTCTGCCATCTTGGCAATGCCTCTGTGCTTATTGTTTGCTAATGATGAACATTGTGAAATCATGAAAAAGCTTCTGATTCAGGAGAATAAGATACTGACTTCAAACTTCCTTCCAGCAAGATTTCTTCCCTCCATATATTTATATTGAAATATGATACAGCCACAGAAATAGCCTTTTCCAATGACCCTCTGATCATCAACTCCAACAAGGCATGAAACATGGAAATAAATGTTCCCCAAAGGTATTTGCCACAAATGACAGAGTAGTTCAGAGCAGGGGACCATTAAGTCCTCCATGCTAGTGTTATCAAATGTAAATAGAACCTGGTTCCCCTAAACTACACATCAAGATCCCTACCAGCCCGTGTTGACTAAGAAAACCATATATTAACATTATCTGTTTTTTTGCTTCTTTCATTAACTATTTCCCAATTACATTTGAATCTGGTTTGGCTGTGTAGATGGCACTTGTGCTGCTTGTCATTAAGCCATTGTAGCAATTCTACAACACTGCAAAGGTTTCTGGAAGAGATCTAGAGCCACTAAAAAGAATTTATCCTTTATTACGGATTTATCATGTACCAGGCAATGTATCGAGCATCGAGGATACAAAGAAAAAGCTCTTGCTCTCAAGGAGCTTGCCTTCCCTTAGAGGAGACAGCATGAACCTAAATGATATGTATTTGCCAGATTTGTACAAAGTAGATACAAGAAGGTAACCTTAGAAGGGAAAGCAAGAAGCCTTCTTCCAAAAGTGGTGCTTGGGCTGAGTCTTGAGGAAGTTAGGAGCTCTAAGGAACAGGGTTGAGGAAGGAGGTGATTCTGGTCCTCATACCTAATGGCCCATCTGCCATCTTTGTACTGGCCATCTCCATGGAGCATTGTGCATAAGGAAGAGCAAGTAGACCAGTATGGTTAGATGGTGGAATGTGTGGAAGAGAAAATATGTAAGCAGACCTTTAAATATCAGAGGAATTCATTAGATTCTAGAGATAACGGGGAGCCATAACAGTCTATTGAGCGAGGTACTGAGGAAAGACAGGGTCAGAAATATAGCCTAGGAAGTTCACTTTGGCAGCTGTGAAATAGATGAATTAGAGAGGAATGAAACCAGACAAGGAGACCAATTAGGAGGCAATTTATTGAAATAGTCCAGGAAAGGTGTAATGAAAGCCTAAAATTGGGTGGTGGCTATGTGAGTAGAGAGAAGGGGACCCAAACAAAAGGTGTTGTGGAGATAGAAACAGCCAAGTTTGACAGCTGAGTGATTGTGTGGGTTGAGTAAAGAACAGAGAGGATAATACTAAGTTTGACAAGTGGGTGATTTTAAGCATCATGATATCCTCTATAGTAATAGGAAAGTTGAGAAGAGGAGAGGTTTTGGAAGTGAAAAGAATGAGTTTTATATTCTATATGATGAGTTTGAGATGCCTACATGATGGCCAATAAGCCATTGGTGAGGTTGAGATTGAGCTCAGGACAGAATAGGACTGAATGGAGAAGAGCTAGGAATGATCTAAATAGAAATTATACCTGAAGCCTAGAGAGCCAAGTATATGCCCAAGTGGGAAAATAGAGAGAGAGAAAAAGAAGAGGGCACAGGGTAGACACTTGGGGTATAACTATTATTAGCAATTAGGACATGATGAAGGTCCACAGCAAGGGAGACCAAGAAGTAACAGTCATACAATTAGGAGAAGAATCAGGTATTACGAAAACCCATAAAGGAAAGTGTCTAGAAGAAATCAAGATCAATGTTGTAAAAGACCATTGAGATGGCAAGAAGGAGAAGGTCCCAGTAGATCTGGTGATCAGTTGCAGTTAATGATGAGGTCAAGAACCAGCTTGCAGACGATTTAGAAAAGAGGGAAAGGAGAGGAGACAGAAGGACTCAGTAGGGACCACTTTTTCAAGTTTAGCTAAGAAAAGAATAATAGAAAAGCAAAGAGTCTAGGGAGATTTTTTTTTTTTTAAGAATAGAGATCACCAGAGGGCAGTTAGGTGGCTCAGTGGAGTGAGAGCCAGAACCAAAAAAAGGAGGTCCTGGGTTCAAATATGGCTCAAATACTTCCTAGCTCTATGTGACTCTGGGCAAGTCACTTAACTATCATTTCCTAGTTCTTACCATTCTTTTGCCTTGGAACCAATACACAGTATTGATTCCAAGACAGATGGTAAAGGTTTAAAAAAAAAAATAGAGAAGAACAGGGGAAGCTAGTGGCTCAGCAGATAGAGAGCCAGGTCTGGAAACAGCATATACTGGGTTCAAATCTGAGCTGTATGATCCTGGGTACCCCCATTGCCTAGTTTTTACTGCTCTTTTGCCTTAGAATCAATACAGAAGGTAAGAGTTAAAAAAAAAAAAGTTAGAGGAAACCTATGTGTTCTGTAGGAAACCAGGAAGGAACCAAGTGATAAGGAAAGACTGAAAATTAGAGGAGGGAGATATGGAGACAATCTACTAAAGAAAATGAGAATGAATAGGATGGAAGGTGCATGTAGAGGAATTGACCTCTGGAAGGAAAAAGGACATCTCTTCCTGAGACAATGGGAAATGATCTCAAGTTGACGTGAGATGAAGATAAGGTGAGATCTCACAAATGATCTCAATCATTTTTTGTGAATTAGGAGATAAGGTCCTCACCTAAGTGTGTATTGGAGGGGGTATGCCAAGTTTCAGGAAAGGAGCAGAGAAAAGGAACCCCTGCTCTGGTGAATGGGATAGAGAGAAGTAGAAGCATTGCCTTGCTGCAGTGAGGGCCCATTTAAAATCAGGTAACATCAACGTGTAGTGGAATCGAACCCTTTTCTCTAGCAGTAACAAGTCCTTCAGCAGCCCAGAAACCCCACATATTTTGAGGGTGGGTTGATTTCCAAGCAAAACAAGCCAAGGGACCATCTGCCCCTACCTAATCCCACATGCACATCCCTTCTCCTGTCCAGCTCTGATTTTCAAAGAAGGGAAGATGACTTTATTATCCTGTGACATTTCCTTCTCCTGAGCACACAGCTCCCTTCTGGCCCCAACTGCTAGCAATAGCCACTCCTTCAACAGAGTAGAAATCTCAGTTCTAGGTAGGCTTTCTTCCTCAAGGAGCCAAATTCTAGGCAAGTCTCCTCCCCGTCCTCTACTGCTGCTTGTACAAGGGGGGAAAAAAATTGGCACTTGTGGTTTTTGCTCTTGGGGAGGCCTTGCTTATATTGGCAAAGATGGGGGGAATAACAAGGGTAAGATCTTTGCAAAGACAGCCTGTAGTAGTGAATAGAGTGTTGGTTTGGGAGTGAGAAAGTCTTCGATTCTGTTCCTATCTCAGATATTTTCTCGGACAAACCTCTTGGAGCCTTCCTTTCCTCATCTGTAAATGGGGATTAAAAGGCCCCCTGTGTCACCAAGTTGTTAGACTGTATAGAGAACGTTTTGCAAACTTTCAGGTGCTATAAAAATGCAAGCTATTATTATGGTAGCTTTTAAAGGAGACAAGGTAATCAGGTTCTTTACAAACCTTGTAAATGCCAGCTTCTTATTATTTTTACAAAGTAATAAACCACAGGAATAAGTCGCTCCTATCCCCAAATCCTCCAAAAATTGAAAAAAGGAAAAAAAAAGAGAAAAAACAGCCAAGCACATAAGATTGTCTATAAACCCAAATAGCAAGGTAACAGTTGGCGACAACAAAATTTCCCCCAGGTTGTAAATACCTAATGTTATTAAGGAGACAGCCTGCCTCATTGAGCAGATTTATGGTATAAAAATATTTGGCAAAGGGCGTACCTCTGAAATGTCTCCTGCCACCCACTTAATAGTCCTGGGCTTCAAGATTTCATTTGCTTTCTAAGTCCCTGGAAAGAGCCAGAGAAGGGAGCATGGCAAATAGAAGGTCAGCGTGGCTGTCTTCCCCACCCTGAGACCCCTGGGAACTTCCTTACCTATTAAGATTTTCTGAAATGTTGATTTGGGGTCATTGTCCCACTTTTCTCATCCCAAAACTTCTTGCTGGGGCTCAACAGGTCTTCATGAGTAGAATTTCCTGTTTGGAATGCTCACTATAGCAACTGTATCCTTAGGCACAAGTCCTGTGCCTTTATAGTTCTGGGTGGCTGTGGCTGTTGAGAAATAGGTGGGGATGGAGGAATGAAGATCCCAGCCTCAGAATGAAAGAGAGAAATTCAGTGCAGTCTGAAGAGTCTCCTTGGATATGCATCGAGGAACCGGCTATTTGTGAGTATAAAAAATAGGATTTGCTTTTAGGTTTAGGTTTATACAATTCATGAGAGGCAGACCCCAGGGCATCTACCCCACTGGAAGGGCTAGATTGCATGCTCTGCTCCATGGGACCTAAGTCTGCCCCAATCTAACAGATCAGGTGGGGGTCCCTGAATTCCCTTTACGTAGCCATTGGCCTCTTCAGGGCACTTATTCCAATGATGCTGCCTTTGCTACAAACACTTTGGGAATAACCTTTAGCCCCTGAGACATATGTTTTGACTATTCATGTCACCAAATTGAATAAGGATCTACTGTGCTAAGCAAAGAGGGTACCAAAAAAAAAAATAATAATAATGTGTCTGCCCTCGAGGAGCTTACATTCTATTCTGGGATTACAGTCTAATTACAGATTAATAATTATATGAAGGGCAGGTAGGTGGCTCAGTGGATACAGAGCTAGACCTGGAGATGGGAACTCCTGGGTTCAAATATGGCCTCAGATATTTCCTAGCTGTGTGACCCTGGGCAAGTCACTTGATCCCCATTGCCTACTCCTTCTGCCTTGGAAGTGATACTCAGTATTGATTCTAATCTAATCTAATCTATGATAATCAGTATTGATTCTCAGACAGAAGGTGAGTAAAAAGAGAAGTACATGAGAGTAAAACAACTTAATTTAAAAAGAGAGAGATTACTGAAAAATGAGAGAGGGTCAGGAACATGTTTTGTGTAGGTGTTGGCACCTGAGTTGTGCTTTGAAGAAATCTAGATATTCTGAAAGGTAATGCAAAAGTATAGAGGTGGGAGCTGGAATATGGTATGTGTGGACCAGTTAGCAAGCCAGTCAGTTAGACAAGAATGGAGAGCATGAAGGGAAACAATAGCAAATAAAAAAAGAAAGGTAAGTCAGGACGAGCCTGGAGAGATGTTGAAATACCAGATTGAAGAATTTGGATTTTATTTCATAATCAGGGAGATAAAGAGAATTAACAGGTTAAGTGATAGCATCAGATCTGTGTTTCCAGGATTATCATTGGTAGCAATGAAGGATGGATTGCTAAGGGAAGAGACTGGAAGTGGATGGAACAGTTGGAAGCCTATTAATTACAGTAGTCCAGATATGAGTTGGTGAGAGTCTAAAAGTAGGGCCAGGGTTGTATGAATGGGGTGAAGGAAATGGATGTGAAACAAGCTGTGGAAATAAGATCAATATTGGAGGGGAGGGGTGTCTTTGAGAGAAGAGCTTCCAGCAGAGGCCACTTTCCCCCCTTGTTTTCCAGTCCTACTTTCCCATAGTTGGGGTCTCTCAGACCCCATCCTAGCCACCTGGAAAAATAAGGTCAGAGCTGCTATAGCTGTAAACCTTAAAATTTCTTAGACTTATGAATGTTGGAAATTTCCCCATTTCCAACATTAGGTAGGGAGGGTCCTTCTCCTCCCTACCTAAGACTACTTTAGGACAGAAACCTTTTGCTGAACAATGGAAAGGGCTTTGACCTATGCTTAAGCATAGAACAGGAAGTTCTTTGAGTCATGATTGATTTTAGAATTGATACAATAGAGATACTTGGAATGACAGAACCAGGTCTTGGAACTTCCAATCTCCACCCTACTCAGGGTAACAGGATTTAGGAAGGGCTGCAGCAAAGGATCAAGATTTAATTATTTGAGAATATGACCTTCAACAGATATGTGCAAAGCCACAGACCTCTGGGCGGTCCTGGGTTAAGCTAGAGCCACCATTGGCACAGGGAAGACATGGACAGTGATTGGTAGATGTGAGAACTGAGGGGAGGGAACTTGGATGGTTTCCTTAAAGATAGCGAGGTCTAAGGACTGGAGGGGGTTGGAGAGTTTTTGCTCTGGGAGGTTGTGCTCTGAGAAGCTTGCTCTGAAGGAGGCTGGAGGTGGAGGCCCCGGAGACTGTTTCTCCATTTTGGTCACGTGAGTGATAGGGACTGGTCTTTTTTCTTTGCCTCAGCTATCTAAGGGCTTGGGCCTTTGGGCCCAGCCTAAACAGAGGGGGTATTTAAGCCCTATTCTTTTCTCTCTCTCTCTCTCTCTCTCTCTCTCTCTCTCTCTCTCTCTCTCTCTCTCTAATACCTTTCTTCCTCCTGTTTGTAATTAAAAACTCCATAAAAGGTTGACTGCTGACTTGAGTTTTCATTTAGGAATTACATAGCTGAATTCCTTGGCGACCTTAAATTAATATATATCAGTCTTTTAAAGTGATTTCCTTGTCACATAGCCATTTGGGTGAGCTGGCTGTTACCAGTTACCCCCTTTCCAGCAAAATGGAGGACCAACAATCAGGTTTTCCAGCCCTGCCACTATGCCCTCCAAATCCTCAGGTATTGTCGTCTGACCTGCTGAACCCCCTGGCCTAGGAATCCTGAAGACGTCTGACACTATTTGCCCTACAGTTGAACTTTCTTACATGAGTTGATCCCCTGAATTAGAGTGTGAGCTCTTTGAAAGGAGAGATACTCTGCCATTTGCTTTTTCCGTGTATACCCACCCCTAGGGCTTAGCCCACTGGTGGGCCCATAGAGAATGATTAGCAAGTGCTTTTTCATTCATTAATGAGACTTGGCAATGGATACAGAGGACAAAAAATAGCAAGGATGAATGAGTCTTGGGCTGTGAAGCTGGGTAACTCAGTGGATGGTGGTATCAACAGAAATGGAAAAGCTAGATGGAAGAATGACCTTGGAAAAATATATACAACTTAGGGTCTAAATAATGATATGTGAATAGGATTTCTATAGCCCATAGTGCCTAAATAATGGGAATTTCATGAGGTTCAAATAAGATAGTGTATTCCATTCTGTGAGATGAGGGTGGAGTTAGACTGTGATTTATGTCTCTGCGTGGAATTAATATCATCAAGGTTCATAACTAGCACAGATCATTGCTGGCTAGATGTTTTGAGTTTGAAGGCACTGAAACAAATATCAATATTCTAGTGGGGGGGGGGTTTGCAATGCATGTTGCCTCCCCCAAGTTCAGGCTCTCTGATCTGCTTGCTTTGCCTTTCAGAATAGCAGTGTGCAGCTGTGTGGTTAGGTAGATGAGGACAAAGAAAGGATGAGCAGCTGTGTACCCAAGGATGCGGGAGAACCGGACAAAGATGGCCCTAATTCTTCATGCATCAGGACATGAACTGGAAGTGGTATTGGGGAAGCAGTAGAGTAGAAGTTGAGACTGACCTGGCCTCGAATAATGCCTGAAAGAACATGAAAGAAGAGCTAAGGCTTCAGGCTGAAAAGGGACTCTGGAGCCCCAGATAAGCATGGAGATATCTGTGTTAAGACCTATTTCGTAAAGAGGGAAAATATACAAGAGAGATGTATAAGTGGAATTTTGAACCCTTGGACTTCATCCCCCAGAAGTCCTTCAGTATTTCCCAGAATTCCTCTCCTCTCTCCACCCCATTGGGTGGTCTCGTTTGTATTTAAGTTTGCTGTAACTCTTCTCCCAATCTCTTCTTTCGCAAGTGGTCTGGGTGGGCTAGGGAGTTTTTACTCTAGTTGTTATTAATAAAGTTTATAAAATATAATACTTTAGTTATTGTGTATTAATTTTAAAACCCACAGAGATGAGTGATGAAAAACTTAAATGTCTCGTGCAGCATCTCTAAATGACAGATTTCCAACTTCCTCTTGGGACAACTAGGTGGCACAATGGAGTGTTAGGAAGACCCAAGTTCAAATCTGGTCTCAGATCCCCTGTTTGCATCCGTTTCCCCATTTATAAAATGAAAAATATTTGAGCCCTATTTGAACCCAGGACCTCCTTTTTCTGGATCTGGCTCTCACTCCACTGAGCCACCTAACTGCCCTCTGGTGATCTCTATTCTTGAAATGGCAACCACTTCAGTATCTTTGCCAAGAAAACCCCAAAATGAGGTCAAAAGAGTCAAACGTGACTAACAACAACAGAGTTCTTTGTCCTATTTTGGAAAGAGATTCCTCAGGGGGTTGAGGGAGAGACCTGTCACCCGTAAGCAAATGATGTGAATAGGGACAATTATAACTGCATGGCCACAGAGGTGGTACCTTCTCTCTAATCACCTTGGAGAAGTTGCTGAGGATGATTCAGACTTTAGAAGAGAAACTAAGGGACCTTCAAAAACTGACTGTTCAACTCTTAGGATAGCAATGTCATCCAGGGAAAATTGTGTTGATTTCTCCTTCAATCCTGGTGACTCCAAAGAAGTCAATGGCAATATCCCAAACTATTTTTCCAGGAGAAGTGAGCCTTTCTGAGACAGTGTTTAAAAATATAAGTCTGCATTTTGCTACAAAACAGGACTGGGGAGCTTACATGATAGGTGAACTAGATGGTATTACAATATTCTCCAAATGGATACGTGATCTAAATATAAAAGGTCACATCCTAAAAATAATTAGAGGAGGGGCAGCTTGGTAGCTCAATAGAGAGAGAGCCAGGCCTAGAGATGGGGGGTCCTGGGTTCAAATCTGACCTCAGACACTTCCTAGCTATGTGACCTTGTGGGCAAGTTACTTAACCCCAATTGCCTAACCCTTACTGCCCTTCTGCCTTAGAACCAATACCTAATGTCAATTCCAAGACAGAAGATAAGGTGGTTTTAAATAAATAAACAAATAAAAATAATTAGAGGAGAAAGGAAGGAGGTATTTTGTCCAACTTTGACTAGGGGAAGAATTCTTAAATAAATAAGGAACAGAAATAACCGTAAAAGACAAAATGTGCAATTTTATTACATAAAATTGAAAAGCTTTTATAAAACAAAATCAATGCAGCTAGCTTTAGAAGAAAAGCCGTTAATTGGGGAAACTATTTGTAGCAAAAATATCTTAAAAAGGCCTAATAGGAATGCTTTACAGTTAGTAACACAAGATCCATTCTTTGAATAGTTAAGTAGCCGCAGGACATAAATAGGAAGTTTCAAAAAGAAGAAAGGCAAATTATGAACAACTATATGAAAAAATACTATAAATCACTGATAGAAAACATAAATTAAAACAACTCTAGGTTTTCACCTCATACCCAACAAATTGACAAAGATAACAAAATGACAAAAGATAAAAATAGTAGCTATTAGAGGGCTTAAGTGAAGATTTGCACATTAGTGTATTCATGGTAGAGCTATGGAGTGGATAGCCATTCTAGAAAACAATTCAGACTTTAGAAGAAAAACTAAGGGACCTTCAAAAACTGACTGTTCAATGCTTAGGATAACAATGTCATCCAGGGAAAATTGTGTTGATTTCTTCCTCAATCCTGGTGAAATTGTTGAAATTGTTTTCTCCCCCCAAAATTGTTGAAATTGTTTTCCCCCCAAAAAACTGACAAACTGCACATGAACTTTGAACCAGTAGTATCATTGCTCTAGACATAAACACCAAGGAGGTTAAAGACAGATAGAAAAGTCCTGTATAAGCAAAAATACTTGTTGCAGCACTTTTTGTAATAGCAAAGAATAGGGCAGGAGGTAGGGAATGGGTGCCCAACAATTGGGGTTGGTTAAACAAATTGTATCATGAACTTAGTGAAATATTACTTTCATAAGAAATTACAACTATAAAGAATTTAATTAAATTTGGGAAGATGTATGAATTAATGCAAAAACAGTAATTGGATCAGGAAGACAATTTACATAATGTAAGCCACATCAATAATCTTTAGAAGTTTAATCAATGCATAGAGATATTAGAAGACCACTGATGAAACATGCTTCCTACCTCTCTGCAGGAAAATGGTGGACTACAGATGTGAAATGAAGCAAACATTTTTATTTTTTCAAACTCTTACCTTCTTACTAAGTATCTATTCTGAGGCAGAAGAGTGGTAAAGACTAGGGAACTGGGGTTAAGTGACTTGCCCAAGGTCATATAGCTAGGAAGTGTCTGAGGTCAATTTGAACCCAGGTCTTCCCATCTCTAGGACTAGAGCTCTCTCTACTGAGTCACCTAACTTCTCCAAGCATACATGTTTAGACATGGCCATTATATAGATTTTTTTTCTTTGACCCTATTGATGATAATGTCTATACCAAGTGATGGTGATGTTTTAGAAAATGACAATAAAAGGACAGCCAGGTAGTACAATAGATGGGACACCAGACCCAGAGTTAGGAGGGCCTGGGTTCAAATTTGACCTCAGATCGGTCCTAGCTATATGACCCTGAACAAGTCACTAAACCACAATTGCCCAGCCCTTACTACTCTATTCTCTTAGTTGATACTTCATATCAATTCTTTTTTTTTTTTTAAACCCTTACCTTCCGTCTTGGAGTCAATACTATGTATTGGCTCCAAGGCAGAAGAGTAGTAAGGGCTAGGCAATGGGGGTCAAGTGACTTGCCCAGGGTCACACAGCTGGGAAGTGTCTGAGGCCAGATTTGAACCTAGGACCTCCCATCTCTAGGGCTAGCTCTCAATCCACTGAGCTACCCAGCTGCCCCCTCTTCATATCAATTCTAAGACAGAAGGTAAGAGGATTTTTAAATGACAATCAAACATATTATAATTTTTAAAAATTAACTTAAAATTTTAAAACCAGCTTTTTTTTTTTTTCTTAATAAGTGGTTAAAATGGGATTCAAAGGACTTGTGCAGAGTTGGGGTCTGGGGCAGTAGTTGTGAGACCACAGTCAAGTCAAAGGCCCACAAATTTGGCAAGCCATCATTTTCCATCCTGTAGGCTCCGGTCATCTAGCCCATTCGTGTAACTGGCTCTGGACTCAGGATGGGTTACCCTTAGCTTTCATTCTTTGGAGCCTAGTGCTCTAAGAGTGATAGTCCTATAGCTCTATAGAGATTCATAACCCTATGAAATTACTAGAAGAATATTTGTGTGGATAACCTCTTGGGGTGGATGCAATATGAAGAGGGCGTTCTGGCACACTCTGTGATGCTCAATGTAGCATGTGCTAGCACACCCAGCCCATGGACCATGCATACCAATGGAAATTTATCAAAGGCACTGCAGCCTACTTTCCTTCTCACATTCAATTCTGGGTCAAGCTTATTGTTCATTTGTAATGTCTGAACATTCCCTTCCCTTCCTTTTCATTCCTTCCCTTCCCTTGCCTTCTCTTGCCTTGTCTTCCCCTTTCCTTTTCCTTGTCTCTCTATTTCTCTCTTTGTCTCTCTTTCTCTGTCTGTCTTTCCGTCTGTCTGTCTCTTTCTGTCTCTCTCTCTCTCAGCTTCTGACCTTAGTTCTTAGTCTTTCCTTCTCCAAATACATGTTGAATATTCACAATAGTCAAACTATAAAATGGCTAAAAGACACACTGGATACAGCATATATGATGGGTGTTAAAGCCCCAGAGGGGGACTGGACTGGGACCAGGGTTCCACAGGTAAGGAATGGGGAGAGTAATAAGAGAAAATATAAAGGTAGAAATAAGAAGATCCTCACCTGAAGATAAGGGCCAGGGAAAAGACAAGAACCACAGTCACAATCACAGTGTGGGGTCAGAAGGGACCCAGTGCTGATGGCAATGGGTTTGAGTTTCTTGAAGACTGGTAGATCTTTTAAAGGTAAAAACCACAGGAATTACAAAAAATTGCCTGTGAGAAAGGTCCATGGGAAAGTGTAACAAGAATGTAGATAGTGCAGCTGGTAGGATAGTGGTTGGGGCAATATAATGGTTCCAGGAATCATTTGGGGTTCATGGAATGATCAGCAATCTTGTTATGGGAAACTAAAAAAAGGTGGAGGCAAGGGCACTCGGACCGGTTCTCAGAAAGACCCTGAGAATTCGACCTCTGAGGAGGGTTCTCAGATCTTTATCCAAGATAGACCCAGAGATATCAACCTCTGACAATGGGCTCTAAGGTCTCGAAGTCATCAGATTAAGCCTTCTAAATATTTAGGAGAAGCTCTATGGAAGAATAGATAGAGGTCTGGTCTTGGATTCGGGAAGACCTGTGTTCAAATCCTACCTCTGACAGTAGCTGTGCAACCACAGTTAAGCCGCTTACTTTGTGAAGCTTCATACCAATCTCTCTAGATTGTCCATCGTTTTCTGATCCGTATCAGTGTAGTGAGTTTCTCCTCAAGGATTTCCTATGTTGATGAAATCAGGGACCTGAGCCCCAAAACAAACCAAGAAAACAGATTTACAAACAATTGGGGAAGAAGTCAAGATTTCAGCTACTAGTTGGTGTAGACCCAGGTTATATTTAGCCTTCCTTAAAGGCATATCTCTTTGGATGTCACTGGGATTCTGGTACAGGCTGTTACTGTTTCTGTGAAAGCTGGCTCCTGCAGGAGCTAAGCGGCTCTTTCTGTAGCACAGAAAATGAAGTGGGTGGTTTGCTGACAGCTCTTATAAATACCCCAGTATTTATTTAATGGAGGGAACACACAGAAGGAACATACAATGCATTAAAGGAAGGGACACAACTTAACTCCATTCATGGCCCAGCCCGGCACCGCGACTCCTCTGTACAGGGATCTCCCTTTGGGGCCAGCTGTAGCTTTGTGCTGAGGAGGACACCTGCCTGGCTTTCTGGGGAGCCAAGAGAATAGGAATAAGGAAGCTTTTGTAAAAGACCAAATGATTTGTTTTAGCAGAATTTTTTTCTGCTATAATATTCAGACATTTAAAAATTAATTCAATGAAAGTCCACAACGATATTCTCTGCTTCTCTCTGGAGGATTCCCAGAATATTCCCAGTTTAGGGAAACCCACCCCAGAACCGGATCGGAAGAACTGCATTCTGCTGAGTTCCAGCGAATTTCGAGGTAGATCTGAGTTGGAGGACGGCTTGTTGTGCGATGGTGGCCAAGCCACAATGACTTTTTGCTCCCCATGCATGTCATCATACTACAATGCTCTCTGCTCTCCAGTGATGCAGAGGGCTAGTTGTCCATGGCTGGTCATCATATATGCCTCTTCTGCATGTTCTCCCAAGGGACTTTCCCTCTAAGTCCTTCCCAATGCATAGAAAACAGTGGCATATAGGGAGCAGCTGGGTGACTCAGTGGATTGTGAGTCAAGCCTAGAGATGGGAGGTCCCAGGTTCAAATCTGAATTCAGACACTTCCTAGCTGTGTGACCCTTTTTCTTTTTTTCTTCTTTTCTTTTCTTTTCTTTTCTTTTTTTCCTTTCTTTTCTTTTCCTTTTTTTAATCCTTACCTTCTGTCTTAGAATCACTATTATGTATTGGTTCCAAGGCAGAAGAGTGGTAAGGGCTAGGCAATGGGAGTTAAGTGACTTGCCCAAGGTCACCCAACTAGGAAGTGTCTTGAGGCCAAATTTGAACCCGGGACCTCCCATATCTGGGCTTGGCTCTCAATCCACTGAGCCACCCAGCTGCCCCTTATAATATACTTTAAAAAAAAATCCTTACCTTCCGTCTTAGAATCAATAGCATATATTGGTTCTAAGGCAGAAGCATGGTAAGGGCTAGGTAATGGGAGTTAAGTGATTTGCCCAAGGTCACCCAGCTAGGAAGTATCTGAGGCCAGATTTGAACCCAGAACCTCCCATCTCTAGACTTGACTCTCACTCTACTGAGCCACCCAACTGCCCCACTAAGTGATTAATTTCTAAACATAACCAACAATTTAGGGGAGATGGGTAAATCTGAATCCAGAGTCACAAATTCTGGGTAAAGGCTATTAAATAGGGTTGAGCAGCTCAGTCTATGAATGGTGACTAGAGCCAGATGGGGAGGATAGAGAGCCATCTTTGAGTGGCCTGGCAATTCCTCTGGATAAAGGTGATCATTTAAGGCTTTGACTAAGCAAGGAAGCATGATTCTCACTGGATGACAGGACAGAGAGAGAGAAAGAGAAAAGGGAGTGGATCCCATTGAGGGGCAAGATAGTGTATGTTGAATCATTTTTCAGACACATCCAGCTCTTGATGACACCATGTTGGAGTTTTCTTGGCCAAGCCAATGGAGTGGTTGGCCATTTTGTTCTCCAGCTCTTTTCCAGATGAGGACACTGAGCAATAGTCTCAATGGACAGAAATGAACACCTCACAGTTTACCAAAGCTCATATCCCCATGGAGTGTGCAACCGGGGATGCTGTTGTTTTCCTAATTGGATAATGGAGCTGCTTTGGAAATGCTGCCTTTCCCGGGCTATAAGCTAGAAGAAAATGATGCAGACGGAGTGAAATGAAGTGAGAGGCCATTTACCGGTCTGTGATTAGTGCTCCTTTAGATAGCCCAGAAAGGAAGGAAGAAAGACATGCTGTGGGCAATGTGTGGTTTCCCTGATTTCAGAAGCTTCCTTACCTACAGGAGACCTTTGCCCTACAGGATATAAAAGCATCCTCTGGAGAAAGTAGGGGGCTGAAGCCAGGAGAAAGGTCTGGGAAACCATTTGGGGGAGGTAAGCAAGTTTCTTTAATAAATACTTGTTGGCTTGGAGCTCTGCCTCAGTTGTTTTTTAGTTTGGAGAATTTTACTATTAAAACCTTGAAGAGATAAAGGTAGGATTCTCCTGACTCCATTTCCAATTGTTCTGTTTCCTTTCTGAACAGGAAAACTTCCTACCTGGTGAATTCTGAGCCTGATTGTGATGCCTTGTGAATAACATGGAATTTTGCTTCTTGATTGGCCTTTCACTATAACTCTGGTCTGAAATCAAACAGAACTTGGGGGAGTTTCTCCCTTGTTAGGGCTTATGTCAGATCATATGTGCCCTTTCTTTTTTTTCTTTCATTGCAAACTTTTATAATCAGAGAAGGTGAATAGTGGAAGTTTTGCCATTACAAGGCTAAATCTAATAATTAATAGATTAATATAAAATATCAGAAATACTATAATAGGATATAATTACAGAAAAAAAACCTATTTAAATCTAAAGTTGTGATCAATTTCATATTCTAAGCAACTAAGTAAAAGAGTTCTTGGGTTTGCCATCCACTTGCTGATAGAGCCTGGGACCAACTCTTTTCCCTTTCCCCAATCTCTATGGAGACCAATAGCCCCTCCGACTCCAGCATCTGTCCCAACTGTGAGACAAAGCCCCAGTAAAAATCCCAGAACGTGATTAGCCCAGGACAAATGACCTCCGGCATCGCTGACATCAAGCCCAAGAATTTCCCACCCCCAGAAACTGAGGTTCCCAACCCCCTTAGGGACATCCAATCGACTGAAACCAAGCACCCCAACTTTGACCAATTAGAAGCTGCCTCATCCCAGGCCACACCCCTCTCCACCTAAGTGGAGACCCCTAACCATCTACCCATTGCGGGCTCCCCCCTTGCTCTTCCTTCCTTCCCCCTTTCCACAATAAAAATTAGTTGCATTACTCAACTCTCTGTCTCATTAGCTTCCTGTCCGACCCCCTGTCAGCCAGGTCTGACATTTGCTAATAGTTATATATTTGTGTATAAGATTAGGTCCTTAAAGTAGTTCAATCTTTTAAGATAACTTAAGGCTAATTTATACACACATATTATATATTCAAAAAGAGGAGGATAAGATGAAGATGCAAGTTTTTAAACATTTAATGGAGGAGTAACCTTTGAGAAAACAAGATTGGAATGTTAGATATCTAAGAACTAGGATATATATTCCATATGGAAAATATATACACACGTACATATATTCAATTGGCTTTGAAATGTGTCTAATGGGAAACACAGGCTTGAGTATGTATTTGTAATAAATTCCCAAAACTGGATTAAGGTTTTTGCATATAAAATTGCATTAGTAATTGTAAAGAATTTTAAATCATGCCCTTTTTTCCTGGTTTGACATCCTATCTGATAATATCAAGAAACAGGAAGGCTCCTTTTCCAAGTCAGAATCTCTTCCTTCATCTTGTGGATGACATCTCTACCAGTACAGAATTTGGGTGAAGATAGCATGAAAATTAACACTAGACCACATTATTTAATAAATACTTATAAATTAAGATCCAGTCTCCAGAGAATTTTAATCTTAATAATAAAAAGAACAAGTGGTATTTAAGAACTTAAATGATCTGAAGTTTCAGGTGAATTATGGGTTCTTAATTTGTTATTCTTATAGTTTTGTTGTTAATGTGATCAGATTGATAAAGTTTGAGTTAGATTTTATCACATGAGCTAGTTACTGGAAAAAGCAATTTTAGGAGGTTGTACTAAGCTGTTTTGAGATTTTAGCAGAATTATCTAGGAATCTCTGCAAGTGACTTGAAACCAAAGCAGAGCCACTAGGAAGGGTCCCCTTCAGAGCTGCCTTGCATAAATCTGAAAAAATGGAGAACCACCAAAGCAGTTACAATAGAACCTATCTTTAATCTGGGCAAGGGAGACTATGCTCTTATGGCCACCACAGGAACTCAGGGAACAGTCTGAGGAGGACGTAGCCAGAGGCTAGAATACCTGAGAATGACCTAGATGCTACCAGAGAAACTGAGAAGTTAAAAAGGCGACTTAAGATCTGATTCTCTCTGCCAAACCTATCTAGGGTGATCAAGGAGAACTTGACGATTTCATATAATAAGGTTGGCACTTGAGGACAAAGCCTATTCTAGAATATTTAAGGGAAGATATTTCCATGGAAGAGAAGACTAATTGGGACATCTGGGACTCAAAACAAATTGTGTTGATTAAATGAAATTGGGGGTGGGTTGCCAGATTACTTTAGTTTTTTAAGGTTTGTTTTATAGTATTAAACATTTACTGAGTATTTTTGGTGACCTTGGTGAAATGTAAATCTCTCATCTGAAATTAGCACAGAATAAGCCCCTCTAAGTGGTTTATTTTGCAACCTAACTCAGTTTGCCTATAAAGCCTATTTAAAAAAGAGTTGTCTCCTTAAGGGACACATGAGACTGTGACTATTTAACTTTTATGACATTGGAAGAAACTTGAGATTGGGATTTTTATAATACTCATGGCCACAATACATTTGTTTCCGTTCCAAATTTGAATCCCCTATTTTATAGCTCTAGTTGTTTTTCAGTCCTTTTTTTTTCAATCCTGTCCAATTCTTCATGATTTCATTTGGGGTTTTCTTGACAAGTTACTAGAATGATTTCCCAGCTCATATTACAGATGAGGAAACTGAGGCAAACAGGATTAAGTGACTTGCCCAGGGTCACATAGCTAGTGTCTAAAGTATGATTTGAACTCAGAAAGATGAGTAGAAGTGATTAGGACGATTCCTTTGAGGACCTATATAGGTCTGACTCAGGTACTGTGTACTGTGAGCTTGGTTAGCACCAAAGAGGGGATTGTATAAAGTCAGCTATTGTAACAGAGTCAGTCTGAGTGACCTCCAGACTTTAAGCCTGCAGGAGAGGGAGTTCCCTTAAAATTAATCCCATCCCCTGCAGACTACTCTCATCACTTGAGGGTTAATCCCATCTCCCACAAAGAGGAGGTGCTAAAGAGACATTAATCCTGCCTTGCATTAAAATGAAATCTCTTGGGATTGTTTTACCTTCTTATGTAAGTTGTCTAATAAAAACAGCTCTGAAGTTGGAAGTCAGCAGCTGACCCACATACAACTACCCAGTACCTGGTTGGTGTCCTCACTCCAATTGCTTGATGCCTTGGGATGCCAACAGACTCCTTTTGTCTCATTTCTTGAGTTTGACTTTAATTGGCCAGGACACGGCCTGATTTTCTTTTAACACGATATGTGTGTCCTTTCATAAGTCACTTCAGAGCTCTGAGCCTCAATTTCTTCATTTGTAAAATGAGAAGATTGGATTAGTTGTCCTCTATGGTTTCTTCTAATTCAAAAGGGGAAAGAAAATAAGCATTTGTATAGCATTTAGCATGTTTTAGAGCCTCTGCTAAGAGCTTTACAAATATTATCGCACTTGCTCAAAGTCTGTGACCCTATGTCCTCAGTTTCCCTCATAGCAAGGGAAGGGAGTGGTTTATATAGTGTCTAGCTCCGGGATCTTTTCAAGTATTGCTCTAAGGAAATACCAAGTAATTTGGATCTCTTTGAGGAACTGGTGCTTGATCTAAGCTGAGAAGGGAGAGAAAGTTGGAAAGACCAAAGGCAATGGATGGAGTCAGCCATGGGGAGAGAGAGACAGAGAGAGAGAGAGAGAGAGACAGAGAGACAAAGAGGAAGGGAGGGGAA
Source organism: Monodelphis domestica (assembly GCF_027887165.1). NCBI lineage: Eukaryota > Metazoa > Chordata > Mammalia > Didelphimorphia > Didelphidae > Monodelphis > Monodelphis domestica. The sequence continues at coordinate 292,858,795 of NC_077231.1, forward strand.
AAGAGAGGGGGGGTAGGGAAAAGAAGAGAGAGACAGAGACAGAGAGAGGAAGACAGAGAGGAAAGGAGGGGAAGACAGAGGAGATAGAGAGAGACAGAGAGAAAGACAGAGAGGAAAGGAGGGGGAGAGAGAGAGAGAGAGAGAGAGAGAGAGAGAGAGAGAGAGAGAGAGAGAGAGAGAGAGAGAGAGAGAGAGAGAGAGAGAGAGAGAGAGAGAGAGAGAGGACATAAGAGGAAGAACTGAATGACTTTTCAAAGATTTATTAACTAGTAAGAGTCTATTAATTAAGAAGCTTCATTAATCCTAGTATATGCGTACATCCACACACAGAGACCTATTCCTATCTGTTGATTCATTCATGTATTAGCCTATGTACTGTCAATAGTTACCAAATTCACCCAGTCCCGGGGGTGGGACACAACTGTGAGTGACATCAGAGGGAGGAGGAGGACTTGGAAAATGTATGCACATGAGTAGGATGGAATCCTCCAAAGGACCTCCTTTTTACTGGAGCCTTTCATACAAAAAGCCCCCTGAATGTCTCTGAAAAGGTCTCTTTGTGTTTTGCTGAAGCCTTGTCCCATTAATTCCGGGACAATTAGCCCTTCCTCCCCTTTTGTTCTTGTGTGGCTCGGTCTTCACCGTGACACGTTGGCCTCAGTGGCCAGAGTGGGGTGGTCCTGGCCTCATTGTCTGTCTTCAGCTGTCCTCATTACCTCCGATGTTTCTAGGTGGGATAGTCTTCGGAGTCCTCATTATCTTGGATGCTTCTGGGTGGAGGGGTCTCAGTCCTTTATTTATGCCTTTCAGAAAGAAAGACTAACAAACACACTCAGTTTTTGCTTCAATGGGATTAAGTCAGACTTAATCTCCCTTGCTGACACTATGTTAATTGGTTCATTAATGTGAGATACATTTTGCTTTCCTCTTAAGTATTAATGCTGGATTTAGAGCACCAAGGCAGCGCCAACCCTGCCTAACAGTCCAAGAAAGCTTCAAGGCTGAGGCTGGGTCAGCCTGAGCTCAGGGAGGAAATCTTTAGCCCCAGATAAGAGCAGCAAACAGTGAAATAGGTTAAGGCTTTCCATTCACTTGGCAGATATTATTTCATTCATATCTGTAATTCACAAGAACCGTATAATAGTCATAAAATGATGATAGGTATTATCAGCAATAATAATAGCAACAGTAATAAAAACAACTGGCATTTGTGTAGTGCTTGAAGGTTTACAATGTGCCACAAGTATGTTTTCTCACTTGATCCCTTATTGATAAGAGGAGCTCTTGTCATTTTCATTTTGCAGTTGAGGAAATTGAGTCTAAGAGTGAAGAAGTGACTTGCCAGTAGTCATAGGAAGTGTCTGGGGCCAGCTATGAATGCAGTTCTTGATTACAAGTCCAATGCTCAATCCATTATCGTATCACATAGCTGCCTTAGATTTGGGGGACAGAAATGTTGCCTTCAAAATGGGTCAAGGGGAGACAGATTGAAATAGGAGCAAGGATGGCCCACTTTGAGCTGAACATGCCAGTCTAGAGCTACAGTTTTGTTGCTTTTTTTTTTTCTGGATAGTATTTCCTTGCACACACACACACACACACACACACACACACACACACATATATATATATATGTATAAATATATATATATATTTTTTTTTATTTTAGTTTTTTCAATGAGTTACCAAAATAGTTCTAAATTCTCTGGTCTCTTCCCTAAAATTCCTTTTAAAAAAAAATTAAGAACCTTAGCTTCTGTCTTGGAAATAACACTATATAAAGGTTCTAAGGCAGAAGAGTGGTAAGGACTAGGCAATGGAGGTTAAGTGACTTGCCCAGGGTCACACAGCTGAGAAGTGTCTGAGGTCATATTTGAACCCAGGACCTCCCATCTCTAGTCCTGGCTCTCAGTCCACCGAGCCATTTAGCTGCCCCTTTATTATTTTTTGAAGATTAAAGCATTTAGTTGGGGTTCCTACATGCCAGGCCCAATACATACACACATATATGTTTCATATTTTATATATTCTTATATATACACATGTTGTTTCCCTCATGGAATGGAAGGGCAGAGACTTTTATTCCATCCTATATACCTGGAGCCCCAAACTATATTTAATGATTTTTAAATTGAATTAGGAAAAAAATAACCTTTCCATTCATCAGTAACATTTCTCATCATCTCTCATCATCTCTATGCTGAGGCTATTTGTATGTAGTTTCATGGTTGAAAGTAATCAAGGAAGAGGAAGGGGAAGCCATTCTGCCAGGTATCAACTGGTATATGGCACCATTCTTCTGGGAACCAAAGATCCAAGGCTCAGCTACTCAGTTCTTTTCATATCTAGGCAGCCTTTATTTGGAGGTGATTTAGTCAGTATATGGAATTTCCAGTGTAGAAATTCCTTCTGCCTCAGAGAAGCAAAAAATTTATAATCAAAGATTTGCCTTGCTACAAAGAGGTAAGTGACTTGTCCAAGACCACACTGCCAATATCTTTCACAGGCAGAATTTGAACCTGCATCATCCTGACTTAATGGCTGATCTCTACTGTGCTGGGGCAATGGTACTTCCTTGTATATTTATCTCTGGGCATATTCATATTATCTGTACTTCCTATTATAGAAAATTTGTTTTGAAAAAGAACTGGAGGTTCAGTTGTTTGGCTTAGTGGATAGAGCACCAGGCCTAGAGACAGGAGGTCCTGGGTTCAAATTTGAATTCAGTTACTTCCTAACTGTGTGAACCAGGGCAAGTCACTTAACCTCAGTCGCCTAAATCTTCCCCTTCTGCCAAGGAATTGATAATTAGTATGGATTTTTAGACGGAAGGTAAGGATTAAAAAAAACAAAACTGGATGTGACCAGGAGTCAAAGTCAGGGTCCTGAGCCTGCTGCTCCTTAATTGGGTGAACATGGGGGAGCCATGACTTCTCAGGGCATTAGTTGGATAAGGGGATCTCCTCAGGCTTTTGCCAGCTCTTTTTGCCATACTCCCATCATGAGGATGGAGAAATGCTTCTGACATTGAGGCAGCCACAGAGGTAACCCCTCTGTGGATGTATTCTGTGTCTATCTTCTTTGTACACATTTGTACATTTCTGGCATTACTTTTTGTCTTAGAACTGCTACTGAATATTGGTTCCAAGGCAGAAAAGTGATAATGGCTAGGCAATTGGAATTAAGTGATTTAATATGAGGTCACATTTGAACCCAGGACCTCCTGTCTCCACACTTGATCCCTATCCACCAAGCAAGCTAGCTGCTCCTTGGTAGGTTCTTCCAATGCTTGTTGCTTGACTGATTGGCTTGAGATGAGGAGTAGAATTGGGAAGAGAATTTTGCCTCTGATGTTTCCCATTTTTGTGACCTGGGACAGACTCCTTAGAATGTCTCAGTTTTATCATCTGTAAACTAGGGAGTTGGATGAGATGACCTTTAAGGTCCCCTCCAGTTCTAGGTCTGGACTCCTATGTTGTTGTCATGTCTGATTTTTCATGATCTCATATTGTTCATGGAGGTTTCTTGGTAGGGATATTAGAATGGTTTGCCATTTCCTCCCCTGGTGGAGTAAGGCAAATTGGGGTCAGGTGACTTGCCCAGGGTCATACAGTTAGTTTAAGGTTAGATTTGAACTCTGGTCTTCTTGACTACCTGGCTACCTCCATGGGTGGAAACAAACTCCTCCAGGTGGCATGAAAAACACTTCTCAGGCTGTCCCTAGCCTGTTTTTCTGGACTGATTTCCCCTCCCCTCCCCTCCCCTCCCTACCTCTTGAGGACTCTAGAGTCCAATCCTCTTTCCTCACACAGAACATTCCATCTCCTACTTCTGAACAGGCTGCCACCCATGCCCAGAATGCCTGCCTCTTCATCTCCAGGATTGATTACCACCACTCAAAGCCTGGCTCAGATTCTCACCCTCCCTCCTGCATCAGGTGTGCAGCCTTTCTGATCCTCCACCACCCTGCTTTCCTCCCCTCCCATGGAGTTATTTTTGAATGATTTATATTCAGTGCAAGTTCTGTAGAAGGCCCAAATAGTTGGGGTTAAGCCCAACACTTTGGCACAATGCATGGTACATAGTAGGTGCTTAATACAAGTTTACTGAATTGAATGGAGGGAAAAGTACGAGTTTGGAAGTCCCAGGACCTGGGTACAGCTCAGGCTCTGCAACTCATTACATATTCGACCTTGGGCAAGTCTCTTGGCATTTCTGGGTCATCTAGGAAACAGGGGGTGGGGGGTGGGGGTGGGGGTGGGGTGGGCTGGACTTGACTATGTCCAGCTCTAAATCAGTTTCCTCAGGAGGGCTGCCTCTTTGTAACACAGGATCATTCCCAGCCTGGTGCCTTTTTCCACTTGACAACTTCCTAGAGGCAGCTGCTCATTGATGGATCGGGAGGAAGGAGAGAAGCTGCACCCAGCATCTTGAGCCCCCAACGGGCTTCTAACATAGATGCCTTGGAAGGCAGGCATCTGGCCTCAGGCCACATGTCCTTCCCATGCTGTGAGATATGCCATCATGAAAACCCATTTTCAGCTGTCAGAAATCATTCACCATCCAAATGTAATGACTTTCAGGGTGGATTAAAATGGGATTGCAGAGGGAGCTTTAGTTTCTCCCCATCCTGGAAGCCGGTTGTTTTCCCAAATTATCTGTGGCTTCCAGCCTCAGGCAAAATGCATGCTGATCCGGTTCAGGTGAGGGGAAAGCCAAAGCAGTAGCGATTTTGGAGTGGTTTCGCCACCTCCCAGATCCGAGGTCTTATTTCAAGTGGGAGTCCCTAGTTTACTTTAAGGATTTCATCTGGTTAATATTGAAAACTACAGTACATCAGGCAGGAAAGAAACCTTGAACTTCTTTTAACAGCTTTAAATTATATTGTGCAACCTGATTGGCAGCATTTTATTTATTTATTTATTTTTACTTTGCTTTAAAATTGGGTGGGAGGTATTTCCTTTTTTATAAAAATAGTTTCTGTTTAGATTTGCAATGACTTTTGTTTTGCTTTTATTTTAACTTTAAAAAAACAACTTAAGAGATGAAAAGAAGAGAAAGCTGAGATGGGAAAGTTGGTGGTTTTTTCAGGAATAAGACTCACCATTTCCCACATTTGAAAAATGAGGATAATTACAGCACCTACCTCGCAGGTTGTTGACAGGATAAGATGGATATATTTGCAAAGAGCACTGCAAACCTTAAATCACTATATTAATGCTAGCAGCTATTGTTGAGAAATGCAAAGAATTTGGTTAAATATTCACTTAGATTCCCTATCCTACATCATAGACTTTAAAAGATTCAGAGAAATAATGAGTAGTTTGTGAAAAAGAACTCAGAAAAAAACCTTCAACTGGGGGCAGCTGGATAGCTCAGTGGATTGAGCCAGCCCCAGAGATGGGAGGACCTGGGTTCAAATGTGACCTCAGACACTTCCTAGCTGTGTGACCCTGGGCAAGTCACTTAACCCCCATTGCCTAGCCCTTAGCACTCTTCTGCCTTGGAACCAATACACAGTATTGATTCCAAGAGGAAAGGTAAGGGTTTTAAAAAAACAACAACCTTCAACTGCATAAAGTTAATAAAATGTCCCAATTCCATCTAATTAATAAAAAAAGCAATTAAAACTCATTTCAAAAACTTCCCCCGTCCAAATTTAGTAAGCCCTTGAAGATCAGACAGCGATGGGTTAGTGGAAAAAATCATTGGCTAAAACCTGACATGGGTGGAGCCTTGGCCCTAGTTCTCATTTTGCTGTGTGTCTTTGGCCAAGTGGCTTCTCCTCTCTGGGTTCCAGTTTCTTCATCACTAAAAGGAGCTAAAACAGAATTGCTAAGGTCTTTTCTGACTGAGATGCTTTGATAGGTTTTTGTTTGTTTGCAATCTCTCTCTTCCCCAAACTCTTCAGGCCCAGCAATTCTATTTTGCGTTATAAAGCCCCGATCTAGAAATTGACGGTTTCGAAGTTTTTGGGCCGAAACCCAAAAGACCAACTTTCTTGTAAAGCGTATATTGCCCCGGTCTACTTTATCTTTTGCCACCACAGTTTAGGAATAGTCGAAGGAAGGACTTTTCCCAACCTTTCAATCAAGAAAATCGTTGGGGGGGGGGGGGAGGGAAAGTGGCAGCTTAAAAAAGAAAACAATTCGTCTTTATTTTGGCTAAGTCACAACAAAGAGAAAGATCAGTCCGGATCGGCCGCGTTCGAAATATGTTTCCGCTCTCTAGGGCTCAGAAAAGAGCTGCGTGAAGCTATCTTTTTCCCGAGGGTGGGGGGTAGGGGGGGGAGGGAAGAGGGAGATTGCGGTGAGTGAAATTAACAGGAGCCAGTGGGCAGAGTGCCCAGCCCCCCTCCGGTAGCTTACGCGCCTACACCCCACCCCACCCCCGCCCTCCTGGGACCTGTAGTGCGTGGGGTCCCGCCCTCGCTCGGCCTCGAGCCCCCTCCCCCCAGGCACCCAGCTCGGCCCACTGTAAGGGGTGGGGCTAGCCCACGGGGCAAGGGACTCCCATAGCCTGGGGTTCTTCCAGCAGGTGCCTGGAGATCCCGGTTCCCCGCTCCCTTCTAGCTCTGCTCTGCCGCCTCGCCCTCCGACGGATACCCCCCTCCCCCCCCACGCCGCCACCTCTCCGCCCAACCCCGCCCACATCACGGGCGCTAGGGGACTGAGGGAGACCCGGGTCATCCCCGCAGGGAGCGGAAGAGGAGCGAGGGTTTCAGGGAGGAGCAGCGGCCGCACAGTCGGGCTGCCACACGCATGCACGCTCAGTGGGCCCCGGTGCTGAACATGCCCTTGGCTGTTGCTGCAGCGGTGGCGGCTGTGGCGGCTGCTGCTGCTGCTGCGGGGCGCTGGCACGGAGCCCAGTAGGGCCCCGGGGAGGAGACCCCGAGGGAAGGCGGGAGCGGCGGCGGCCGCGGGGCCGCTAGTGCCCTCCCTCCTGGGGCAGCAGCAGCCCCAGACCTAGCTCCAACAGCAACAGCCCCAGCGGCAGCGGGCAGTTGGGGCTCCGAGCCAAAGGGGAGAGGAGCGGAGCGCAGCCGAGCCGCGCAGCTCAGCGCAGCGCAGGACGCGGGGGAGGAGGGAGGAGAGAGGGGGAGGGGAACACCGAGGGGGAAGGGAGCGGAGAGGGAGGCCAGGCCCCGAGGGGGGGAGGGTCCCTCTCGCCCTCCTCGAGCCCAGAGGCGCCTAGGGAGACCCTGGCTGCTGCTGCTGCGGCGGCGGTGGCCACCACCACACTCCGCCTCCTCCTCCTCCCGTGCTCCGCGGTGGTGGCATGTCCGAGACTGGCGGGGCCGGGCCGGCCGGGGGCGGTGGCGGTGGTGGCAGCGGCGGGGCCGGGGGGCAGCCGCAGCAGCAGCCGCCGCCCCCTCCCCCGCAGCCGCCGCCTGTGCCTCTGCCTCCTCCTCTGCCGCTGCCCCCGCAGGGTTCCCCGGCCGCTGGGGGCGGACCGGCCCGGGCCGCGGCATCCGCGGCCGCTGCTTCTTCTCCTGCCCCCGTCCCGGCCGGCGCCGACCCCGGCGCCTCCTCCGGGCCGGCCGCCGCCGCCGCCGAGAGCCCTGGGGTCGGCAGCGGCGCTTCTACGGCCCGGATCGCGGTGAAGAAGGCGCAACTCCGATCCGCTCCGCGGGCCAAGAAACTGGAGAAACTCGGCGTTTACTCCTCTTGCAAGGTAGGTAACGTTCGCCGCCTCCTCTCTGCCGGGGAGTCCTGGGGCGCAGCCCGGCCCTCTCCTCCTCCCTCCCCCCCATCCCCCCTAGCGTTGGTGACTGGGGCTGGACGGGGCGCCGGCCGGGACCCTCTGCTTCTACAGCCCCGAGGCCTGCCCCCCCATCCCCCCATGGTTCTTCTCTCCTCCCCCTCTGTGCAGCACCGCGGAAGTACAGCTCTCGGGTGAATTGGGCTCTTGGACTGCGTAGTGTGCGTGTGTGTGTTTATGTGTGTGTGCGCGCGTGCACGGTCGGGGCTGGGGGGTGGGGTGGGGTGGTTGGAGAAAGCCGGGGCAGGTGGCGGTTTTTGCCGTCTGAGGGGCCGTGTGCGTGCGGGTGTTGGCTTCGGAGAGGGCGGGCGGGTGAGAAGTTGCTTCTTTGGGGTTTGACTCAGCCTCAAGCGGCTTGCGGGAGGGGAGGGAGCGGGTGAGAAAGTGAGTGGGGAGGGGCGGGGGGCGGTGTCTGCGCGCTATCCTGGAGGACTGGCTTTCAAAGTAGTGTGGGGCTGAAGAGTGTGTGTGTTTAAGTGTTAGTTGGGTGTCTGTGTCCTGGGGAATGGAGGGAGCGATCCGGGCGTGCGCTCCTCCCCTGCTTTTACCGGCGGGCAGTTGGCAGCTGGGCGCTAGGGCTGGGCAATTGGGGGGCGGGGGGGGGAGGAAGGGACGGGACGCGGAAGGAGCCAGCCAGGTGGAGGGGTACTCTTGCTTGGCCTCTGGGATTCGAGGTGCCGGGACTTGGTATCGGAATGCCGGCACACTTCATTTTTGCGTTATTATGAGTTTGCTTAAGACCTTGCCCTAGCTATTTGGGCTGTAAACAGTTTCGGGGTTTGGTAAGCTCCGTTTGGCGGGAGACTGGAGTCCCTCTTAAGGATAAGAGCTGCCCTCTGCCGCTGCTCAGCCCCTTTTTCTAGTGCGCCACACCCCTATCTGTGGTCTGGGATCTTTCTCCTCCCTCCCTTCCCCCAATCCAGATGTGGCCCAGGGTCAGGGTTGAATTCGGAGCTGCCTGGTGGCAGCCACACCGCTCCTGGAAGCTAGTGGCCCTTGGAACGCTAGTCTTTGTTTTGACAGGGTGACAGCTGAAGGAGGCGGGACTCTGAGGTTGTTGCTTCTGCAGCCAGTGACTGGAGGGGGGAGGGGGAAGAGGGGACACCCAAACAGCAGCGCGTTCTGGTTAATCGCTCCCAGACGTGGGTACTTGGGAACCAGAGCCCAGCTTCCCAGAATGGTAGGCCAGTTTCGCCCAAAGAACACAGTTGCATCTTAATAGTGATAACCCAAGGTACTATTTTAAGTATATACTGGACCATCTTGATTTCAGAATCTGAGTCCCTTCCCCCACGGCAGGGTAAACGTCTCCGTAGTAGGTACTACTTCCATGTAAATGCATTTGGGATTCTGGGAGTTTAAAATCCATCGAGTCTAACTACCCTGGCTTGGCCTTCTCTCTCAGCATTACTCTGCCCTCTGCCTGACTGTGCTTCCTTTTGTCTTCTCTTTTCACTTTATTTCTGTCTCCTGTTTTGGAACTTTTATCTCTACCACTTAAGCCTGGAGTCATTCTGTGTTTAATGTCTCTCACTGTGTTAGATTTTGAATCCGGGACCGGTTTCAGATTTCGACTTTGCTACTGCTTATTAATCAATAAGCATTTATTAAGTGCCTACTATGTGCACCATCACTGGGAAGTCATGGAATCCCTTTGGTCTTTAATGAGTCTGAAAAAGAAGTGATTTGGATTAGATGAATTCTAAGTCCCTAGTCTGACTTGAAACGTAGAGGGACAGAACATCAGAGGATCTATAGTTGCCAACACACGTTGACTGGGGAACTCAAGGCAGAGCCATCCTTTTCTTCTTTTCTGCCTAGGCATACATAGGACTTTTTTCAAGTTTTCTTGTAAGGGAGGGAACTAGTGAAGTGGGTAGTTAGGGTAGCTCTAAAATCATTGCAGTAAAGAGAGCTGGGAGAATGAATCATTCAATTCAGATTACACTACTTAAAACAGTTTTAGGTACAATCCTAATTGATTAACTCGGGCATTTAGCATCTACCTTCTGTCTTGTAGGCTCTGTTTATGTGGAGAAATGAAAGGATTTAGAAAAACCAAACCCTCCCAAATCCTGGCTTCCGGAAGTTTGCAATAGGGATACAATCACCGGTGAGGTCAGCTCAGAATGTAATTTAGGTAAAAGGGAAATCCACAAATGAACCAAGAGAATTTATTTTTAAAAATGAAAACCCCAACTTCTGCTCTGTTTGTTTTTTACATGCTGTGATCCAATTTTTAATAATTGTTTTGTGATATTTTACAATCCATGGCCCCCCTCCCTCCCCAAGAAGGCAGGAAATATGATACAGGGTGTACATGTGTTATCATATAATATATATTCCATGTTCCTCATGTTGGGAAATAAGACACATATGGATTACACTAAAGAAAAGTTCATGGGGGAAATAAAGTGAAGAAAATGGACGGGGATTCCCTCAGTTCCTTCTTTGGTGGTGGATAGCTTTCCAAGATAATTTTTAAGGATCTCTTTCCTTCTTATAATTTCAGCATTTCCACAAATGTCCTTTATTTGTCTAGTAAAGAAAAGGGTCATTTAATTGGATATTTTAAAAGGGACTCAATATCTCCTCTTAAGGGCCCCAGTTCACAAAGGACAGAAGGGACAGCTTGGAATCTATTAAAATACCAGCCCCTTAGGCAATCTGGAAAGAAAAGAAAGAGAGAATAGGGAATAGGAGGAGCAGAGGAGACCCAGAAAGACTCCTAAAGAGAAGTTATTTTTACTTTCCTCTTAAGGTTCTCAAAGGAAGAAGAAACTGGGCGCTGATCTTAGCCTGTAGCCTGCTTTTTCCTTCTCACAGGTAGGATGGGCTACCACACCCCTCCTAGAGAAAACGAATTTGTTTAGCAGGGTTCAGGGTAGAGTGCTTCCTTCACTCTGCTTCTTCCCCAGCTTTGGGAATCAGTTCCCCCTCTGCCCTAAGCTACTGATGGGCGAGGTCTGGGTCAGTGATAGTGTGCCAGGATAGGAAAAAACTTGGAGAAATGATACCCTTTTTCTTTTCCAGACCAGGCCAAGCAAAAACAAATATTTAAGTTTGCTACATTTTATTTTTACCGCAGTCATTTTGGGATATACTCATAGCCCACCCCCATCCCCTTCCTTTTTCCCCAAAAAAATTTGTTAAGGAACCCTAGTAAACAGAATGAGTCCTCTCATACTTTGAAGCTGGCTTTTGCCCTAGTCTTCATCCATGGTTCCCAACTCCCTGGGTAAAGAGAAACATTGTACCATCTTTTCTTGAGGGTTGAGTTGACTGTGGTTACAATGTATCTTTGATTCTCTATACTATGTCTCAGAAATTGCATAGGACTTCTGCAAATTTTGTGAGTTAGGATCTTTATTTTTTAATTTCCCCTCCTCCACTGGAAAAAAAAAAGGGAAACTGGTAGCCCTGGTCTAGATCAATATTATGGAAGGGCCAGAAACACACTTGTAACTCCCTGGAAATGTTATTAACACACCAAGAAATCCACCAGATTCCCAGGACTGACCCTGATATACTGTCCCTAAATAGTGGTGTGTTTTTTTTTAACTCAGGTATGGCCTATGATCATACTCTTAATCAGAGTAAGAAATGAGATGACGTGGAAGATGGTAAGGGAATTTTATTTGGATAAAAAGAAACCTTTTTTAAAGGCTCCAAATTTCCAATAAATTGATCCTGCAGTAATTTAACTTTTTTTTTTAAGGTTTATCAACACATTAGGCAATCTAGCCTGCTGGATAATAGCCCAAATTTTGTGTAAAGCTCAGGCTTCGGAGTCAGGAAATCTCCCAAGACGAATTTTATTAAATGCTTCCATTTCACTCAGATACTGACTATATCTACCCTCACTCTGCCTTTATATACTGGTAGGTCAATGGTTGGCTCATTTCACCTTGCCTTTACCTCTGGGAATCCCTTGTTTCCTTCAAAACTGCTTAATGGACACTGGCTACAGGAAGCCTTCCATGATTCCTCCAGATGCTGGTGGATCTTGTACTCTAGGATTCCTCTGGCTGACTTCTCCACAAGTCCCAGGAAATTCATAATTGGAATAACCTTATCATCCTGCAAGGTCTCCTCCCTCCATCTTCAGATTGTCTTCTCATCATCCTCAGCCCCGTCCAATGGGGGTGGGGGTGAAGCCATGAACTCAATCAATCTTGGTTTAAGGAGAGTTCAGTCTAGACATTCCATGCTCTACGTTGGGATTTCTCTGATTGATTTCTCCACTGTCCCCCATTGCCCCCCCCCCCTCCGTAGCTTCTCTTTCTGTCCTCTGCTTGCCCCAGCTTCCTTTTGTGTTCCACCATTACAGTGTAAGCTTCTATCCCCAGCACATAGTAGGTGTTTAATAAATGTTTATGAATTCGTTAAGAAATAACTACATACACATGTAAGGCTCTATCTATCTAGATACATACATCTAAAGGCTCTCTCTCTATATATATACTTTACATATATATATACACTTATATATAATATACTTAATAATAATACTTAATAGTTTGTGAACTAGTTTCTGCCCAATTCCAATTGCCTTCATTTGCTTTGGTGTCTAATTTTCATCTCTATGTCTCTTCCAAGGGAATGGAAGTTCCCTGAGCTTGGGGACTATTTCCTTTGCTTTTGTATCCCTTCGCTTTAATGGAGGTCCTGATACAGAATAAATCATTTGCTAAAAGATGAAACAGTGCTTGTCTTGAAGGGGATTCTGTTTGATCTGGAAAACAGCCTGTTCACGTTAGGTTTCGGACACATTGTAACTGAAGCATCCACACGGTGCCTCTGGGAATGCAAGTGACCCAGTTGAAGATAAGTTGTCCATTAGCTTCCGTGGAGGCAGCGGCTGGACTAAGAGTGCTTCCTCAGCTGTGAAATCAGATTTGGGTAGGTTGTTGGGGCTTCTTTCCTGGAGGAGGACCAGCCTAACTGCCCTCGCTGCCTGCCCTCTTTGGACTCCAGCACACATTGGATTGAAGGGAGGCAGAGTTATGCAAAGACATCAAGCTCATTCTCTCATCCAGAGTCAGAGAAGGCCAGGGCCAAGCCAGAAGAAGTCCGGATCACTAGTGAGTGATGCTTGGGATCAGAGGATAACCTTGGCTTACCCAAGGACTAAGCAAGTTCTAAATGCTAAGAAGCACCAGCTTCCACGGCCTTCATGGTTGTTGGAACAAACAGTTCTCCTGCCCAAAGACTATTAACTCACCACCTGCTGCGATGGTTTATCAGAGTGTGGCCACTGTATGCACTACAGTCTCTTGGTGCCACAGGTGAGAGCTGGATGGCAGGATGAAGGCAGCCAGTGTGAGGACACCAGAGGTACTAAGTGTCTTCCTGGATGCCCCAAATGCCCCGCAGATTTTGGCCCCCAAACCCCAAATCTCTAAACCCAGCCCAAATCTAACTCCAAACTCCCTTACCTGTTTTTTTTTTTAAACCCTTACCTTCTGACTTGGAGTCAATACTGTGTATTGGCTCCAAGGCAGAAGAGTGGTAAGGGCTAGGCAATGAGGGGCAAGTGACTTGTCCAGGGTCACACAGCTAGGAAGTGTCTGAGGCCAGATTTGAACCTAGGACCTCCTGTCTCTAGGCCTGGTTCTCAATCCACGGAGCTACCCAGCTGCCCCCTCCCTTACCTGTTTTTGCTTCCAAACAGATCTCATGTTAGGGGTGTGGGCTCTCTTTGGGGAAGAACAATATGCCATCTAACCATCCCAGTGTATTAGTGGAAGCTTACTTTAATCAGTAGGGGAGCTTCCCCCCTTTTTTTGGCTTGGTCCTGTGCTTTCCTTACTCCAGGGAATTCCTGATGAGGAAAGGGAAACATTGGCTCATCAGTATATAGTCTTAAAGAGTTGCCTGTTGTGTAAAGAGCTGAGGGGATGGCTTTGTGAAGTCAGCCCAACTAGTATCAGAGGCAGGCCTTCAACCAGGACTTCCTCACTCACATTTCACAGCACTCTTTACCTCTTTGCCTTTTGTGGTGCTAAGAGAGGTGCTGATCAAATGATGGGTATTTGACATTTATTAAATGCTAGATTGTGTTCTCATTTTTGTGCCAAGAGGTACACAGACATGATTTCCCCCCCACTGGCTACTTCAAGAGTAGGACAGGAAATGCTGTGTCCACATACTGACACCAGACCAGAAACATGAAGACATGATTGGACAAGAGGTACATGTGTGTCACGGTTAAAATAACAAAAGTCTCTGACTCGAAACTCTGAAAGTTCCTGAATCCATGTGGATGCAGGTCAAAGATAAATGGACAGCAAGCCATATACTGTGTGCAGAGCCTTGAGAATAGACATTTAGATGTGTAATTTATTTCTTATGAGAGCAAAGATAACTGTATCCCATTTTATCCAAATGGACTGCCCATCAAACACTCGATCTGCCCAATAACCTTGGCTTCTTAACCAAAGGCGGTCTGCATTTTGAGGAAAATTCTGCTGTGTCTTGTGGTACCATAAATCTAGTTGAAGCCCCATGGTAGGAAAAATGGTTTTAATGTTATTGGAAGCCCAAAAATCTCTATGGAAACTTTCTCTTCTTAGTAATTTTTTAAAAGGTATTTGCACACATACATTAGATAAATTGATTGTTGACTTTATTAGAACTCTGTGTACTTAGTGCTCTTTTGCATATATATATATATATATATATATATATACTTGCTTTAAAAAATTTCTTTGTAATACATTGTTGTTGTAGAGCCAGTTATTTAATCCCTTTAAAAAAAAAAATCCTCCTAGCCTTCACGCTCCTAAAACATAATCCTCTGAAGTCTTGTATCCTTTCTAGATAGCAAAGCAGCACTTATCACACAACCAAAATTGTAGCACAAAAAATGTTTCTTTTGGCAGGGACAACAAAAAGCGTTTAGGAAAGCTGCCCACATTGATTTTCCCACAAACTTTCAAGGAAACTTTGGGTCCGATGTTTCCTACCCACAAAGAATGCAACATGAACTTAGAAGTAACCAGAAAGGTGTTGCAGGGTCAGGCAGATCGACCTTGCCTTCAGTGTGAGCTCCCAGAGGACAGTCACATATTTTGGGTGAGGAAGGAGGAGGGAGGATTCGTTTTCTTTACCTGTTAGGTGACTTCAACAGGATGGTCATTTGACGGGCAGTAAATGTGGATAAAAGATGCTCTGCAAATCCTAGCCAGACTACTCAGAGATAGTGGAGACTTTGCTGTGGTTTTGGTTCAATCATGTCTGACTCTTGGTGACCCCATTTGGGGTTTTCTTGGCAGATACGGGAGTGATTTGCCATTTCCTCCTCCAGCTCATTTTACAGATGAGGAAACAGAGGGAAATAGAGTTAAATGATTTGCTCAGGGTCACACTGCTAGGAAGATGAGGCTTCCTGACTCCAGGTCAGGCATTCTGTCCACTTCATCACCTTGGAGAACTCAGAGACCATTAGTCCAATAGATGTGAGGAAAATGTGGCCCAGGGTAGGAGGATGAATGACTTACCTGTGTCATACAGGAGGATGCTGGGAAATAAACTGAGATTATAAAATACTTTGGAACAAAGGACAGGCATGTTGGACTTCTTAGATTCTTTAGTATAGAGAACTCTAGGTGTGGAAACCAACTTTTTTGAGATCTGCAGATCATAAAGTCATAGATTCAGATCTGGAAAAAGAATTTCTGGATCATTCCATTCAATTCCTTTTTACATATTAGGATTAGAAATTGAAGACAAGAAGGAGCAGTCATGATTCAGATTCAGATTTTTTTCTTGTTTTTTTTCCTTCTTGTTTTTCTTTTTTAAAAACTCTTATCTTCTGTCTTAGTATCAATTCAAAGAGAGAAGAGTGGCAAGGGCTAGGCAGTGGGGGGTCAAGTGACTTGCCCAGGGTCACACAGCCAGGAAATATCTAAGACCAGCTATAGATTTAGGTCCTCTTGACTTCAGGCCTGACTCTTTATCCACTACTACTTAGCTGTCCCTCAAATCCAGGTGTCCTTATTCCATATCCAAGACAATTTTTTCCTCTACTATTTCATTCCCTTTGCTCTGTAGATTGCCTTGGAATATGAAGGTGAAGCACTTAAACCCAGATCTCTCTTACTTTGTGGGTGGATAGAGGTCCCTTACATACTAGATCCATGCCATCTCGCTTCTTGGATGATGGTCAAATCTTACTCTTCAAACACATTGGGCTTTTCTGCTTGATAATATCAAGCTCAGTATCTTGTAAGTCTTCATCGTTGTAGCTTCATTTTCCCAGCCCACTGGACAGCCATTGTATATTTCTTCAAGGATAATCAGATTTAAAAGGGGCTCTCCCAGAAGTCACCTCCTTTGACCAGATAACACTCTTCTTGTGAAATTGGTTGAGAGGCCATTGCATTCTCAATCCCATCTCACAGTTGAGAAAATTGAGGTCCAGAAGTTAAAGAAACTCTTGAGGCACCGGTGACTGCTTCATTACAGAGACTGGCCTAGAATTAAGGACTTCTGACTCTGAAGAACTACTATCTCTTCTAAGGGAAGACAGTATGTTTATGAGGGCCTCCCCTTGGGCAAGGCAATTACATCATGAAGTTAATTAGAGACCAGGAAATGACAGTGTGTCTTCATTTGTGGCACAGATTGATGCGTTAGCACTTCGGATCTGTTTCAGTTACCTTCTAAGCTCAACATGAGCTCATTTGAGAAGTTGGCAAAGAATGCAGAAACTTTGTCGCAATTCATAGACCATCAGTCTCTAGGACAATTCCGTGGGGTTGTTAGCAAAATGGGGGCCAGATTCTAAGCAGCTGCCTCAGTTTTGAGAGGCTAGATTGCTTTGTAAACCTTAAAAAGCACTATATAGATGGTATTATTACTTAGAGTAACAATCTTCTTGACAGTTATGAACTTCTAATGAATTACTGGTATGCAAGAAGGGATGCTGCAGCTTGTGTTGTCTCTGGAAAGTTGGAAAGCTTCTAGTACCCATGTGCTCAAGAATGTGGTGATGCTCTGAGTTCCTAGATTGATAACTGGAAGGAACTTCAGAGACTGTGTAGAACAGATGAGGTAAACTGAAGTCCTGGGAAGTAATTTGCATCCTATCTCTCAGTTGTGGGCATCAAGCTAATTCTCTCATTTGAAAGATGAATAGAAAAGATAAAGAAAAATAAAGTAAGACCCACAGGAAGGAAGTGACTTGTCCAGGATCACACAGGTTGAAAGTGGCTTTGTTGGCTCTTGAGCTTGGGTTCTGGGACTCCAGA
Organism: Monodelphis domestica; assembly: GCF_027887165.1. Taxonomy (NCBI): domain Eukaryota; kingdom Metazoa; phylum Chordata; class Mammalia; order Didelphimorphia; family Didelphidae; genus Monodelphis; species Monodelphis domestica. The sequence goes on from NC_077231.1 coordinate 292,875,810, forward strand.
TCCACTCTGCACTATATTTTGCTGTTTTTACAAAGCACTGGTTTAGTTTTCTGCAGACTGGAGGTTTTCAAGCAGAGTAATTTTTTCTTTTTCATCTGTTACAGAAGGATTCTTGTTTAGATTCAGGCTGGCTTCAGGTCTTTGCCATCTTGCAGATTCTACACAGTTTCACATAGTGGCTTTGTTTCAAGTGGAAATGGGTGGTTGGGTGGGTAGGGAAGTGTCCCTATTGTTACAAAGTTGACCATTTGCTACAGGTGACTTTCCATTTTGTTCCTGCCATCCATTTCCAGCCCTGGAATCTCAGTATTTGGCTGCTGATGGCGACTTAGTATCTTCTTTGGATTTCCTGGATACAAAAGTTGAGAAGGAATCCCTCTGTGGGTGGAATAAGGACTGATTGTTTCTTGATGTATCAATATTGATTTAGGTACTGCTTTATCCTTTTCAAAACACACCATCCCACACATTTCCTCTTCAACCTCACAGGCCCTCTGAAAGGCAAGAAACAGGAGGCATCTAGAGGTTAAGGATGTGCCCATTGCTGGCTTCTGAGGCAGTGGCTGAACTTGGTCTTGAATCATGGTCGCTGGACTGAGTCCAGTGATCTGGCCACTGCTGTCTAAGAATGGAAAGAGGCATGGAATGGTATCATGCTAGTATTATTTAGAAGGGTGATGAGAAATGTCTTCTCATCATCTCTGGCATTACTGCCCATCAGAGCTTGGATGCAATTCAGTTTAACCTCTCTGGGTCTCAGTTTCTTCATCTGTAACTTGGAGTTAATTAAACATATTTGTCATTTTGTGTTTTATACATGAGCATTTCTGTCAGTGACATACCTCCCTCAAGAACCCATTGAGCCCTCCCTTGTCAGGGAAAGATGATGCACTGGGCATATCAATTGTTTCAAATGACTCAGTAGTTAAAAATTTTAATATTTTTCATAATTTTATTCTAGTATACTATTTTAATCTATATAAATGTACATTAAATACAAATGATTATAGACAGTACAATTTTGTTTTGAAATAAAAATTGGCATCCTACTCTTTTTAGGAAAAGGGAACTCAACAAGCATGGCTACTATGTGCCAGGCACAATACTAGGTGCTTTACAGATAATTATGTCATTTGATGCTCACAACAACTCTTTGGGGTCAGCTGCTATTATAATTCCTATTTTACAGTTAGAAAAACTGAGGCAGACAAAGGTTAAGTGACTTGCTTGATTGCTTAGCTAATAAGTATCTGAGAATAGATTGGAATTCAGATCTTCTGGACCCCAGACCCAGCTTTCTACCACTATGCCACCAACTGACCCTGGCAAACGCAATGTGCTGACACATAGCCTGACATTTCAAGGCAGTCCTAAATTTTGATCCTTCCAGTTTTAATGAAATGAAGGACATAGCAGTGTTGTATATTCACAATTCTGTACCTTTAGTTTCTGAAGGAGGGAAGTACATATTCTTTAGCCTTCTCTAAGATAGTACCTATATTAATTCTCCTGGTGGTTTTCTTTGCAAGCCTTTTTATTTTTCTCTGAATTCTTCATGCTCCTTTTTATAATGAAATGATATTCTACAGTGTTAACATACCACCAATTGTCCAGTCATCGCATGGCACTTGTTTTCTTTTTTTTTTTTTGCTACTAAAAAAGGTGCTGCTCTGAATGAAAGACTATTCATAGTTGAATGAATTTGGAATCTTTGGAAAGATTCCAGATGATTTCCCAGAATGGTTGGACCAACCCATAGGCACAATTCCACCATCAATGCATTAGTTTCCTTGTTTTCTTTCAGTTCTTCTAACACTGACTATTTTGGTCCATTGCCACTTTTGCTAATTTTTTACTGATATGAGATGAAACAAGATCTATTTTAATGAGTATTTCTCTCATTAGTGAATTAGAGCAATCCTTCATATGATTACAGATAATTTGTAATTCTTGTTAAGAAAACTATTCATATTTTTTAAACTCCTATCTTCTGTCTTAGAAGTTTTGGTTCTAAGGCAGAAGAGCAGTAAGGACTAGGCAGTTGGAGTTTAGGATCACAAAGCTAGGAATTGAACCCTAGGCCTCCTGTCTCCATGCCAAATGAGCCACCTCACAGCCTCCTTGTTCACATGTTTTTGACCACTTCTTCTCTGGGGAATGGCTCTTAGTCTTATATGTGTTTGTATTATTGCCTAGGTATTTGAAATGATCATAACTATGGGCTGAGGAGAAAAGGAAAGTAAAAATACATGAACTGCTTGGAGATCCTTGGGAGAAAATACATTACTGAGTGTATTAAAAAACACAAGGACAGGGGGCAGCTGGGTAGCTCAGTGAATGGAGAGCCAGGCCTAGAGGTGGGAAGTCCTGGATTCAAATATGACCTCAGACACTTCCCAGCTGGGTGACCCTGGGCAAGTCACTTGACCCCTGTTGCCTAGCTCTGACCACTCTTCTACCTTGGAACCAATACACAGTATTAATTCCAAGAAGGGAGGTGAGGGTTTAAAACAGACAAACAAACAAAAAACCAAAACATAAGGACAACAATTCAACTCTATAAAGGCATTGTGAAATGCTTTGAATTTGTGCTGTGACTCTGTAGAGCAAAATGCCCCCTGGCCCAAGTGTCTCCTGGGCATTTGCCAGAGTTCTATGCCACGTTTTGAAGGAGTTGACTAGAGGTAGCTTTGGTAGTCTTTCCAATCATTAATCTCAATTGAGGCATAAAAGGGATTGGCAGCCTTTACATAGGATGTCCAAACTGAAGAGGCATTCCTTGTGAATCACCAGGTCCTGGGGGGGAGGGGGGAGGTTTCTGGTTGTTATTTACACGCCATGAACGGAAGACACGATGGGAATCAGAGCCTCCCCCTGCCCCTCTGCCAGTACCTGGCCCAGTGCCTTGAACCCAGGAGGTGCTTAATAAATATTTTTTGACTTCATCAAGTAAAAATATGAGGACTAGCACTAATAATCACTTGGGCGGCTGGGATTTGGTAGTTACAAGAAACTGTAATCACAGGAAAAGGATGGAGGTGTATCTTCAGTGATTTGAGTCTGACATGTGGAGCTAGTTATAGTCTGTTTCATATAATAATCAATCAACAGTTATTGAGTGCTCACAGCGTGCTTGACATTTTACTTGGCTCCAGGAGGTGTAATTGATTCTGTAAGTATAAGGAAAAGACAGTATCGTCTCAGTGTGACTAATGATGGAGGTGGCTATAATTTGTTTCAGTTGTAACTAGCTAGTGTTGAAATGGGATGGCGGTGTACCAGGAAACAGCCGAGGCCTGTGATAGAGCCTTTAGGAAATTGCACGCTCCATCCTGTAACCCTGGACTTGAACTCCTCAGGGACTCAATCCAACAAACATTTCCTGAGCACCCCCACTTTCTAGGACAGGACACCTGTCCTACCTGTCTCCTAGCCTCCCAGATTCACTCACTCTCACCTCTGGCTCAATGCTGTCCATCTTCTCTTTGTATACGGTCTCTCATCTATGCCAACCTCCCTCTTCTGATACTTCCCATATTCTCCCCCCCCCCCCCCCATTGCTTTACACCTGGATTATTGCCCACTGGCCTGGTATCCTGCTTCAAGGTCTCTCCATCCAGTCCATCTTCTACTCACTTGTCCACCTGCGCTTCCTGAAGTGCAGAGCTAATCTTGCTATTCAGTAAACTTCAGTGGTTCCCTACACTCCCAAAAGAAAATGTGGGAAATCTTTTTGGTACTTAGAGCCCATCATAACCTGGCCACAGCCTCTCCTTTTCTGCATTTCTCTCTTCTCACTCCCCTGTGCATATTCTTATGATCAGCGATACTGGCCTCTTTGCTGTCCTTCACATAAGTCCCACCACTTCCTGATTCCCAGCATTTTCACTGGCTGTCCCTCATGCTTGGATTTCTCTTGGCTTCCTTCAAATCCCAGCTAAAATCCTAACTTCTTCAAAAAGCTTTTCCTGATCCCTCTTAATACTAGTGCCTTTTGTGGATTATCTCCAGCCCATCTTCATCCCCTCTCTCTCTCTCTCTCTCTCTCTCTCTCTCTCTCTCTTTCTCTCTCTCTCTCTCTCTCTCTCTCCCCCCCTCTCCCCTCCTCTCTTCCTCCTTCCCTCCCTCCCTCCCCACCTTTCCTCTCTTTCCCTTTCCCCCCTCCTCTGTCTTTGTCTCTCTGGCTCTCTCTCTTTTTCCCTTTACCCCTCTCTGTTCCCCCTCCCCCCATTAGACTGTGAGTTCCTTCAGTGGTGAGTGTCTGGCATATGTAGCAGACATGGAATAAACTAGGCAGGGCTGCTAAAAGGCCTTGTTCTCATCTTGTTCCATCTACAACATGTAAATAATAAATGGAAGCACCCAGAGGACTTCATCTTCATCCCCAGAGAAGCTCGCAGCTTTTCACTGGACATCCTCTATGGTGATGGCAAATAACCTTTGGCCAGCTCACTGTTTCAATAGACTGGACCCTGGATCCTCCCTCTGGGGTTATCACAGCTACACAAATAGTGAACAATAAATGTCATTTTAGGAGGAAAATAGACTAACAACTGGATGTTTGAGGAAGGCTGTTCCCAAGGCAGTCACTGAGCCTAGTGGCACTACATTTAGGAGCCTTGGATTCAAGTCCTATCCCTGTCACTGAATCATAATGTGACTTGGGAAAGACGCTTAGTTTTTCAGGGTTTAAATTTCTTTACAAAAGGAGGATCTTGGGTAGAAGACCCCTAAGGTCTCTGGCTATGTGGAGTTACTCTTTTTCAGTCATTTCTCCCTCCTGGATGATGAAAAACTGTCAATGACCCATCTCTTTAGCTTTGGTTCCATGGAAGGGTTCACCTGTTATGAAGTCCCTGGCCCCCTTCAGTTGTTTGTGGGAGATCACCAGTTCTGGTTACTTAGGATCATAAAGAATCCAATAGATGTTAGGGACTCTCTTGGACCTGGAGTTTATAAACTTGATTAAAAATTTTATTTTTACAATTGGTTTCCCTTTTCATCTAATGCTTTTTATTGTATGTATTTAAACAGTTATTCTGGGTCTTTTCCAAATTGATAAATGGTCAGATGCCTAAAAATAGTCAGTTTGTGGAGGAAGAAATCAAAGCTGTCCGTAGCCTAATAGCTGGAGAAAGAAATTAAAACCCCTCTGAAATGTACCACTTTACATCCATCAGAATAGCAAGAGCTGCAAGGAATGGGGGCAATCAGCGACTCTAAGGCCCTATAGGTAGGGCTGTGAAAGAGTCCAGCTACTGTGGAAAGCAGTTTGGGATTATAGACCACAAGCTATTAAATGGATCATGCCCTTTGACCTAGCAACACCACCGCTAGGACTATACCCCCAGAGATCAAAGAAAGAGGAAAGGCGGGAGCTATAGGAAAATATTTATAGCAGCTCTTTCTGTGGTGGTGAATGCAGGGGACACCCATCCATGGGGAATGACTAAACTAGTTGTGGTATATGAATAGGGCGAATACTGTTGCACTGTAAGAAATGTTGGAGGGAATGTTTTCAGAAAAACCTGCTGAGACCTGAATGAACTGTTGCAAACTGAAGTGAGCAGAACCAGGAGGACGATTACACAGTAACAGCAATATTCTAAAGATAATCATCTTGGAAAGATTTTGCAATTCTGAAACACAGAATAATCAACCACAATTCCAAAGGACTTACCATGAAAAATGCTTTCTACTTCCAGACAGAGCCGATGGACTTGAGTACAGATTGAAGCTTATTATTTTTTTCCTTTCTTTTTCTTGCCTTTTTTTTGGGAGGAAGGGGGAGACATGGCTAATGTGGAAATTTGTTATGCATAACTATGCATATTTGTAATAGGTTTTGTTTTTATTGCCTTCTCATTAGGGGGAGGGAGAAAATTTGGAGCTGAAAGCAAAAAGAATAAAAAAAAAATTCTGTGCTAAAAAACAAATCCTGATTCTAGAAGAGCTCTTTAGGACCACCCCTGCCAGGAAGGATAGGGTTCCTTGTTTTAAACAAACAAAACAAAAGGTTAATTCCTCCTCAGCTAGTGCCAGTTGCCCCTATTCCTCTTCCGGTTTCCTCCTCAATAAATCGGGAATAAAAATGTCTGTCCTATCAAACTCAGCGCTGTAGTAAAGATAAAATGAAATAATTTTTGCAAAAGTGCTTTGGAAAGTGGACACAAATGCAGATTGTTATTGTGCCAGGCAGGGTTTAGGAAAATAGACCTGGTGCCAGTGCTTGGAGAGATTTGGGAGTGATTGGAATTGAGGAGATGAGCTGGGCCACTGTTGCAGATAATTTAGGCATGAGGTAACGAGGTTGGCAGCAGCTGCTGAACGGAAAGGAAGGGATGAGTCTGAAAGAAAAGCCAATAGGACCTTTTGGTTCCATATGTCTTGAGGTGAAGCCTCTGGGATGATGGTGGTGGGGAGGTGATGGGAACACTGAAGAGAAGGAGGCTGCTGAGAAGATAATTGGCTAGGGGCAATGGGGAGAAGACTGGTCTATTTTAGTACTTATTCAGTTAACGGGCCCCAGAGGCAGCAGAGAGCATGGGGCGAAAGCTGAGGTGGGAGTTTTAATAAGAAAAATAGCTAACATTTTCATATTTATCATTTGCCAGTTATACCGTGCTAAAAGGGCTTTACACTTATTATCTCACTTGATCCTTACAGTAATCCTGGGAGAGAGGAACTATGATTATTCCTATTTTGATGAGGAAACAGGCAAATGTGCTCAAGGTCACACATCCAGTAAGTGTTTGAAGTAGGATTTGAACTCAGGACTGACTGCAGATGTGACACACTTGTCTACTGTGCTTCCACTTTAGGCTTGTGGTGTTTGGTAGTTGTCAGCAGAGGTGGAAATGACACTTGATAAAACAATTGGAGGAGTTGGGTTTTCCAAGAGGGCGCCTCACAAAATACAATTTGCAGAGTGCAAGACATCCTTTATTGTTGTTGTATTTTGTCCAAAAGATGCCAGAAGAGGGAGTTGAAAAATAGGACATTCAGTCAATTAATAGATTGTCGGTGCTGTATAAAAACCAACCAGTTTGTCTGCTTTTTCCTCCTTCTTTCAGTGAATTAATTCTGTTGAGTAGCTGTTTGGGCACCAGGTGTGAATAACCTGAGATTTCTTTGTGCCACGGAGTGAACCAAAATGCCAGGAGATGCCAGGAACTCTCTTTCATAGATCTCAGCTTCTGAGGCACTCCCCTGTCTCTGGTTTCCTTTTTGAGGCTAATCTGGTGCTGAAGTACCATTCAGTATTTCAGGAGACTTGGCTTGATTCTTGTCCAAAAGCATGGGGGCAGATCAGTGCGCCCAGGAACTTTGATTAAAAAAATGCCTGAATGGTCTGGCCCAGAGCAAGGCCTCCCTGATTTCTGGGCAACTACAGTCATTTAGGCTCTCTCCCTGAAGATTAGAGTCTACCGTGGGGTGGTCAAGCTGCTCTAGATAGATATGACCCATAATTGGGCACAGTGAGTAGGTGGCATAGTCAGTGGGGTGCCTAGGCTTGGAGTCAAGAAGACTCCTCTTTTTTCTGAGTTCAGTGACACTTGCTTAGCTATGCAAGTCAATAACCTTGCTTGCCTCAGTTTCTTTATCTATAAAATGAGCCAAGAGAAGGAAATGACAAACCACCCCTGTATCTTTGCCAAGAAAACCTCAAATGGAGTCAGACATGCCTGAAAAATGACTAAACAACAGACCTATAATTAGCCAACTCATTCAAAGCCAGAGTTTATTTTTTCTTGACAAGTAACACTTAGTGAACTCAACCATTGGAGTAAAGGGAGCTTGTCTTCCACTGAAGAACTCTGCTCCCACATTCCAGACTCGAAGCAAAAGGAGCCACCAGCCTGGTTGGCTGCTTCCCAAGTACAAGACGTATAGTTTTTACAAAGAGCAGAACAAGCGGGATGAATTAGAGCCTCATCAGGAAGACTCACTTGTCTTTAGAAATTGGAGGGAGGAGAGGAGTACGGTTGAAATAAATTAAAACTTGATGAAAACTTTTGTGTCCTTCCCATTGTATGGAACAGACATACTTGAACAAAGTTGCCTCAGAAGTGGTTTTCTGCTAAATAAACCAGACTATGGAGGGAAGAAAAAAAGCAGCACCAGAACCAGCTTAAATAAAGGCAGCTTCAATCAGATTGGCTTGCAGAGCTCAATCTCTGGCCCCCTTGTTAGAAAGATGGGGAGTGGAGAGGGTTCAGGGATGCAGGCTTGTCAACCCTATCAGATGGGTTGTTTTGCCAGAGTTATTTAACTTTTTTTCTTTGTTTCAAGAAGGGCTTCGATGGACGATATATTGGGAAATTACTAGGATGGGAAAGGCATCAACAAGACATGACCTATTTTCACTTTGAGTTTTATTATAAAATAGAATTATATTTCCATTAAACAGAAGGGCTTGGAAGCTTTTGAAGGAAAAGATGGACATAAGGTGTCTGGTTCTATGTATGTATTGGAACAGATCCACAGTTGGTTTGCCCGCTAGGACCCCTCCATCCATTCTGTCTATATTTTGTATGGGACTAGTTACTGGCATCATCTCACCGAGGGCAAGGGCAGTTTTTACCCTCTCTTTTAGCCCCACTCTTTGGCTGTAGAGTAATCAACAGACCTCAAATCTGCCATTGAGCTGGGGTGGGCAGTGTCACCCCTGGCATACTCCCTGTGAAGACTTCCCCCAGTGGAAGGGGCAGATGAGAGCCATTTGGCACGACAGCCTTAAAGGTGGTGGAAGCAGGTATTGTGGAGTGCCTGGAGCTTGATTAGACATCCACCCGCATCCTGAGCCATCACCAGCTGTCTAACTTTTGCCTTGCCCCGACTACTTCTCTGCCTCTGGAAGAGTGAGAGTGAGAGTGAGAGTGAGGCTGATGACTTCGTGCAGCTGCCTTACTACCATCCGGTTTGTGCTCCTTTCAAAAGACATCACCCATAGAATGCCATTTTGGCCCTCTTTAGAAAAAGAAAAACCACTTCTTGGCTGCTTGAATGCTTAAAAAAACCACTTTTACCTTCTATCTTAGAATTATACTAAGTGCCATTTTGGAGGCAGAAGAGCAGTAAGGGCTAGGCTATTGAGGTTAAGTGACTTTCCCAGCTAGGAAGTGTCAGAGTCCAGGTTGGAATCCAGGCTTTCTAGCCACCTAGCCACTTAGCTTCCCCACCCCTCCCCTCCCCCCATCACAGACTTATGATGTCATTTGGGTCCTAAGAGCCTGAGCTTTCACTGCGACTCAGTAAATGGCAAATGCCCTGGAATAAGGCTGTCAGGGCATTCCTCAGATTTACGGGTCTCACCGCATGAGAACAGTTCAGTGGGTTAAACGGTCTGTCCTGGTGGAGGGAGCACCCACATAGGTGAGATCATGGAGCCACGGAAGCAATGAATTGACTCTCCTTATTAGAATATTAATGTCCTTATCGACATCCACTAGGACAGTAATCCTTATTAATATTGATAAGTCCTTAAGCCTCTGGATTGAAGCTGGCTTGTTCCATGACTAGAATTTGCAGGCAATGAAAAGAAAACTGTCCGTAGGAAGTTCTCCCAACTGGCCATCACAGACTTGCTTAGAGCTGGAAGGAACCCTAGAGTGTTCCTTCCGATATGCCATCCTTTCACAGATGAGGAATTGAGGACTAGAGGGAGGTTAAGTGCCCCGTCAAAAAATCACACAGGTAACCAGCCGGGATTTGAATCTAGATCTTTGGATTCCAAATGCAGTGCTCACCGGCTCATAAATGTGGTGGCTGTTTTGAAGATGTATATTGGTCTACATTAAATGGAACTTCATATAATCAGGGCCTTTCAGAATTGGAGGTTTATAGCCATACCTGAGAAAAGAATCACCGCTAGAGCACTGCTGACAAGTGGTCGTTGTGCAGCGTCTGCTTAAAGGTTCCAGGGAAGGGGGATCTTGTACTTCCCAAGGGCCTTTGAGTCACTTTTAGATTTTCCATGAAGATGGGGAATTTTTGGCCCCAAATCAGCCCAGTATTTGCCTCTCCCTCACTTCTGCCCATTCATAACTCCCAGTTCTGTCTTGTAGAAACAAACAGAGCAGGGATAATCCCTCTTGGCAGTTCAGCCCTTCCAGTCCTTGAAGAGAGCAGTTTTGTGCCCCTCCTACTATTTGGTGAACTGACAAGAGATTTCCTATTTCATTGATGTGGGATCCACTTTTGTTATGGGTCCAGTTTTTTTTTTTTGAAAATTTTATTTAAGTAATCAATCTAGAATATTTTTTCATGGTTGCAAGAATCATGTTCTTTCCCTCCCCTTCCTCCACTCCCTCCTGTAGCTGATGTGCAATTCCAGTGGTTTTACATGTGTCATTGATCAAAGCCTATTTCCATATTATTGGTGTTTGCACTAGAGTGATCACTTAGAGTCTACATCTCCAATCATATCCCCATTGATCCAGGTGATCAAGCAGTTGTTTTTCTTCTGTGTTTCTGCTGCCACAGTTCTTTCTCTGGACGTGGAGAGCATCTTTCTCCTCAGTCCCTCAGAATTGTCCTGGATTACTGCTTTGCTGTTAGTAAAGAAGTCCATTACATTGGATCGTTCCACAGTGTATCAGTCTCTGTGTACAATGTTCTCCTGGTTCTGCTCCTCTCACTCTGCATCAATTCCTGGAGGTTGTTCCAGTTCACATGGAATCCCTCCAGTTCATTATTCCTTTGAGCACAATAGTATTCATCACCAACAGATACCACAATTTGTTCAGCCATTCATGAGTTCATTCTTAAAAGGGAAGAAAACAACGAACCAAACTGTCAAAACCTGAAATGCAGCATTTCAGAAATCTAAATAATGAGAATTAAAAAAAAAATTTCAACTTAGCAGTCCTCAACAAACACAAAAATTTAAGATGCAACGAATAGAGGAGAGGCTCCTGTTAAAAAAGGAATCTCTATAAGGTATGACTTAAATATATATATATATTTAAAATATAATTTTAAAAAGGAGTAACAATTGCCACCAGCAAAGCAGGTCAACACATTAGCAACGTCAGAGATTGCATGTCTGTTCTGTGTGTCTAGTCACTGGCCTCTTGTACCAGGGGGTGAGATTTCTGTTTCATAATCAGGCTTCGGAATTTACTAGTGGTTGCTGCTTTGGTTATTAGAGTTCCAAGGGCTTACTTCGCCTGCCCATTTCTGTAGGACACTGGTTCTCTGGTGCCTTTCCATCTGGACATCTTCCAAAACATCTTCACGCCCATCTCAGTCATCACTAACCCTCTTAATGCTATTTGCTTTTCATCTCTCTCATCGAGCCTATAACTCTTTTGTCCAGTCAGTTTAAACAACTCATTTCTTATTGTCATATTAATGGAACATCATATAATAGTAATATAATATAATATTAACATGGTGCTTTAGCCTTTCCCAAACACTTTCCATACATAATCTCATTTGATCCTCCCCTTCCTCAAGTGTTATTAGTGATATTTTTGTAAATGGGAAATTGAAGCTTGGAGAGACTTAGCGACTGGCCAAGGGCACATTCATTGGGCAGATTTCAGACTCTGGCCCAGTTTTTCTGTCTTCCAGATCCAGGGCTCTTTCTGCTCTTCCACAGTTGCCTTTTTTCATTCTCCCATCTTAAAAAAGGCAAACAGATTCTCTGGGCCTATAACCCTGGCTCCCCACTGTAGTTTTATCTCCCTTATCGTGAGCCTGATTGAAGCTGACTAGTGGCCTCTTCCTTTGCCCAGTAGGAAGCTCCATAATCTGTGCAGACTTGCCCTTTCTGCCCTAGCACTTAATATAGTAATTAGCTTGGAAGCTCAGTCCCAAAAATAGAAAGGGGGTCTCAAGAAGGGTGCTTTGGGAGGGCTGCTGCTGCTGCATGATCCCCTGCCCCTCTGAGAGGTCCTTGAGACAGCAGTTCTTTCTCTCGGTTAATTAAAGAGAGATGGGGAAAAGGTCTTTCAGAGGGGAGGATTGGCTTGTGTGTGTGTGTGTGTGTGTTTTTATCAGAAAAATGGTACTCCTGGGGTGGGGGGAGTAGTTAAGGTGGTACAAAGGGTATTCAGAAGGGCAAGTACAGGAACATACATCATCCTACCTGTTGTGGAGGGTCAGCTTGTCATCTCTAAAAGACTTAAAGTCTTTTGAAAATATTTTGAATATTTAAAGATATTCTGCTTAGCAAAAGGAGAAGTATTCTAGGCACATAAAACCTTTAGAGGCTACCCCATATGTTTTTTAACATTAGAAATATTTTGCAATCACATGAAATAAGCAGAAAAAAATGGTGAGAACTAAGAATACTCCAGTTATTCCAGTGTGCTATAATTTATAATGCCACAACGTAACACAAAATAAACAGTCCCTTCTCTCCAAGGGCTTAAATTCTATGCATGCTTTGGGTGTGGGGAATAGATATTGCATACAAACAGATAAGTATAACAGATAAGATATATACAAACAGATAAGATAATAACATCAACAGATTAGTATAGATTGGATCTTTTGAGGAGAGAGCTAACTCAAAGGAAGCTCAATAAAGACCTCCTGTAGCAGGTGCTACCTGCCTTTAAGGAGGCTGGGGATCCAAGGCAGACTTGAGGGAGGAGGACATTTCCTTAGGAAGGAGGACATTCCAGCCTAGGTTACAGCTTGTACAAACAGGTGGTGGGTAGAATCTGTGTCCTGGAAATAGCAGGTCATTGACTGATTTGATTGGATTATAGAGAAAGAAGATTGAAAGGGAAGAATGGGAAATAATCCAAGATAGTATGGAGGCACATCATGAAGGGTAGAAATTCCAAGCAGAGGAGTTTGAGGCAAGAGAGTAAGGAGGACTTTGGGACCTGAGAATGGCCTGGGCTGACTTTGTGCCTAGAAAAATGAGTCTGGTGACTAGATGGAAGATGGATCACAGGTGGGAGGCACTGGAAGCCAGAAGTTTCTTTAGGCTGCGACTTAGGGTAGCATTGACAAAGGTTTTCAAGTTCAGGTGCTCAAACTGCAACTTCAAGCTGCCTGTGAGCCCCCCACATTACCTCCAGAGAGTGGAGGGAGGAAGCACTCCCTTTGGGCGGCTGGACAGAGGGGCAGGAAAAAAATGTCCTCAGGTGCTGGGAAGCAGGGAAACAGAGTAGCTCCCTGAGTGCCGGCTGGGCACGTGTGCCAATACTTCACCAGTGCTGACTTAGGGAGATGAGGGTCTGAAATAGAGGGGTGACTGAATGGAGAGAAAGGGGTGTTGAAAGGGAGAATAGACTGGATGTAGGGGGTGGGGGGAGAGGAAGAGTCTTGGATGCCACTGAGGTTGCACATCTAGGTGTCTAGAAGAATGATGAAGCCTTGCATAGAAATAGGAAGGGAGTGGGTTGAATACTGAAAACTGGCTTCGTTGTGAACATGTTGAGTTTTTGATACTTTCAGGACTAAATTGGAGGTATCTGACATGCAGTTGGAAAAGCAGGCTTGGAGTTGAGGGGAAAGGTGAGGTTCCTGGCTGTGGGGTGGAAGAGGTGAGCCCCAGGAAATGCTGAGCTTGGTCTTGTCTTCTTCCATGGTTGTGGTCTTTACCTTGGCTTGGGGAAGAGGGGGGCAAGCAACAGAATCAATATTTATTTTTGGCTCCTTCATTGAGCTTTTAACAAGCAAGTTATTTCATCTGTGACTAATTTGAGCTCATTTCATGATTGTTGTAGGTGGGCAGACCCATTAAGCTTTAAGAATTTGTCAGCACAGCACAGTATGTCTAAAGAGACAACTGGTAGCAGTGAGGTAGGTGAGGGATGGCTGGTGGTGGCTTTTTTGGATTGTATTTGCCCCAATGCAATGGGTAGAGAATCCTCACCGCCGCTTAAGTATTATTCCAAGTTTGTTACTTAATGGCTTAAACCTTGGTGAAACAGAGTTTGGTTGAGAGCAAAGGCTCCAGTTTCTGATTCCTTAAATATGGGATGGGGTGGCCATGGGCTGTGGGGGCTGCTGAGCGTTCAGGGACCAAACAGTGCTTGTTCTTCTTAGCATTCTCATGGAACCTTCTCTTTAGCCAGCCTCCGGCTCTCTTCCCCTTGAACTTTCCTTTCAGAAATGTCCATTTGGACACTGTTTCATGGCTCCTCAGGATGCTTCTGTGACGGGGCGGGGGAATTCTTTTCTCTGGAAATGGAATTTGCTGTTTGTCTTTGGAACACTGACTGTGCCAGGTCCACTTAGGATTTCAGGAGTCGAAGAGATCTCCTGAGCCACCTGTCCTCCTGCCTGCTCCAGAGTAACTGTTGTTCCACAGCCGGGTGGCTCAGTAGATTGAGTTTCCAGGCAGGAGTGAGGAAGATTCATCTTCCTGAGCAGAGCCATTCCTAGCCATGTGAAGGTGAGCTGGAGAAGGAAATGGCCAACTAACGACTCCAGCATCTCTGCCAAGAAAACCCCAAATGGGGTCATGAAGAGTTGGACACGACAGAGCAACAACACATGTGAAGCTTTACAGCTGAACAAAATCTTCCGTCCCTGCCTGCATTTCCCGCCACGGTGGTAGTGTCAGGAAGTTGGAACTAGTGCAATATTAGTTAAGCAGAAACTTGAAAAATCATCCTGGAAAGAAATTCTGTTTTCTGTTACTTAAAAGCCCTGCTCAGAACAGTTGTTCCTGGGGGTGGGGGAGGAGGTGGGGCTCTTGTTTCCATATTAGCTTCCCTTATCTATAATATCTGTCGCAAGTGTTCAGTTTATCAGCACAAAAGACACAAGCCACCCTCTCCTTTAGGCTCTTATCTCCTCTAACCATAGACTTAATTTGGATTATGGCTTCTGGTGTCTCCCTGTTCCTGTCCATCTTCTGCATGGCTACCTTCTGAATCTTCCTCAAGCACAAATCATTGCTTTTTTCAAGAACCTTCATTGACCCTCTTCTACCTCTAGAAAAAAAAAGGAACTTTGTAGCTTAGAATTTAGCTCCTTCATGGCCCTTCAGTTAGCTTAGCACCAATGTAAACCAGTGACTGTCTTCTTATCTTGTTTCTGCTGAGGAATCTGAAGGCAGAGGGCTTGGAAAGAAGTGAAGAAGGAAGGAGGGTCTGTTGACTTTTCAGAGAAGACCCAGCTGTTTCTCTTGCCTTTAGAAGTGACCTCCTTTCCTGAGTGAACCAGGAAACCATCTGTTGTGGGCAGCACGGTCTCAAATTCCACTTTTCCCCAAATCCTCTGGGCCCTTGTGAGGGATTGAGTTGGGCTTCATTGTTCTCTGTTTGTCTGTCTGTCTGTCTGTCTCTCTCTCTCTGTCTCTGTCTCTCTCCGTCTCTCTCTCTCTCTCTCTCTCTCTCTCTCTCTCTCTCTCTCTCTCTCTCTCCCCCCCTTCCCTCTCTCCCTCTCCTTCTCTCCCTTTCCTTCTCCCTGTCTCCCTTTCCCTCTCCCTCGTCTCTCTCTTCCAGGTCTGGGAGAGCAGTGAATCGTGGGAGGCCAACTTGCTCAGTGTAAGCCAGCACTGATGACACAAGTGGGGCTGGGAAGAAACTCCTTTTCCAATGTTGATTCATAACTGGGCTGTAATTTGGTCTTAGCGAGTTGCCTGGGATTCAGAGATTGCCACAGACGTCACCTCCTCCAGCAGCTCTTCGTGGGGTCTGGGGGTCCAGGAGAGTCCCTGACACTCTTTCCATAATAATACTAAGATACAGTAGGACTTTGTTTTTGTGGGGCTGGTGCAGATCAAGACCCTTCTTGTAAGTTAAAAATCATGCATAATTGTGAATGCTGTTAGTATCAGTTATTTCTTACTACACAAACATACCTATCACATTTCCCCCCTTCCTCATTCTTTTTATCATTTTTTTTATTTTAAAATTTATTTATTTAATGAATTAATTTAGAATATTTTTCCAGGGTTCCATGATTCCTGGTCTTTCCCTCCCCCCTCCTGTAGCCAACAAGCAATTCCACTGGATTTTACATCCCTATCACATTTTAAAAAATAAATAAGGCAAATAAGCACGTGTATAATTCAGATTAAACAGGGTCAGTGTGAAATAGAGAAGTGGGGCCTGTGACTCTGCTGGGATTTATTTGACAGGGAGCTAATGTTTGGCACAAACAATAGAATGACTCACACTGACTCTCCTCAGAAGGGGAAGGAGCATGATTGGGTGAACTACTCTGAGACTTTATGCTGCGTGGGGAAATGGTGAGCGTTTAGCCCGCCTGTGATCACAAACTTTTATTTTGCTTATTTTTCTGCCTATATTTTTTTTATCTCCACTCGTGTACCCCTGAAATGGGTGTCGAGTCTGTGTAAAGTGACGTGTTTTAATTTCAAATGTGGCAAATGTCAATAGAACCCACATAGGAGACCAAAAGGTGAGGAGAGGTGGTTGGTTACTTATTTACATTCCTGAGTAAGCTTAGACCATTGTCATTGTACGTGAGTGCAGCTTGACAATCCATCATTCACGTGTGTGCCCGAGTGATTTTCTTTTTCTTTTTTTAAACTTTGACCTATTCTCTCAGAATCAATAACCAAGTAAGGGCTAGGCAATGGGAGTTAAGTGACTTGCCCAGGGTCACACAGCTAGGAAGTGTCTGAGGCCAGGTTTGAACCTAGAATCTCCCATCTCCAGGTCTAGCTCTCAATCCACTGAGCCACCCAGCTGCCCCCCAACTGGTCTGGCCAGTGGGTACCCTGTCTCTGTTCGTTAAACTCTAGTGACTCTCTCTGACTTTAGCACCAAACAGAAAACCCTTTATTATATGTTATTCCCCTTCGCTCACTCAGTGGGGCAGTCAGAATGGGCTTCCTGCTATTCCTGGGGTTTTGGGCATCTGGCTTGCCACTGAGCTGCTCATCCTCCCAGGTGAAGAGCAGGATATTTGTGCATGAAGGACAAGAGCCCTTCCAGTGATGCAGCATCCCATCTTTCCTGAGGCTGCCCTTCCCTGGCTTCCCTGCACCCTTCCGGGGGTGCTGCTGTTCCTGCGTGGGGAAATGGGGCGCCCACTGGCCAGGCCCTTGCTGCCCTGTTCCCCGTCACCAGCCTCCTTTTCCTCCTCTTCCATGTCTGAAACGTACTTCTGTGCCTCTGTCTTCTGGATTCTCTGAGCCACAAGACCTTTCTTTATGCTTATGGCTGCCCCTGCCTTGTCCCCCATGACTTGTATTTTATTTTACACATACATACGTACACATACACACGTATGCGCAGGATGCAAAACATACACCATACGATGCACACACAACACACAAACTTACATGCATGTACACACATGTGCTCATACATACATGGTGTCCAAAAATCTTAGTGCAGGCTCCTTGTGGAGCTGGCTGTCTTTTTTGTCTTCCAGTCCCCAGGACCTTGCTCATTGCCTGACACAGAGCATCTTCCATAGATGCTAAATGACAAACAAATGGGTTTTCTTAGCAGCCGAGCTCAGCTGCTGTGGCCAGAAGCCCCCGTTGTCTCCTGACCAGCCCTTGGGTGATGCCATCCCTGGACTGGAAGCCCCTCCAAGGCAGCACCTGGGTCCTCTTCTAACTCTGCTGGCTCAGGACCTCCTACAGGGCGGGCACTTTAGAGATACTTTCCTTAACCTCTAGCTGTCCGTTGCAGAGAGGCTCTGGTGGGTAGTCAATAAACAGACTTTGATTTCAGGTCCTGGAAAGTTTCTCAAGGATTCTGCCTGCTTGAAGACTTAAGTGGGGGCCACGTGCTTGTTTGGCATTCTGATGCCTCTACGGGAGGAAATGGATCTTGTCTGCCAGAGGCAGCATTGGGTTTGCTATGGAGGCTTTACGGGCTCTTCTCAAGCAGCTGTACTACCGAAAGTTCTGCTCCTGTGACTGAC
Source organism: Monodelphis domestica (assembly GCF_027887165.1). Classification (NCBI taxonomy): domain Eukaryota; kingdom Metazoa; phylum Chordata; class Mammalia; order Didelphimorphia; family Didelphidae; genus Monodelphis; species Monodelphis domestica. The sequence goes on from NC_077231.1 coordinate 292,893,633, forward strand.
TCCCCAAAATATAGGGCCAGTGTCTGAACCCTGCTAGGGAATGGGTCCCATTTTTTCTCTGAAGGGTGCCATAAATGAAATGTCATCATTTCTCCAGCCTTACATTTGGTAAATATGTATGCACTGAAGTTTCCTAAAAGGCAGTCAGTCAGTCTGCTGGAATGAATAGATCTTTAGTCTCAGAGTTAATCAATCAATTAATCAATCAATCAGTAATTTATTGAGTGCTTACCTTATACCAGGCATTGGACCAAGCACTTGGGAATACAAAGAGTCAAAAGACAGTCCTTGTCCTTTAGGGACTTACCCATATCTCCCTTCCTGCAGCTGAGGCCAAAGTCTCTTCTTCCAAAGTCTACAGCCAGTAGGAGCTCCCTTGCCTCTGATCGGGGCCATCTGCCCTGGAGCTAATAGTTGGTACAAGGATAGAGCTTTGGCTCTGGAGTGAGGAGAACCAGAGTTCAAATCTAGCCTCAGACACTAGTTGTGTGATCCTGGGCAAGTCACTTCACCCTTTTGGCCTTAATTTCCTCATTTGTCAAATGAGCTGGAGAAGGAAATGGCAAACCACTCCAGCCTCTTTGCCAAGAAAACCCCGAATAGAGGCATCGGGAGTGGGACATCAAGATGAATCTACTAAACAACAATGGCAACAAAATATGGGACAGTCTCATCTGCTCTGTCATCATGGCTCATTCTGTATGGGTACATGTGGGAGGGAGGAGGCTGAGCAACTGGCACTGGCTCCTTGCCCTTCTCTTACCCTCAAGCCAAATCCCCTGCAGCTGGGAATGTTCAGGCTGACACCCTTAGACCACTTCAGAAGCAACCAGGCTTGCCCTCACTCCCACTCTCCTGGGTAGACTCTCTAACTTGCTCACTGGGATTTCTTGGCTTCCAAGCCATTGAGAGGGTACCAGTCCAGGGCTACTGGCTGCTTCCTCTTGTGTCCCACCCCCTTCAGTCTCTTGCTCCCCCTTAAGCTGCCCCCAACACTGTTCTTTCAGGTGACTTCAATCTGTGTTCTTTGGGTTAGAAAGTATTTGTTGGAACTGATAGTTGTTATGTTTCTCTTTCCCTCTATGTCTATCTATCTCTACCACCCCACGCCTCCACTTTGGCATGTACGGTTGATATGTTGTTGCTATTTTGTTACTGTTTACCATTATCTAAACACAATTAGTCTCTAGTAGGACATCAGGAACAGACCAACTGTTTGGAAAACCTGGGTTTAGCAGTTGTTAAAATGGAGGGGAGTAGCTGGCTTGGGCCCCAACCTCTCTGGGGGATACTTTCTCAGCATTTAAGGATGGGAACCATGCCTCTACCCACTTTGCACGCTGCTGTCTATATGTTTTTTGAAAATAACTTTTAAAAAGTTACCAAATGGTTTTCCATGTCATCTCTCCCCCTCTCTAAATTTTTATGAGGTTCCACAGGCAAGACAGGGACTCTTTTCATTCTCAGGTGCTGGGGATGGAGAGCTGGGCACCCAAGGTGTGGCACTGGCTGACAACCCCAAGCATGATTTCCTTGTGGCTTCTTCCCTAGCAATTTTGCTACTATCTTTGGAGTTTTGGGTGGGGTACAGGAGCTGGGAGAGAGCAAAGGAGTAGAGGTACCTGTGAAAAGAGTTTGTTTTTTTTTTGCAAGATACTGACATTCCTAAAGCAAAGCTGTTTTGTTTTTGCTTTTTCACCAACCCTGTATCCTTAGCTACCTTCAACTTGTACAGGTATTTAAAAGTCTTTTCACATTTTATCTCCTGGAAATCTGCTCTCTCCTTCCTTCCTTCCTTCCTTCCTTCCTTCCTTCCTTCCTTCCTTCCTTCCTTCCTTCCTTCCTTCCTTCCTTCCTTCCTTCCTTCCTTCCTTCCTTCCTTCCTTCCTTCCTTCCTTCCTTCCTTCCTTCCTTCTTTCCTTCCTCCCTTCCTCCCTTCCTCCCTTCCTTCCTCCCTTCCTCCCTTTCTCTCTCTCTCTCTCTCTCTCTCTCTCTCTCTCTCCCCCTTCCTTCCTCTCTCTCTCTTTCTCTTTCTCTCTCTCTCTCTCTTTCTCTTCCTCTTCCTCCCTCCCTTTCTTTCTCTCTTTTTCTTTCTTTCTTCCTTTCCTCCCTCCCTCCCTCCTTTTCTCTTGCTCTTTCTCTCTCTGTTTCTGTTTCTCTCTATCTCTCTCTCCATATCTATGTATCTGTTTATTTCTATCAGTATATATTGATCAGTCTATCTGCCAAGCAAAGGCAGTAATACTTTACTTATTGTTATTTACATATTTTAGAATCAGGGAAAAAAAATGGAGAGCTGAAAAGTAGGTGGGAAAAATTCCTCTGAGTAACTGTTTAGGGCCCTTTCACTCCCATTCACTAAAGCAGATACATTCTCCTCTGTAGGATGGACTTTTAGGAATCTGGTTAAATTTTTTAGATTTAAATAAATAGGTCAATAAGTAATTATTAGTGTGTCAGACACTGTGCTAAGGCTCTAGGGCAGTGATGGTGAACCTTTTAGAGATAGAGTACTGATCTTGTACCCACCTCACCCCCCAGAGACCGAGTGCTACTCCCCACCTCATTTGTCCTACCCCCCTTCAGCCCTCCAACCTTACCTGGGACAGGAGAGGTAAGAAGCACTCCCCTTGGGCTGTTAGGCAAAGGGGTGGGTGAAGTGAGGAATGTCTTCAGGAGCATGGAGACAGGGAGGGGAACAGCCTTGCTCCAAGTCCTTCTGGCTTTCTAGTAATGAACTCTAGCAGAGATTGCAGGCATGCCCACAGAGAGGGCTCTGTGCATGTGTGCCATAGGTTCACTATCATGGCTCTTAGGGATACCAATTCCAGGAATATAATAAAGGACCTTAACTTTTTTTTTTTTTAAACATTATTTTATTTGGTCATTTCCAAACATTATTCATTGGAAACAAAAATCATTTTCTTACCCCCCCCCCCATCACCACCTTTTCCATAGCTGACACATGATTCCGTTGGGTATCACATGTGTTCTTGACCCAAACCCATTTCCGTGTTGTTGGTATTTGCGTGTTCATTTAGAGTCCTCAGTCATATCCCCTCCACCCCTGTAGTCAAACAGTTGCTTTTCCTCGGTGTTTTTACTCCCACAGTTTATCCTCTGCTTGTGGATAGTGTTTTTTAGATCCCTGCAAGTTGTTCTGGGACATTGCATTGACATTAGTGGAGAAGTCCATTACCTTCGATTGTACCACAGTGTATCAGTCTCTGTGTACAATGTTTTCCTGGTTCTGCTCCTTTTGCTCTGCATCACTTCTTGGAGGTCGTTCCAGTCTCCATGGAATTCCTCCACTTTATTATTCCTTTTTGCACAATAGTATTCCATCACCAACAGATACCACAATTTGTTCAGCCATTCTCCAATTGAAGGGCATCCCCTCATTTTCCAATTTTTTTGCCACTACAAAGAGTGCAGCTATGAATATTCTTGTACATTGTCAGAGGTTTTTATGAAGATTGCTTCCCAATTTGTTGCTTTCCTTCTGATTTTAGTTACATTGGTTTTGTTTGTACAAAAACTTTTTAATTTGATGTATTCCAAATTATTTATTTTGCATTTTGTGACTCTTTCTAAGTCTTGCTTGGTTTTAAAATCAGGACCATAACTTTTAATGGGGAAGATAATCTACACACAGAATAAATATAGAGGATGAGGACAAATAAAATTTAAATTATTCCTATTTACTGGTTATCATCATAAAGTTAGTTTTTCAGATTTTTATTTTTTGAGAGTTAGAATGATAAAAAAAATTTCCCCCCTATGATAGAGGAGAAGCAGCAAATGTAAAAAGGACTGTTAGAAGCAGAGATATTGATGACTCCTAGAGAAGTGACAGCTGAAAGTCTGAGCAGATACCATCTCTATAAAAGCATAGTGATTTTGTAGAAGACAATCCATCCTGTGCTCTTCAGTGCCCTGGAAGACAATACTGGCACTGAACTGGAAGCTTCCTCAAGGTCTGGGTGGTGAGAGAGGTCTGCTTTATTTAAATGTTGAAATCCTGGCTCTCTGCACCAAACTCAGTCTCAGCACAAAGTAAATACTTAATAGATGTTTATCAAATAAATGTTTGACAAGCTACACAGTGTAATATTTGATCATACTGCTGACTTCCAGTCATCAAGAGGTCAATTTATTTTTAGAATATGGTTGCTTTAAGAGGACCAGAATATCTATAGTACATTTTGGAAAGATACCTGACAAAGTTAACTTTTTAAAAAGTTTTGCTGCTTAAAAACAGGATAAGCTTTGGGTGTCAAAATCCACTTATCTTCCAGATCAGGCATGATAGAGTGCTTAACATCCCAGAATAGATTACTGTTCTTGGAGCTCTGGAGACCAGAGTTCAAGGCCTGCCTCTGACACTCCCTGCTTGTGTGATCATGGGCAAATCATTTTATTATCTCTGAGCCTGTTTCCTCATCTGTAGAATGGAGAGGGCTGGAGTAGAAGACTTACAGGATCGCTGATGCCTGATCTTGTGTTACTATAAAATAAGGAGATTCTGAAGTATTTCACAAAGCTACACTGATGAATGATGGATGCCCTAGGAGTGTCGCCCCATTTGCTACCCTAAAATAATACAAACATAAAGTAAAAAAATCCCCTGAAGGAGATCTCCCTGCTGTGCTCCTTATTTCTCTCTTGTGTCCTCAGTTGCCTCTTCTGACATACCTGCTTTCTGTTAGTCCCTTTCTCTTCCTGTCAGCAGGGCAGGATCAGCTGGGTGACAGCCCCAAAGAGCAGACGGGCTCTGCAAGGCTCTGCCAAGTGGCACAGAGCAGGCTATGGCTGAGGGTCTGAGTTGGTGTTCGGAAGACACCACGAAACGTTACAGCAGATGCCTCTGGAATCCCATGCCTCCCACGTGCCAAGAGCTGGCTCAGCAGTAGCCCAGGGCACCAGCCTGGATCGATGAAGATCATCAGAATCAGTGAGGGGCAAAGAAACCCTCCCCACAAGCCCCTCTCACTTTGCCCACCAGTTCTGGGATGATTCTTCTGAGCTCTCCTAGAAAGTGCAAAGTCAGTCTGTCTATAGTCAGCTGGCTTAGACCTCATCTGTATTATCTCATGCAAAGCAACCAGCCCATGTTACAGTCTGTTACATAAACTTGTCTTTCTCTCTCTTAAATTTTCAGGCCGAGGAATCTTGTAAATGTAATGGCTGGAAAAACCCCAACCCCCCGCCCACTCCTCCCCGGGCAGACCTGCAACAGATCATTGTCAATCTCACCGAGTCCTGCCGTAGTTGTAGCCACGCTCTCGGTAAGCATCGGACCCCCCAGTCCTCCCCCTCTGCCCCCCCCGCCCCCCCCAAAGAGCTGCCCCAGCTTCTGTTGAATCCCCCAACGAGGACATGTTCTCATCTGACTTTGCTTCAAAGAGGATGGAAGGAGAACTCCCCTCCGCTTGACAGTCTGGATCTGAGAGTTCCGTGTGGGAGCCCTTGCTGCCCCGTCCCCATCGACCTCTTCACTCCTCTTTTCTTGGGCTCCCTTAATAGACCTTGGAGCTCCCTGACATCAAAGAACTGCCCAGACTCAGATGAGATGAGACACTAAGACTGAAGCCACCATCTGTAATTCCCTCATCTAATTATTGTTATTATTGCTTCAGGTGTGTCCTTGGGCTCCTTCCCTCTGATGTTTTCTCGTTCCTCCTTTCCCTTGATCTTTGATGACACTAATGATATTTATCACGTTTGTTGTCCTCTTTGACCCTCTTCATCTGACTATTTTGCAGATGAAGAAGCTGAGGCGTAGCAAAGTTAAATGATTAGCCTAGGGTGGCGAGTGTCAAAGATAGGACTCAAACAGACCTATTTTGGGTTGTTGTAAGCAACGCATCTTTTTAAAATCCTTTCTTAGAATCTCAGGATAGGTTCCAGGGTAGAAGATGGGTAAAGACTGGGCAGTTGGAGTGAAGGGACTTGCCCAAGGTCTTGGAGAAAAGTTAATTACACATTGTCCTAATAAGATAAGTGTGGGTTTTGAAATTAATAATCAATAACTAAATATCACACATTCTAAATATTAATCAATATTTTAATTATTAATATTAATAATAAATATTAATATTAATTACTATTTTAAACATTATATATATATATTTTAGACATTGTTTTATTTGGTCATTTCCAAACATTATTCATTGGAAACAAAGATCATTTTCTTTTCCTCCCCCCCTAAATATATATATTTTAAAGTTTTATTAATAACTAAAACAAAAGAACTGCCTGACTTTAGCTCGCTCGCAGGTCCAAGAGAGGAAGAGGGAGGAGTTATAGCCACTTAAATACAATTATGCAAAATGTGGGGAGGCAGGAAAAGGGAATTTTGGGAAATACTAAGGGACTTCTGGGGGATGAAGTCCAAAGACTCAAATTCTCCATTTATTCCTAAGTTTAAAAAAGTAGCAATAACTGCCTTATTTATTGGCATATTTTTTTTTTTATTGGGGCTAGCATTGTATGCAAGGGGGAAAAAATCAAAGAAATCACTTGGAATTCTCCTTTTTCTTAGTAGACAAGGAGGTCATTGGAAAAATTGCTTGCCTGGTCTCATTCCAAATTAAAAAGGTTTTGTGCCCTTTTTGCCCCTCTTTCCTTTTCCCAGAACTTCACTCTGTAAGAGAATGAGTTCATAGGAATGTTTACATTTCCTGTCTGTTCTTCAAGGTCATTTTATATTAGCTATATAATTCTCATTGAGGTATTTGGCCATTTCCATTCAGTAGCAACCACCTACCTCCCATGATTGCTCCATGAGTTTTCACTTTCCTTTTTTCCTGGTACTGAGTGTCCTCTCATAGTCTATAAAATGTTTGCTATTCAGTGAAGTCGGATTATCGTTTTATTGCATTTGGCCAAAGGCCATCTCAAGACTCACAGGAAAATAAGGCCTCCTGGGAGCGTTATCTAGGGAGTATGTTAGAGCAGTAGTATTTCTGGGCATGGAAATATGTAAACTTTTAAGGTAATTAATGCCATAAAATAAATAAGAGGTTTCTGGGGGGAGGATCTAGACCTGTTATAAAATTAGTGTAGGTGGTTCCTCCTGTGGAAACTCCCTCCACCCTTCAGATTGATTAGCACGCTTCAATTAGAACTTAAAATCTTAGCAAGTTGCCTGAGGTTCCAAGAGAGGATAGGTGACTTATCCAGGGTAACACAGAAAGCCAATGCTAAAGGAAACATCTGACAGGTTACAGACACAGCTGGGTCATGTTCCAAGTCAATTAACCTTCTCTAATATTGCTCTCTTGATTGAATACTATTCTGGATCGCTCCCAAGAAAAACTTTTGGCATCGTTCCAGACAGACAGGGTCAGGGAGAAGGGCCTCTGGCTCAGGGGCTCTGCAAATACAGGTCGGTGTTGTCTCTGATATGGGGTTTACACTTACTACGGGTCCATACTAGCCTTGGCTGTGGGCCGATCAGCCCTGGGGGGAGGGAGGGGGGCAGGTTCTGGTCCCCAAGCCAACCTCTGGTCCCCCAGGCTAAACAGCAAAGCCTACTTTGTTAGAGGCTGACTTTCCCCTTTATCTTCTCTAGTTGTGAGAAATTGTACTCTAAGTGGGGGAGAAAAAGAGCCTGACTCTCAGTTCTGTCTACCATATCGTGGGTTTGTGGGCCCCTTGCTGGGGGGTTTGGAGGGGGTCATCTGTGCCAGGCACGTCTCCTAGCTGGCTTTCACTTTCATTTCTCCAAACGGAGACGGTGCTATTGGAGCAGGATAATGCTTTTAAATGCATCCGATAAAATATAGAGGCTCCAAAAGGAAATTTAGGATGGTGAAAATGAAGCTGGAATTCCTCCCCTCCACCCTCTTTTCCACTTTCTGCATTCACTTTCTCTCTGAAATCTATCCACAAAATCCTCACTCTAGCCCTTCTAGTCCCGGAGTTTGCATCAAAGAAGCTTGAGTACGAATAATGATTATTCCTCTTCATTACTCCTCATAGTTTTCATTAGGTTCCATTTTGTATCATCTTCCTAGATTTCTAGATCTTTTTTTGGCTATCCAGCAAGCAGGAAACCTTTAATAAACCCTTATTATTGGCTTACTCTGTGCCAGGCACTGAACCAAGCACTAGGGATACAGTGAAAGGCAGAAGACAATCTCTGCCCTCAAGGAACTCATCCTCTAAAAGAGGAAGATGGCCCATAAAAAGAAGAGGAAGGGGCAGCTAGCTAGGTGGCCCAGTGGATAGAGAGCCAGGCTTAAAGAATGGGAGGTCCCGGGTTCAAATGTAGCCTCATATATACTTCTTAGCTGTGCGACCCTGGGTAAGTCACTTAACCCCTATTGCTTAGCCCTTACCGCTCTTCTGCCTTGGAAGTGATATTTAATAGCCCTTCTAAGACAGAAAGTAAGGATTTAATGAGTAAAGAAGATAAAAGGGGGGGGGTACCTAGTGTGGGGGCATGATGAAATCCACAGTGGCACAGCCAAGTGGGAAATGAAGAGATGGCTGATCTGGGCAACATCCTTAAATGGAACATCTGGAAGGAGAAACTGGATCGTGGCTCTTCCTCATCCATCTGGATCTGTTCAAGTTGTGGAAGGATCTTCCATTCCAAGTCAGGCTGAAGACCAGCATTGGCCCGAGCTCCCTGTCCCATTGTGGCTGTGGCCTTTGTGCTTTGTCATCATCTCGGTCTCCTGTACTTGTCACCGTCCCCAGGGTGTGATCGACTGACGATAGTCGTAGCAGCGGTTGTGGGTCTCCGGTCGTGTCCTGGCTCTGGTGTGATGCGAGTGAGAGATCCGGGCTGCTTCTGAGGTCTCCAGCTTATCTTTTCTCTCGTCTCTGCTCCGCTGCTCTTCATGTGGTCCTCGACCCATCCCTGAGTCAAGAAGCCTATGAGGATGGTACATGGTACAGAGTAAATTGCCCTGGGCTGGAAGTGGGGAAACCTGGGCTCCATTCTCTGCCCTGAAGCCTGTTGGGTGCAGATCCTGCATCTCACTTCCTAGCTTGCCTTAAGACACACTCTCCAGGCCTTGTTCCCTCAGAGATGACGTCAGATGACCCTTAATCATGAAATATTGTGATTTCATGTCTTGGAAGACATGAAAAAGATTTTTTTTTAAACCCTCACCTTCTGTCTTAGAATAAATACTGAATATTGGTTCCAAGGCAGAAGAATAGAAAGGGCTAGACAATGGGGGTTAAGTGACTTGCCCAGGGTCACACATCTAGGAAGTGTCTGAGGCCAGATTGGAACCCAGGACTTCCAGTCTCCAGACCTGAGTCATCTAGTTGTCCTCTTAGTAGATATTTTAACAAACTTCTGCTTGGCAGCTGTGGGACCATTAGTCCCACAGGAAAAAAAAAACAAAAACATGAGTGTCACCATCCTGGGAAGGAATTTGTGTTATGAGACTGTGGGTTGTGTGAACATAGTTTAAGAGCTAGACATCATCTGGTCCAACCCCATCATATTACAAATAAGGAAACTGATATTGGAACTAAGGAAACTCAGAGGCTGGTGACTTCTCCAAGATCACACGGGTAGGGAGTCAGTGCGAGAGCTGAGATTTCCACTCATGGTCTGCTGCTCTAAATTCATTTGTCGGCGATCAGTTTTGTTCTCGGTTCATTAGAATGTGGCTTGCCGCAGCCTTTGTCAAGGGAACCTGACGGAACACCTGATCTTCTTTCCCTTCTCTCCTTCTTCCCAGTTTCTCTGTTGATGAAAACCCTGGTTTAGGATGGATGATGTACAGACAATCTCTTTATGTGCTGCCCTGATTGAAGTTCACTTGTTCTATTTGTCTATACTTTGTATTTACTTGTCTACACATTGTATATGGATGTTTTTATGTGAGGACCTCCCTGAAAAGTAGTTTTTTAAAAAACAACCCATATATTCTGCTGTCTTAGTATCAATTCTAGGGCTAGGCAGTTGGGATCAAGTGACCTGCCCAGGGTCACACAGCTAGGAAATATCTGAGGCACGATTTGAATTTAGGTCCTCCCACTCTAGATATGACACTCTTTCTATTGTGCTACATACAATAGGTCCTTTAAGTAGTTTTGAAAAAACCTTTCCTTTTTGTCTTAGAATTGATACTAAATATTGGTTCCAAGCAGAAAAGTGGTAAGGACTAGGCAGTTGGAGTTGTCACTTGCCCAGGGTCAGAAGTGTCTGAGGACAAATTTGAACCCAGCACCTTCTGTCTCTAGGCTACCTAGGTAAATAATGTTGGTTGAGTTGGATTTAACCTCTACACATTAAATCAGGGGTTGACGGGATTTTTTTGTCCCCATATCCCTAAGCTTTCACTGAAACCTTCCCATATCTCCCTATTTAATGTTAAAAGAAAACAATTTTGGAGTGCAGATTCTTAACCTTTTTTGTTTCATGGGCCCTGTTGGTATATGGTGAACAGCTCACTGATGCCTTGACAGACTATTAATTTTAAGTGCCTACAATAAAGTGCAGAGGGGAAACATGTTATGTTGAAATGAAAATGTAATTTTTTCCCCGTCCAAGTTCATGGACCTCCTGAAATCTATCCAGGGGATTCCTGTGATGAAAAAGTTTTTGAGGTCACCATGCAAGAAATCAGATTAGAGAGTAAAAGGGAATGAAAGAGAGTTGGGGGGAGAGAGGAGAGAAAGAGAGTGGGGAGGCAGAGGGGGCAGAGGAGGCGGGGAGGAAGGGGGGAGAAGGACAGAGGCAGAGAAACAATGGAATTGAGGAGTGGGGAGGGGGATAGAGAACAAGAGAGACAGACAGAAACAGAATGGGGATAGAGTGGGGAGGCAGAGGGAGAAGAGGGAGGCAGGGAGGAAGAGGGAGAGAGGACAGGCAGAGAAACAATGGAATTGAGGAGGGGTTAGAAGGATGGAGAGAGAGACAGAGACAGCAATAGAGAGGGAGAGAGAGAAGAAGTAGTGAAGGAGAAGAAGTAGTGAAGGAGGGGGAGAGACAAAGGGAGAAACAGACAGAGAGGAAGTGAAGGAGAGAGAAAGACAGGGAGAGAGACAGAGAGAGAGTCAGAGAGAAAGAGGGACAGAGACAGAGAAAGGGAAGAGAGAGATGGAGAGAGAGAGAGAGAGAGACAGAGCAATAGAGGGAGAGAGAGAAGTAGTAGTGAAGGAGGGGGAGAGGCAAAGGGAGAAACAGACGGAGAGGAAGTGAAGGAGAGAGAGAGAGACAGGGAGAGAGACAGGGAGAGAGACAGAGAGAGAGAGGGAGAGAGACAGAAAGGGAAGAGAGAGAGACAGAGGGAGAGGGAGAGGGAGAGATAGAGGGAGAGAGACAGAGACAGAGAAAGGGAAGAGAGACAGAGACAGAGAGAGAGAGAGAGAGAGACAACTGTAAGCTTCTGCCTGGCACATAGGGCAGGAAGTACTAAAATAATTGTTTAATGTTGGATTGTGTGGAATGGCAGCTGCTTTAAGCCTCTTCTGAGTGTCTTAAAACACTTTGCTTTAAAGGCAGAAACAAAAGATGCCATAGTAGAGCTAATCCCGCTTTACTGTGTGTGTGTATATATATATATATATATATATATATATATATATATATATATATATATATATATATATATATATATATATATATATATAAGCAAAAGGGACTCAGCCCTTTCAGACCTTTTTGGTTTTTCCCCTTAAAGCCTCGGTTTCCCTATTGTTTTCAGGCTAGCCTATCCCCTCGTGGCCAGTCGTGCTGTGTGTGGCAGAGGTTCTGGTCTCTCTTCTACTCCAGTGGTTCACCATGTTAATGCTGGCTTAGTGAGGATGCCCGATCTTGCCTTTGCCACCTGCCACTCCTCCTGGGTGCTCCAGTGTTCTGCCAGCCTCAGCCTCCCAGGTGACAGGGATGATGGGCGTGTTTAACCTCCACTCTAGGTACGCTGATGCCTGGTTCTTGGCTTAGCATTGTGGAAAGGCAATACATGATATCTATTAGCTTTTTTTAAAGCTTCAAAAGTAAGTTTTGGAAAATCATGTCCGTGAGTACATTTGAATGCAGTGGCTCAGGGCTGGGGCTGTGATTTTACTGGCATGGCTAACTCCAGGATGGGGGAACAGTTTCTACCAGTGCACCCCAGCACCTTTGCTAGAACTTGGCATCTTTCCAGGCAGCATAACAGAGCCGGTTCTGGACTTCAAATCCGGAAGACCCCAGTTGTCCCTCAGCGTGCTCCTGGGCACTTCATTTAACCCGAGCCTTAGTTTGATCATCTATAAAATGAAGAGAACAATACCATCTCCTTCACTGGGTTGTTCTGAGGAACAAAAGAGATAGAACCCCTGCAAACCTTCACATGCTTTATGAATGCCCCCCTAAAGAGCCGTGTGGAGCCATAAAGTGCTCTATAAATGCTTTGGATTATTAGAGATTTGCCAAGAGCACTTGAGAGGTCATGAGTGTCTGAAGGTCCCCGAGTCAGTATGGGGCAGAGGCAGGACCTGAACCCACTTGTTCCTGGCTCCAAGGCCACCTCTGTCTCTATGTGTCACAGCTGAGTGCTACCAAACTGAAATAAGCTTTAAGGACTCCTGGCTAGGACTAGAGCAGTTCTCAACCATTTGTAGGACTTGGCCCCCTTTGGCAATCTGATGACAACATGAGCACTTCAGAATAATATTTTTATTTGCTTATTTTTTAAACCCTCGCGTTTCATCTTAGAATCAATACTGTGTGCTGGTTTAAAGGCAGAGGAGTGGCAAGGGCTGGGTGATGGTGGTTAAGTGACTTGCCCAGGATCACACAGCGGAGAAGTGTCTGAGGCCAGATTTGAACCCAGGACTTCCTGAATCTCTGGGCCTGGCTCTCAATGCACTGAGCCACCTAACTGCCCCCCTCCCCCCGAATAATATTTTTAAATTAGATAAATACATTTTAAATTCAGTATATTGGATAACAAAAGAATCCAGTTATGAAAATTGTTCAAAAAAGTTTAAAAAACCAAATTCCTAGACTGCAGGTTAAAAATCCTGGGCTAGAGGATTTCTCCTAGTTCTGATTGTATTCATTGCTTTTGTGTAATTCCTCCAGCCTTCCCAATAGGCATCCCCCCACAATGCCCCCATTTCCCCCAATAAAGGGGGTAATCCAGACATAGCACATGGAGATCTGGTCTTTTCCTCCATCCATCCATCCATCCATCCATATGGATAATCAGATGGGCATTTATTAAGGGCATCCATAGAACTCTGAGAATATTTGTGCCAGGCATTGTGCTTGGCATTGTCAATAGGAAAAACAAAACTCTCCCTGTTCACCAGGAGCTTCTGCTTCACTTTGGGCATGGGGCATGGGGCAGTGCAGAGCAAAAGGAGCAACATAATATTAGGTGGACACTAGCAATCGGGTATTAGGACTTGGCTTAATGCAGCCAAGGGAGGTGATCCAGCCCCAATACAATGCCTGCAAAGGTGCCACATGGGTTGGGAGTTAGCTCTAGGAGAGCCACATTATTTTCTGTTCCCCTAATCCTGTGCTACTTGCTATGGGTGAACGGGTGAGTGACTGATGTGTGTTTCCTATAAAATGGACAGCGATTTGTAAGCTGTTTCAGAACATTCCATCTCCTCTGTATCCCTGACTTGGAGTCCTGGGGTACTGGGGTGGTGGGAGAGGATGGGAAGGGCTCTGTTTCCCCCCTTCATCTAAGATTTGCAGCTTTAGAAAGTGAAGCCATGTTAAAGGTGCTGGAGTCTGAATATCAGGCACAGAGGTGCCCTGCAAGCCTTTGGTAAATTTTTTATAATGGCATCTTCACTGGCACCCTTACTTCTAGCCCTCCCTTTCAGACCCCCAAGGAACATAAAATCTGAAAAATGAAGCCTTACTTACTAGGTGACAATAGCTAGAAACATAGCTCATTTACCAGCAGAAATCAATAAACAGTTATCAAGTGCCTATTTTGTGCCCAGGGGCATCAAGGTGGCAGGTGGATAGAGTGCTAGGGACACTGAATTCAGATCCAGACTTAGAAACATACTAATTCTGTGACCCTGGCCAAATCACTTAACCCTGTTTGCCTCAGTTTCCTCCTCTGTAAAATGAGCTGGAGAAGGAAATGGCAGTCACGCTCCTGTCTTTTTGCAAGAAAACCCCAAATGGGGTCCCAGAGAGTCCAACATGACTGACTGGACAACCACAGGAACCATGCCAGGTTGTGTGTTAAGCTCTGGAAAGCCGGTGTGCACGGTATTCCAGGAACACACGTGTCACCAGTCTCTCTTGATTTATCTCTGACTCTCTAGTTAGACGCAGACACACACACACGGGATTGTCGGAGTTTTCTGAACTCCAGGTCAAGGATGGCTCAAATGATGAATGAAGCTGGTGGCTGGAGAGGGTCCCGGGGCCAAGGTGCCCATGCATTTCCCATTTCTCTCAAGGTAACAGCTGCCTCGGGATTCTTGGCAGTGCCATCTTGGCAGATCGCTGCCTCTTACCACCGTGGGTATTTTCAAGTCTGACATAGCATACAACAGCTGAGAGGGCTTCTCAGAGAAACTGAAAGCAAAAGGGTTTTCCTTTTTTTTTTTTTTAACACTGTCGAGGGGCTGGGGCCAACAGAGAGGGCAGATTTCGCAGACTGATTTGCTTGATGGACGGGTGGGAGGCCAGTGGTGGGCAGTAGTTCCCAGAATTCAAGTCAAGATGAGCTCTGTGGCCATTTTGTCCAAACTTGTACCTGATGGAGAATTCCTTCTCCCGTCGTACCCCCTGGCAGCTGTTCCTCCAGCCATTGCTTGCAGCTTACCAGCTGGGTGTAACCCATCACTTCCTGAAGCAACCCAAGGCTTTCAGAGCCCTCAGTTAGGCAGAGCCTAGAGATAATTCTCTGGCAGTGAATAAGCTTTTCTTTCCTTGGATCTTCCTCCCTGAAACTGCCTCTAGCTTGTCCTCTGGGGCTTAGCAGAAGGTGTGATCCTTCTTCCCAGGAGAGCCCTGCAAATATTGAAAATGTCTCTGTGGTTACCTCTTCTCACCCTCCCTTCTTTAGGTTCAACATCCATCACTTGGCAGAGGACTCTAGTTCTTGGGGCACTGAACTTGGGAGTCTGGTAGCCTTGAATTCAAAACTCCATCAGACATTTACTAGCTGTGTGGTCCTGCCAAAGTCATTTAACCTGTCACCCCTCCTGTTTTCTTATCTGTAAAACAACAGATGAGAATTGTAATGCCTTCCTCCCTGCCTGAAAGTGCTCTCTCTAGAAGAGCTGCAGTTATCATTAGCTTTGGGATGCCATGAGATAGCATTTGCCCTAGGGGGAGGGGAGGTGTGAAGGGAAGGCATTTGACTTCCCAAGACCTTTAGTGTTTGTGGAGAAAACCAGGGTTAGTCAGCAGTGATGTTGACTCACCCAGTTTGAGGTTGGTTCTCTGGGGCAGTTGGCAGCAGGCTTTTGAGTATTGGCAGACAAGGGGCGGGCGCTCTTACTGCTATAGATGGGCTAGAGAAGGCATCGTGCCAGGCTCCCTGCTCTGACTTTATTGAGGTGATGGGGGTACATGACAGAAGTGGGCTGCTTTG
This sequence comes from Monodelphis domestica, assembly GCF_027887165.1. Taxonomy (NCBI): domain Eukaryota; kingdom Metazoa; phylum Chordata; class Mammalia; order Didelphimorphia; family Didelphidae; genus Monodelphis; species Monodelphis domestica. Next base: position 292,909,172 of record NC_077231.1, read on the forward strand.
TTCCCACCAAGGCTTCCTTAATATGGCGCCATCTCAGTTTAGGAAAAGTTGCTTGAGGAATGACGTGGGAAAAGGGAGGGCTGGATGAGGAGACGTGGCAGTGGTTATTTGCATTAAAAATGATTGTTTTAGGGTCAGTCAGGTGGCTTATTAGATAGTCAGACCTGGAAATGGAGGCCCTGGGTTCAAGTCTGGATGTGTGACTCTGGGCACGTCACTTCACCCCAACTGCCTAGCCCTTCCTGCTCTTCTGCTTTGGAACCAATACTTAGTATCTATTCTAAGGCAGAAAGTAAGGATTTAAAAAATGCTTTTTCAGTTGAAGATTTGATTCACCCAGATTCACTGATCCGACCCCATTTTGGTGGAATGTTGGGCCAGTCTCTTTACTTCTTTGTCCCTCTTTCTTCATCTCTAAGATGAACATTTTAGTTGGGAAAATCTTGTCGGAATAAGGCTTGTAGTAGATTTTCTTTGTTCATATAGGGAGAAGCAGCTCTTTGCAGTTCAGATGTGCACCGTTTATGTAGCTTGTAGGCTTGCAGCCAGGGTTCTCAATCTGCGGTTCATAAACCTAAAAAAATATAACTAACCATTTTGCTATAATTGATTTCCTTTGTAATCATTCGTATGTATTTTTTGTATATTCGTATATAGCATTACATATTTATGCTTATTTTATATGTATTTCATTTTGTACATACACATGGATTTTCTGTTTCTATTTTATCTTTTGTCCTTAAAAGACATTTTTCTGAGGTTGTTTTTAGAAGGGGGGGAGCTGCCAGTGAGATTCAGGAACACAAAAGAGAGATGGAGAAACCGCCCCTGGCTTTGAGAGGTTAAGCAGTGAGCCTAGGGCCACCCAGCCAGGATGAGGACAGAGTTTAAACCCAGGTCCTCTGTCACTCCACATCTGCTGATAAGAGAGAGGCTTTCTAAGGCGTATTCATCATTTAGCATCCATTGCATAAAGTGAAGCATGACCTCCTGTCACATGGAGTGCTATCCAGAATGGAATGGACTGCCTTTGAAGGCATAGGATCACATATGTGCAGCTAGGAGGGCCTCAAGAGTGATTCAGGTGTTCATATTTATTGAGAGGAAAACCAAAGTCTTGAGAAGTCAACTGATTTACTGAAGACCAACTGATGGGAAGAGTCAGAGGGAGATTTTGAACCCAGCTCCCTTTGACTTTGGAGCCAGTGTTTATTCCCTCTCATTGGAAGTCAAAGCAAAGGTGAATAGAGGCTCATTAGGTATATATAATTATAGATGAGATTCTATTCACCTGGAATAGATGGACGCTGAGATCCCTTCCAACTGTGAAGCCCTGTGAGTCTAGGAATGGCAGGACGTCTAGGCTGGGACGAGTCCATTGGCAGAAGCCACCAGTGGTTTGGCACCATCATATCCTGTGGACCATGATGGTCTTTGGGGCATATTTTTCAGAGGAGGAGAGAGCTGAAGTGAATCTTTCCAGATCTGAGGCACTTTTCAAGCAACAAGCCTCAGGTAATGAGGTGTTCTAGGTCAGGATGGTAACAGGAGAAACAGAAAGAAAAGAATAAACGTAGATGGGACATTGAGAAGAAATAGCCAACAGATCTGGGTGGCTGATTGACTACATGGGGCTGATGTTGTACAGTGGAAAGGATGCTGGATTTGGAATCAGAGAATCTTGTTTCACACTCTAGGTCAGATATAGCTATCATCTCTTCCCTTCTAGTCCCGACTCTCCCAGATCTTCTTTAGGCTAAACATTGAGAGTTTGAGAGGCAGAATGGGATCGTTTGTAAAGTCTTGAACTCTTGGGAATCAGGAAACCTGAGTTGAACCTCACCTCAGACATTTAATAATGTCTGGGGGCTCTCTAGTCCAAGTCCCTTGTTTTTCAGATGAGGAAACTGTACCTCAGTTTTCTGATCTGAAAAATAAAGAAGCTCTACAAACTATCCCTGAAAAGTCCTATAGGGTAGGAAATTAGGGGTTCCAGGTATGAAAGAAGGAACCATTGGTGTCACTTGCAGAAATAAAGCAATTAGGAGGGGGAAGATTTTATTTTTATCTTTTTAATTTTTTTGGTTACATTTTGAATTCTGAGCTGTCTCTCTCCTTCCCTCCTTTCCCTTCTCACATTGGAGAAGGCCAACATGTGACATACATACATGCATACATAAATATATGAAGCCATACAATACATACTTTCATCTATCAATTCTTTCTCTAGGGGCAGAGACAGAGACAGCTTCTTTCTTCATTGTTCCTTTGTAGTTAATTTGAACATTCCTATTACTCAGAATAGCTTAATCCTTCACACTTAACTCTTCAAACAATATTGCCATGACTGGATACAACATTCTCTTGGTTCTGCTTATCTCACACTTCATGTTATCATGAGAGTCTTTCTATGTATTTGTAAAAATTGGCCAGCTCATATGACTCAGTGGCATCCCTTCAAAATCATATACCATTGCTTATTCAGCCATTCTCCAATTGATTGGCATTTCTTCCATTTCCAGTTCTAGGTTACCACAAAGAGAAATGCTATAAACATTTTAGGTTCTTTTCCTTTTTCCCTGATCACCTTGGGAAATAGACCTAATAATAGTTTTGCTGGTTCAGTTGGTATAGACAGTTTTATTATTCTTTGGGCTGAATTCCAGATTCCTCTTGTAAGGATAATTTTAGGGTTGTGACCTAATCTAAATTAATTTTGGTCGCCAGGGAATATCCCAAATAAAATACCCAAGTCAGTTGGCAAATTTATGGTGGTTTAATTAATATAGAGAGAAGGAAGAGGGAAAAGGTGTAGGATTTCTCCTGCCTGGCCTGTGTCAGGGGGAGTTCAAAGTCCTCTGCCACAAGGTCTCTGAAGAAGATTAGTGGTTTTCTAAGAGGATAGTGTTTGGAAGGTAAAGGAGAAAGAATCAGCCTAAATTCTGAGAGGGCTCAGTAAGATGCCTCACCTGAACTAGGCTACTCAGCTTCCTCCAGTATGGTATCAAGGAAAACTCACTGCTAAACCTGGACAATAGCAGCTGCCACCCAAGATGCCAAAACGCTCAGCATGCTTTCTACCAGCCACCTCTCCACTGCCAAAGAGGCTGGAGGGAAGTGATGCGAAATATAGACAGTTTTTATATCACTTTCCTGCGTCTCACATGTACCAGTGGTAGCTTAAGCTTGACATAGGACAGTCCTGACAGTCTGTCAGTTGTTTCTGATTTGTCATTTGCTAGTACATGTCTGTCACAGGCCATCCTACTAAATACTTAATCCTTAAATATGGGTGTAGACATTCCTGTTTTTGTTAGACTAAGTAGGGTGGAATAATCTAAAGTTCACACTCTCCAAAGTGGTTGGATCCCTTTGCAATTCCATCTGTAGTTTATTGGGATCCCCATTTCCCAACAATCCTCTTCAACATTTGTCATTTCCCTTGCTCGTCGGCTTTGGGGGGGTGGGGGGTGTTTGGGGAAGGGCTGGGAAAGAACAAGGATCTTGTAACCATGGAAAAATCTTCTTAATTAATTAATTACTTAAATAAAATTAAACAAAACAAAAAAATTGTCATTTCCCCCTTCTATCATTTTAGCCAGTTTGATAGGTGTGAGATAATATCTCAAAGTTGTTTTAATTTGCATGTCTTTAATCAATAATAATTTATAGCATTTTTTCCAGATGGCTATATATATATATATATATATATATATATATATATATGTTTGATTTCTTCTTCCAATAATTGCTTGTTCATATCCTTGACCACTTATCAATTGAGGAATGGCTCATATGGTAAATTAGGCAAAAATTTTCTATACATTTAAGATATGAGGCCTTTATTCACGAAACCATCTATAAAATTTCTTCCCCCTGCTTTTCTTCTAATTTTCGTTGTGTTGGTTTTACTTGTTCAAAACCAGAGGCAGTTGAAGTGAAATGACTTGTCCACATCACACAGCTAGGAAGTATCTGTCATATTTGAATCCAGGGTCTCCTGTGACCAAGCCTACCTCACTCTCCACTGAGCCACCTAGCTGCCCCTCCATGTTCTAATTTACTTATGATATCTCTCATTAAGTTTCGTTCATGTACTCATTGTGACCTCATCTTGACAAATGATGCAAGATTTTTTTTTAGTTTTTTAGTTTTCACTAGAAATTATAGTTTTATAGGAATGATGTGTTGGTTTATTTTCTATCCTGCTACTTTGCTAAAATTATTATTTCAACTGACTTTTGAGTTGAATTGCTAGGATTTTCCAAGCATACCAACATATTGTTTTCCCAAAGAGGTAGTTTTATTAATTATCTCATTGCCCATGCAGATTCCTTCAATTTCTTTTTCTTCCCATACTGTTATTGCTAGCATTTGTAGTACAGTATTGGATGATATTGGTAATGCTTGCTGTTGGTTCTAGTCAAATGTTTCTTTTCATTTGAAGGAAAAATTCATTCATACCTATGCTTTCTCAGGTATTTAATAGAAGTGGGTGTTGTATTTTGTTAAGATCTTTTTTTCTACGTCTTTTGACATAATCATGATTTTTGTTAATTTCATTTGTGATATAACCAATTATGTTAATGATTTACTTCATTGAAGTAACCCTGAATTCCTGGGATAAATCTTGCTTGGTCACAGTATATATTTTGGTATATAATATTGTGGTCTTCTGACTAGTATTTTATTTAGGATTTTCAAATCAATCTTCATTAGTGAAATTGGTCTCTAATTTTCTTGCTCTGTTTTTACTCTTCCTGGTTTTGGTATCAGCAGAAACCATAATTGTTTTGTAAAAAGAAGTTTGAGAGGATTCCTTTGTCTATTATTCCAAATAATTTATTTAATATTAGAACAATTTGATCTTAAAATGTTTGATAAAATTCACTTGTAAAACCATCTGTTCCTGATTCTATTTTCTTAGGAAGTTCATTCAGTTGGGAGTAGTTTTATATGAACTGGAAGTATTAATTATTATTAATTATTAATATTATTTGTTATTAATGTTAATTATTAATAACTGGCTAATATTTAAGTCTCAGAGAGCAATTTTTATATATTTATATTATCTCACTTGATCCTGACAGTAACTCTACAAAGTAGGTAATGGTATTTCCCCCATTTTACAGAAAAGGAAATTGAGACTGGGAGATTCAGTGACTTGCCAGTATCACAGAACTAGTAAGTGTATGAGGCAGGCCTCTTAGCTCCCAGCTGCCTGACACCAAAGTCGGCACTCTAGCCTATGACATCTAGCTGCATTTATAACTGTCAGCAGTAATGACCTGACATTTTCTGTCTGAAAACACCCCAGAAGACAACTGGCAGAGAGGAATCAGAATTTGGGTGTGAGCTCAGGACCCTTCTAGAGTTGGAAGAGTTGTTAGTGTTAATGGCGATAGTTTGGACTGTGAGAGAAGCAATGAGTGGTCGCCAGTTCCAAATGCAAGATGAGATTTGGTGATGATTGAGAAAGGGCATTTAAATTTAGCCAGGAAAGGGTCACGTGTGATTTCTTGGGCTCTGGAAGGTTATTGGAGGGGGTCCAATAAACAAATGCAGATCACTCCCTACCCGTTTATGTTGTACAACTTGGCAGTAGCTCTAACTAGGTAGGATTTGAGTTGCATCTGACTCATTCCCCAAAGCAGCTATGCCAGAACCTTTTTTTCTTCCTTTAATCCCACAGTCTATCCCTTAACCCCTGCTTACAGCTGATGGTCTCAACTTACCTTATTCATCTCGAGCTTATCTCCTCCTTCCAGCAACACTCAGTCTTTCATCTTTCCCTGACTTCCTAGTCCAGGGCTCCTTAACATTTTTGCTGTCCTGGACCCCTTTGGCAGTCTTATGAACGTCTATAACCCAGATTCCTTTTTGACAAGATTTCAAATGCATGAAAATCAAATACAGAGCATTCAATACAGAATAGAAATTCTAAAAATACTTTTTAAGTTCACAGACTAGGGGAAGCTCGGTGGCTCAGGGGATTGAGAGCTAGGCTTACAGATGGGAGGTTGTGGACACAAATCTGGCTACAAATCTGGCCACAGGCACTGCCTAGCTGTGTGACCCTGGGCAAGTCACATAAGCTGCATTGCCCAACCCTTCCTGCCTTGGAACCAATACACAGTATTGATTCAAAAATGGAAGGTAAGGGTTAAAAAAAAAGAGGCGGTTATTCTCTTCTTTCCTCCTACAGCTGACTTATGATCTGTGCTTCAGGTCATTGCCTCACTGAGCCAGAGCTGGAGAATAAGCCTCTTTTTATAGCCACTTCTGCAGGGGCCTCTTCTCAGCTTAGCTGCTCCCTTTTCTAGAATCTCAGTTTCGCTTCTTCCCCATCTCTTGCCTTCGAACATTTTTGAAACCCAGAAGCTGACAATTGGAAATAAAGAGGGAAATGAGTAATTGCTCGTGGAGCCAACCTTCTTAGAGCTCACTCGCTTTGTGTGGATTTTTCTCTTATTCCCAATCAGCAGTGTATGTGAAGATGGTTTTAGATAAACTAGCCCATACACTTTGATGGTTTAAAGTCTTTAGAAATAACAGACTTAATTTTGGCCAGTATGGTGCAATGGTCACTCCAAAAATTCATTGCATAATACACAGCCCTTCCTTGACTTAACGTTTCTTTCAGATCATTTGTCATTAGAAGGTAGTGGAGCTGCCCGAAGAAGACATCCCTGCCCCTGGCTAACAGCCAGTAGAAAAAAACTGTGGCTTAGTTGGCTCTTGTAGGCTTAAACATGGCTCCCCAAGGCCTCACCCCATAGGACCTGAAAGGGAGAATTGAACTGTTTAATGTCACAGCATGATTTCTTTAGAATTGATTTATTTGGGGGCAGCTGGGTAATTCAGTGGATAGGCAGCCGAATCTGGAGGCAGTGGTTGTGGATTCAAATCTTGATTCTTCTTCCTAGCTTTGTGACCCTGGGCAAGTCATGTAACTCCTGTTGCTTAGTCCTCTTTGCTCTTCTACCTCAGAACCAATACATAGCATTGATTCGAAGATGGAAAATAAATCTTTAAAAAAATATCGAATCATTCAATAGGTGCGTCTTTCCCTGATTCTTTGCCCCTTGTCTGCTCCCTGAATTGGGGATGGATGAAATCTAGAAATCTTTCAGATACTCAGCATTTGAAGCCCACGGTTAGAATACTTGGGGAGGGGGCTCCTTGGTCCAAAAGCAAAGCCTATGATGATGTACCGGATTGAGCCTGCATCACTGCTGTGTATCTATCTCTCTGATGTATACAGCCAGTCATTTGTAGTTTTTATATTTGTTATACTTCTATTGGTTACAGTTATAGTTTTTACGTTTGACAATGTAATCCTGTTGATCTGTTACTGTAATTTTTCAACCAGAGTTCATTAACACTTTTTAGCCTCTTAACACTTTTTGCATCACTTTGTCCATTTGAGGAGATTCTCTGCTGGGCACGTGTATGTGCACCATGCAGATGTATGCTGTTGGACGTAGTCTTAGGCACCCTCAAAAGGTTTCAAGGCTTCTACACCTCTTTGCACTTTTCTGACTTAAAATTCAAGAAGAGGTGACTTGGATCTCCAGCTTTCATCTCCTTCCTCCTGTCTTCATACATGTTTTTTGGGATGTCCATGCCGCCTTCCCCAGCCCCAGAATGCACCCCGTTTCCTCAGCTCTTCCACTAGTAACAAGGAATGATGATAGTAACTTACATTTACATAGCATGTACTTTGCATATATTATCTCCCAGGAGCTTCACAACAGCCCTGTGAGGTAAGTGCTACAACTGTTATCTCCCTTTTACAGATGGAAAAGGAAGCCAGGCAGGATTGATAGAGGGCCAGCCTTGGAGTCAGGGTAACCGGCTTCTAACACATAGTAGCTCTATGTGCAAACTATGTGTCCCTCAGCAGCTCTTCAAGACTTCACCTTCCTTGGAGGAATCCTTTTTGGGGTTGGTCCCCCTGGAAGTCGTTCTTTTCAATAAGAAATAACTTCATTAGCCCAACAACGTGTTGGCATATATTTACGGAGCACCCTTGGCACACCAGGGGATTCAGAAATGTACGTCTTTGTCACGTGATCTCGATTTGTGATGAAAGAGACAGAAGGTGGTGTATGCTGAGTGTTGTTGCTAATATCCATGCTTAGTACTTAATGATCACGTACGTTTGAGCGGTATAGATGGGATGTGCTCCAGGGGAAGGAAATATACCACAGCTTGAGATGATGAGGTCAGAGAAGGCTTCCTGCTAAGTGTGGGACTTGGGCTTTGGCTTGGAACAAGAATTGGAGGCAAAGAAGAGCAGGGAGTGTATTTCTAAGAATGAACAAAGGTGATGAGGAGCAAGTTGCAGGCTGTCTATTGGAGGCCCCACATGTGCCTTGAATAATACTAAGGAGCTTGGGATTCATCCACTATGTTCTTTTGATTTATTTTTTATATTTATATTTATTAAAAAAATATTTTTAACCCTTAACTTCTGTCTTGGAGTCAATACTGTGTGTTGGTTCCAAGGAAGAAGAGTGGGCTAGGCAATGGGGGTCAAGTGACTTGCCCAGGGTCACATAGCTGGGAAGTGTCTGAGGCCAGATTTGAACCCAGGACCTCCCATTTCTAGGCCTAGCTCACAATCCACCGAGCCACCCATCTGCCCCCCCCCCCCCCCCCCATGTTCTGAGGAGATTTTGAACGTCAGTCTGAAATAGACTTCAGATCATCCCCCCACTGGGTTACCCTGGGTGAAGATGGACCAATATCTGTGACTGAATTTCTAAGGGAATTGGTTCTGGTGTGACAATATAAAACCCAATAGATTTTCTAGAAGGTCCTCCAGAACAGAGGGAAATCTGCTCATAGACAAAGGATCATTGCTTTTAAGTTTCAGTCTGAGGTCTCTAAGAATGTTGATCTATCTTTTTTTTTTTTAGGAAAATTTTATTTAATTAGTTAATTTAGAATATTTTTTCCATGGTTACAAGAATCATGCTCTTTTCCTTCCCTCCCCCCAACCCCCTCTCATAGCCGATGCACAATTCCACTGGGTTTTACATGTGTCATTGATCAAGACCTATTTCCATATTATTGATATTTGCACTAGGGTGATTGTTTAGAGTCTCCATCCCCAATCATATCCCCATTGAACCATATGTGGATCTCTGTATTTTGAAAAATCCTTATTTTATGTCATAGTACCAACTTGAATACAGAAGAAGGTCAAGGACTGGGCAAATGAGGTTAAGTGATTTGTCCAGTGTCACACAGGTAGGAAGTATCTTAAGGCTAGATTTGAACCCAGATCCTCCAAACTGCAGACCTGGCACTATCCACTGAGCCACTTGAATGTTGACCTATCTTAAGAAATAAGTCACCCCATGATCACTCAGAAGGAACGATACAGGAACACACTCTGATATCTTATTTTACATGACAGCTAGGTTTACTTTGAACTTCTATACGCCTAATGTGTTATACTCTCTGACTTAGTCAGCTATAGAGTGTAGTATTTATATATAAATATAAGTGATAATAAATATGGGTTGTAACATTAGTTTAAAAAAAGGCAAAGTTTTGTTCTCTATATTTTGTTACCTTTTACAAAATAATAAAGGAATGGATATAAAAAAAGATTAGAAACCAAATTGCTTTTGGACCTTGTATAGGTTGGGTTGGTCCTCTCTGGATCACTCAGGACGAGCATTGTTATAAGAAGAAAATTATTGGGAAGACGTAGATCTTAACAGGACTTTGGACCCTGGAGTTTTGGTCTACCACTGAGTTCCTGAGAAACTTTCTACTCAAATTCGAGCCTTGGTAAGCTGGTCATCTTTAGCTGCCATCTTACCTGAACCTCTCTGGTGCTTCCTTGCAGCTGCTCACGTGTCTCACCTGGAGAATGTGGCGGAGGAAGAAATGAACAGACTGCTGGGCATTGTATTGGATGTGGAGTATCTCTTTACTTGTGTTCACAAAGAAGAAGATGCAGACACCAAACAAGTTTATTTCTACCTGTTCAAGGTAAGGGTTTGCTTCTCTTCCCTTCCCTTCCCTTCCCTTCCCTTCCCTTCCCTTCCCTTCCCTCTTCCCTCTTCCCTCTTCCCTCTTCCCTCTTCCCTCTTCCCTCTTCCCTCTTCCCTCTTCTCCTTTAATCCTCACGTTCTGTCTTAGGATCAATAGTGGGTATTGCTTCTAAGGCAGAAGAGCGGTAAGGGCTAGGCAATGGGGGTTAATTGGCTTGCCCAGGGTCACCCAGCTAGGAAGGGTCTGAGGCCACACTTAAACCCAGGACCTCTGGCTCTGGGCCTGACTCCCAATCCACTGAGCTACCCAGCTGCCCCAGCTTTTTCTTGAACATCTCTCATCAGCTTTTTTACTGGCAGCCACAGAAGGTTAGATGTCCTGGAGGAAAGACTTTTGTTTTAAACATCATAATTATTTCTCAGTATACCCAACCTCTTCCCAAAATGAGCAACGCGCCACCCCCCCTCCCCCTTAAAGTATGACAGTGACCGCAGTGGACAGTGGAAGCTACATTGCAGTCGCCTCCTCCCAGCAGCTCCCTAAAGAAGGAAAACAGATTTCTGCATGCATTTTCAGAGACCAGTTTGTGCTCTTCTCCTCCCTTAGTCTGACTTTTTTTTAGTGTTTGTTTCTCATAGGTTATTATTGCAGCCATTTTGTATGTGGTCCCCCTGGTTCTGCTCACTGGTCTCTTCTTCAGTGAATAGCTTGCAAGTTTCTTGGAATTCCTCCCACTCGCTCGCCCTTCCTCGCAGGCAGTCTTATTCTGCTGCATTCACATACCATAGCTTCTTTAGTCACTCCTCAGTCTTTTTATCCTGGCTATGGTTTCTTTGTACGTAGTTGTTGGCATGCTGTATCCCCCACTTGCCTGGGAGCTCCTCAAGGGCAGGGATTGTTTTGCTTATGTTTCCATGCCCAAGGAATGCCCGTTGCCTTGTTGACTTGACCACGAACACCAGATTTTTTACCTTTTTTTGCCCGTAAGTTTGTTATTACTCTTTAGTTATACATGGAGCCTCTGTCTTCTGGACTCCTGCACTTCCCCATTAACCTGAGAATTCCCTTTACAGTCTTGTCAAAGGTGGGCAACGGGAATGATTTTAATGAGATCAAACAAGCCACCAGAGCTTGGTCCCCCCTAGACAAGGCTACTCCTCTTCCTCTTTCCCGGCTGGTGGTACCTTCTCTTCGTGGAAGGATGCTGGGGTTTTGGATTCCAGTCAGTCCAAGGATCTTGGCTAGGATACTGCCGGGATATTTTTTTCTGAACAATTTATAACCTGCCTGCGGTTTTAGTATGCTGTGTATCAACAACTGAAAACTCATCCGTCGGCGAAGAACAGCAGAGAGGATTCTTTTGGAAATGGAATTTGTGTTATGGCTAGGGGTTCTCTTTGAGCTTCTCCTTCCATAATCCTGTTCAAAAATGACCTCCTCCATGAAGCCTTCCCTGCTCAATCTCTGTACCAGTCCCTCACTCTATTTCCTCAGCATTCCCAGAGATCTTCATAGCTAGCATTTCTGTGAATTACACGTTATCTTTTTTTTCTTTTTTTTAAAATATATTTTATTTGATCATTTCCAAGCATTATTTGTTAAAGACATAGATCATTTTCTTTTCCTCCCCCCCACCCCCCATAGCCAACGCGTAAGTCCACTGGGCATTAGATGTTTTCTTGATTTGAACCCATTGCTATGTTGATAATATTTGCATTAGAGTGTTCATTTAGAGTCTCTCCTCTGTCATGTCCCCTCAACCGCTGTATTCAGGCAGTTGCTTTTCCTCGGGAATTACACGTTATCTTGTTTGAGCCTCACAACAACCAGAGGTATCAGGTGCTGTCCTGACTCCCCGTATAGAAATGGAGGCACAGAGATAGGATGTGACTTGCCCAGGGCCACATAATTTAGTAAGTGGGGCAGGATTTGAACTCAGGCCAGTGCTCTATCCATTGTGTCCTTCCTCCCCCCCCCCCCCCTTCAGTTAATTCTTTAGAACTTATATTATTTCAGCTATTTCATCTCCCCCCTGAGGTCATTCATCCAGGGAGGGCAGGCATTTCTTTCCTTTTTCTTTCCCTTCCAGAGCTTCATATACAGTCTCTGTACACTGTTGATGTTTAACAAATACTTTTAGAAAAGACATATGTCTTCATCTGAGCTCATAAATGGCGTTTCCCATGAATAACAATAATAAAACAACTCACATTTCTGCAGCACTTTAAGATTTGCGAAATACTTGATATATGTTGTCTCCTTTGATCCTCACCACAAGCCTGTCCAGTGGGTGCCATTATTATCCTGTTACAAGGGAATCACTTTAAAAGACTGATATATATTAATTTAAGGTCGCCAAGGAATCAGCTATGTAATTCCTAAATGAAAAACTCAAGTCAGCCGTCAGCCTTTTTTGGAGTTTAATTACAATAGGAGTAAGAAAGGAATTAGAGATAGAGAGAGAGAAAAAGGGAGAGAAGGGAATAGGGCTTAAATACCCCTTCTGTTTAGGCTGGGCCAAAAGGCCCAAGCCCTTAGATAGCTGGGGCAAAGAAAAGAGATCAGTCCCTATTACTCACGTGTCCAAAATGGAGAAACAGTCTCAGAGGTCCCCACCTTCAGCTTCCTTCAGAGCAAGCCTTCTCAGAGCCCAGGAAACACACCGACCAAAACCTCAACAACCTCCTCCCAGCCTTCAGACCCCCTGAAAGGAAACCCTCCAAGTTGCCTCCCCTCAGTCCTCACATCTACCAATCCCTGTTCATCAATTTCCCTGTCAATGGAGGCTCTAGCTTAACCCAGGACCGCCCAGAGGTTTCTGGCTTTTGCACATGTCTGTTGAAGGCCATATTTTCAAATGATTAAATCTTTACTCCTTTGCTACAGCCCTTTCTAAATCCTGTTAACTTGAGTAGGGTAGAGATTGGAATAATTAAATTTTGATCTAGGCTGCAGCCCTTACTCAATCCTATTAGGACTGAATAGGGTGGAGATTTATTCCAAGTATCTCCATTGTATCAATTCTAAAATCAATCAAGACTCAAAGAAATTCCTGTTCTATGCTTAAGCATAGGTCAAAGTCCTTTCCATTGTTCAGCAAAGGGTTTCTGTCCTAAAGTAATCTTAAGAAGGGAAGAGAAAGAACCTCCCATGCCAATGGGGTTCCCATTCCAATAGACTATCAGTAAGAAATTTTCCAAGTATGAAATATCCCAATGGTGAAATTTCCAACATTTATAAGTCTAAGGAAATTTGAGGTTTACAATCCCTGCTTTATAGGGACGGGGAAGCTAAGGCTCAGAAAGGTAAATGACTTACCTAGAGTCACACAGCTAAGCTAGTGACCCAGCTGTATAGATAGGAGCTTTACTCTGTGCAGCTAGCTCTTCTCTATTCATTGCTGCCACTCTTCCTGCTATCTACTGGGTTAGGGTTAGGGTGGTTAACCCCCCAGAACTGCCAGGGGGTTGCAGAAGAGCTCTAGGTTTGAGATAGATTCTGATAGTTGTGTCTATTTGAGGTCTTATGCTCTCTTTCTGGAGTTTTTTGGAAGCTGCAGGGGTCCCTAGGACAAGAAACACTTTCAGCTGATGGGGGGGCATCTTCACAGAGTGTGTTCGCTTTGGCATCATCCAGCTCAAGCCTCTTCTCTTGGTTCTGGGTTCTCTGGAACCTCCCGCCAACATCTGGTGTACTGTGAGGTTTGATGATTTCATTTGGGATCCTCGATGGAGGCCAAGCAGGCAAACCCCTCTTTGGACAGATGAAGAGACAGAAGCCCCCAAATGTAAAGTAACTTGCCTTGATCTATCAGCTATCATTATTCAGTTCCTACTATGTGCCTGATCAAGGGGATGAGCCAGAAGGGTGAAAACCCTTGAATTCATGTTATATGTGGATCAGTTGAAGGAACTGGCTGTATTAGCTAGGGAAGAAAGATTTAGGTGGTCTGTGATCATGGACTTCAAGTATCTGAAGAGTCGTGTCACCGAAGAGAGATGAGACTTGTTTAATCCTAGAGAGACAGAGTGGTGGCCGCCAAATGGAATGTTGAAGCTCGATGAGGGGGAAAACCTTAAAAAATTACTTCTAGCTCTCAAAGAATGAAATCAACTATGATTGAAGGTGGTAGAAGACCCCCCCCCTCTCCCCCCTCACTGGAGATCTTCAAGCAAAGCCTGGATGGCCACTCAGTGTCACAGATCTAGAACTAGTAGGCAACTCAAGGTCATCTAGTCCAACCCCTTCATTTTACAGATGAGGAAACTGATACCCCGTAAGGTTACATAGTTAGGCAGTTAAGGGATGGGAAGTTCAGTGGCCTTCAACTCAGATAGAAGCTGGATTCCTTTGGGCTTCATACTTAGAAAACCACAAAGTGACTTTACTGATATGGTATTATAGTTTTATTTATTTTGTTAAACCTTTTCCAGTTATATTTTTTAAAATCCTGTTTCTCACAGAAGGAAAACAACTGCTTGATCATAGATTCTAAGTGATCACCTTAATGCAAATATTAATAATATGGAAATAAGTTTTGATCAGTGACACATGTAAAACCCAGTGGAATTGTGCATTGGCTCCGGGAGGAGGATGGAAGGAGGGAAGGGAAAGAATTAATTAATTATATATGATTTCCTAAATTTAAAATAAAATAAAACTAAAAAAAATCCTGTTTCCCGCAGAAGGAAAACAACTGCTTGATCACATGAATTGATGGAGATATGATTGGGGATATAGACTAAATGCTCACCCTGGTGCAAATATCAACAACATGGAAATAAGTTTTGATCAAGGACACATGTAAAACCCAGTGGAATTGCTCATTGGCTACAGGAGTGGGGTGGGGAGAGAGGAGAGAACATGAATCTCATAACCATGGAAAAATATTCTAAATTAATTAAATAAGATCTTCCAGATTTAAAATAAAATAAAATATACCTTAAAAAAAAATCCTGTTTCTAAGGAACCTACTGTGCCAGCAAACATTGGTAACTAGTTCAAGAAACTCTTTGCCTGGTAATGAAGTGACTAGTAAACCTTTGCTGATTGAAGAGCAGTAAGAGCTAGGCATTTGGTGTTAAGTGACTTGTCCAGGGACACAACCAGGAAGTGTTTGAGTACTTCCCCAAGATTACATTTGCATCTGTGGTACCCAGCCTGGTGTAGTGAATAGAGGACTAGACTTGGAGTCAGGAATAATAGAATTGAAATGCTCCCTCAGAAACTTATTGGTTGTGAGACCCTGGGCAAGTAATTTATCTTAACTCAGTCTTCTCGTCTATAAAATGGAGATAATGATAGCAACCACCTTCCAGAGTTGCTGTGAGGCAATATAGGTGAAGCATTTTGCCAAGGTGAAAGCACTCTTTTCTAGCTGTCACCATCAGCATCAGCAGCAGCATCATCAGTATCAGCATCACCGTCACCATCAGCATCATCACTATCAGCAGCATCATCACCATCAGCATCAGCAGCATCATTTGTTGTTATTGTTTCCAAAGTCTTCCAGGTGTATCAGAGGCAGAATGTGAACCCACATCCTCTGACTCCAGGGAATGGGTTCTCTCCTCTGTACGAAACCTAAGAAGCTGCTGCCCTCCAGTATGGGTTGTTTGGGTCTCCCTCTGAGAGTCTGTGGTTCTGACAAGGCTCGAGTCATCCAGGCCCAGCTGTGCTGGAGCCCCCCTCTTAAGGGCTCTGAAAGAGACTCCAGTAAAAGAAAAACAAGTCCTGCAAGCATGTAGCCATTATTTGTGTTGGAGCAGCTCCTTGGCAGGCTCCCATTGCCCCGCTGGAAGTCAAGGTGGAGTCAAGGTTTCCATCCTGTCAGCCTCCCGATTGGATTCTGTTTATAAGCAACCCGGCGGGCCAGGAAACGTCGGTGTCTAGTTCAGAAAGGCTCTTTGCCTGGTCACAGGTGACTTAGTAAATCTTTGCTGATGGACTGAAATGCCGCCTTTTCTTAACACGCGTTACTCATTGCTTAGGTTAAAAACAAAAAAGCCAAAATACCGAACGCGGCTGCCCCAACTATTGGACTCCAGGCCAATAATTCAAAAGGCATCTGTTACGGAACCTTATTCCCATTTGGCATATTCTTCTGATTTACAGAACTAGCCAGTGCGAGTTAAGGAGAAACTCGGAGGAACTTTCAAGCTCACGTTTGAGATAAAAAAAAACCTTCCATTCCCTGTTAAAAATAGATTTTTGCAGTGAACGGTGGTGGCCCCATTGGGACCTATTAAAAACCATAGGATGCTAGAGCTCAAAGGGATACTGGATATTTCTTCATTTTACACATGTGGAAACTGAGGCAATGGAAAAATCAGTGGCTCTGGAAGCAGGATCCAATTTTTTTCCTCTAGCAAATCATTGCTTGTGACCATGCTCAAGTTTGTATTCTTGTGCCTCCGTTTTCTGTAAAAACGAAGGCATTGAAGGGCAACTAAGCAGCTAGACTGCTAGGCCTAGAGACAGAGGGCCTGGTGAAATAGAAATGATACTCTGTGAGACACTCTTTCTGGTTGCTGCCAACTCCTGGGAACATTCTGTTTGGAACCTTCTTGATTGACAGGCAGGTCAGGTCCCCAGCTTGTTTTTTGCATCTTGGCTTGTCCTGCAAAACCTCTCTCTCTTCAAGTCTCTACCACATTGGGTTCAAATTTGACCATAGCCACGTCCTAGCTGTGTGACCCTGGTGAAGTCACTTAACCCCAGTTGCCTAGCCTTTGCTCTTTTGCCTTGGAACAGATACCTAGTATTGATTGTAAGTGAAGGTAAAGGTTTAAAAAACCCCAAACATTGAACTGTATGATCTTCAGCTCTCAATAAGATTAGGGTTTGGTCTAGGTGACCCCTGTAATCCCTTCCGGCTCCCCAACTCTGATCCCAAGAGGGGAAGGAACTTGTTTACACTTAATACACCCTTTTAGTGGCACAGTCAAGACTAGAATTTAAGCTCTTTGACCCCGAGATATTTGTGTTCTTCCCAAAATAACATGGTGGCTCTAAATGTGAAATCCTAATTCCTCAAATGACCTGTTTTGCCAACAGTCATGGATGAGGGGACCAGAAGAAATCTTTTCTTTTTTCCTTTTTATCCTGAGAGGTTTTGCCATGAACCATTAAACAAAAAACAAACCATCAACCTATACCTTCTCCTCCTCCTCCTCGTCTTCTTCCTCCTTCCCCCTTCCTCCTTCCCCCTTCCTCCTTCCCCCTTCTTCCTTCCCCCTTCCCCCTTTCCCCTTTCCCCTTCCCCCTTCCCTTCCATCTTGGAATCAATACTGTGTATTGATTCCAAGGCAGAAGAGTGGTAAGGGCTAGGCAATGGGGGTTAAGTGACTTGCCCAGGGTCACCCAGCTAGGAAGGGTCTGAGTCCAGATTTTAACCCAGGACCTCCCATCTCTAGGCCTGACTCTCAATCCACTGAGCCACCCAGCTGCCTCCTTTCCCCAAGCCCCATGAACCATTATTATCACCTTTGACCTGTAACGTGGCAGGTCACTTAATCTCTCTTACCTTCAATTTTCTTATCTGTAAAATGGGATACCCAATTCTTAGGATTGTCATGAAGGTGAAATGGTTAATATCTATTGAAAGATTGCTTTGTAAGCTTTACTGTATTTTACACATGGAAGTGATGATGATGATGATGATGATGATGATGATGAAGAAGAAGAAGATTAAAAACAAGGACAGTTCTTTGGTCAGGGTTAGACAAGGCTTTTGTGGCTGTTGGAACAAATTGTTCTCATCCATCCCTTCCACTGGGGGAAGTCTTCACATGCTTGAGATAGATACTCCACTAACTTACTGATGGGCTGTATGCCTTAGAAACAAGGCTATTTCTAAGCCCATAGCACAAAGGGAGTGGAGTGGGGTGGAGAGATGGTGGATTTGACTAAAATAAATCCATGGCAGTTTGGTGACTTGAGGAGCCACAAGTTCTGCAGAAAGTAAAATATTTCAATATGGCGGCTCTGGGAGCTCTTCTCACTTGGGTGCCAACTAACTCAGAGTGTTCGATTTCCAATGGTGGGAAATTAATCCTACTGTTTTGAATGTGCCGAGGGGTTAGCTTTTTAAAGCTGTCCTGGATACTCCTTGGGTAAATTTATCGGCTTTATAAATCTGAATTCCCTCTTGTGTCAGAGGGATTAGATTTACTCTGGTTGGTCCCAGAGGCCAGAGCTAAAAGTGGTGAGAGGAAGCTGCTAAGAAGCAAACTTAGATTTAATGTCAGGAAAAACTGGCCAACCATCAGAGTCAAACCCAACTGGAATGGCTTTTCCTGAGAAACTGCTTGCTTCTTTGAGGTTTTCCTGCAGAAGGGAGAAGATCTCAGGTTCAGGGTGTTGTAGAAAGTTCTTCAGTCCTAGGTTCCATTAAATGGCATCGAAAGTTCCTTTCAACCCTGAATCTAATTCTGCTTTTGTAGACAATAAAACCCAGGATGATTAAACTCTGTGTTTGTGTGTGTCTGTATGTTTGTGTGTCAGACAGATAGAAAAAGAGAGATTTGAAATCAGTGAAATGGCAGGCCTTGAAAATGACTATCCCTCAAGTTTTGCAAAGTTCTAACATAAAGAGCCCCAGGTAATATTTGCACTGATCAACTTTTTAAAAATTGATTAGGTTTTTATTTTATTATTTAAATTTCTTTTATTTTAAAACTATTTTCCCTTGTTTCCCTGATTCATTTTCTGTCCCCTCCTCACTTCCTCCTCCCAGAGTCTACGAGCAATTCCATTGGGTTATATAAATGTTATCACTTGATACCTATTTCCATATTATTCATTTTTGCTATAGAGCAATCTTTTAAAGCCCAAACCCCAAATCCTATACCCATATAAACAAGTAAAAAGTCCTATGTGTTTTTCTTCTCTGTTTCCGCTCCCACAGTTCTTCCTCAGGTTGTGGAGAGCATCTTTCTCATCATAAGTCTTTCAGGAATGTCCTGGATCATTGCATTGCTGCTAGTAGAGAAACTCATTACATTGGCTAGTTCCACAGTGTTTCATTCTCTCTGTACAATGTTCTCCTGGTTCTGCTCCTTTCACTCTGCATCATTTCATGGAGGTTCTTCCAGTTCATGTAGAAATCCTCCAGTTCCACCGATGGACTTTTCAAAAAAAATCTTGATCTAAAAGCATAAAAACACAAGAGCCTTTGAGTTCTGTTGTAGAAATATCTTCAACTTGTCTATCGCCTTTAGTATTCCCTTACCGAAGAAATGTGCAAGGGGAAGAATTGGTAGATTGCCACGAGTGCAGTTGGGGAGAGAGAGAACTGCGTAGGAGGGGAGTTCCCTGCAGTGACTTCCTGGGGGAAAAAAATGACTAGAGGTCTGATTTGGAAGATACTTGACAACTGGTAGTCCTTTGGAGGGGGTGGATACTTGGTCATCAGCCACTCACATGTAATGTGGTTAAAAATGTGGATAATGCCTTTTCCTCAGTCATTTTCAGCCTTTTTCCGGTGCTTGTGTTCTAACATTTTTGATTTTGGGATTCTTGGCAGCTCTTGAGAAAATGCATTTTACAAATGGGGAAACCTGTCGTTGAAGGATCCTTGGAGAGCCCTCCGTTTGAGAAGCCTAGTATTGAACAGGTAAAAATACATGTTTATACTGAATCCAATTCAAAGAATTCATTTATGATCACCAAACATTTATTAAGGACCTGCTGTGTTCTTTTTTTATTGCCTGATGGATTATTTGGATGGAGAAGCATTAATTTTCTGTCCTTCTACCTTTCTTCCCACTGAAGAACGTTGAAACCCTAGTAATAAATATGCACAGTCATGCATAATTACTGTCATCTTCGGGGGGATGCTGTCATCTTCATTTTCCAGAGGAGGACATTGAGGCTGATAGAAGGGCAGTCATCGGCCTGGGGTCACATTGCATTTGAGTGCCAGTTCGGTAGTTGAATCCCACACCAGAGTGCTTCTGCCAATTTGAATATAGATAAAGAAATACAAAGTAATAAACCAAATCTGGCTCTTTGCCACCTTTCCAGTTTTCTTCTATCCTCCTGCCATTTCTCTTTGACAGTGACACTGGACTTCTGTCCATTCATTCCTCCAGCCTGACACTTGGTCTCTTGACTCAGTGCATTTCATTTTTTTTTAAAATGGTTTTTTATTGAGGCCTTTTGTTTTTTTTTCCTGTGACTGTAATTTCCCCATCTCTCTCCAAGAGAGCCATCCTATCAGATTCATTGTTCAAAACCTATTTTCATATTAAGTGTAGAAATATTTTAAACAGTTTTATAAAAAAAATTTAAAAGATAAAGCAATGCAATGGAATACACAAACACCTTTCCCAGGTCCTCCCCACTGCTGCTGGGTGATGTGGTTCTGAGATTGCTAGCAAGAGCAATGAGATTGTGTATTCTCCCTGGCTTTCCCCCATCCCTAGGACGCTCTTCTTCCTCAGCCCTGCCTCTTGACTTTCTTGCTTCCTTCGGATCGCTGAAGTTGATGCTTTTCTCAATCCTCCTTGATGTTAGTGTCCTCCCCGAGATCATCTCCAATTTATAGGCTGAATATATCGACTTTGTACCAGTGGCTTGTCTGTTGTCTCCCCCATTAGACTTTGAGCTCCATGAGAACAGAGACTTTAGTAGGTGCTCGATAAATTCTTGTTGGGCGATTCAAATGAAAAAGAGTGATAAAAAAGTATAAAAAAACACTTTTCTCCTCCTCCTGGGTGATCAATTCCCTTCCAGCCTTTCCCACATCATGGCCTCACTCTCCATATTCTGCCTTAGTCTTAGTAGTTTTTTTTAACCCATACCTTCTCTTTTAGAATTAACTCTAAGCATCAGTCCCAAGGCAGAAGAGTAGAATAAGGGCGAGGCAATGGGGGTTAAGTGACTTGTGCAGGGTCACACATCTGGGGAGTGTCTGAGGCCAGATTTGAACCCAGGTTCTCACAACTGCAATCCTGACTCTCTCTCTCTCCACTGAGCCACTCAGCCACCCTAGCCCTCTTCCCTTTTCCGCCTTTTTCTTTTTAGTTTGCTTTTTTAAGGCCATCTTGGACACTGGAAGCCAGCCTTGCAAAATCCTGCCTGCTCGGGTCTCGATGAGCCAAGGCGAATGTTTAACTTGAGAAAGAACTCGGCTTTTGTTTTTTTGGGCTTCTGACTGCTTTTAAAATGAATATGCACGTCTGAGCAGGGAGAAACAAAATGGAATGTGTAAACACGAAGGAAAGGATTAAATGTGCCTTTTCTTGGTGCTGATGTTTTACCATTCAGATTCCTCCTTTACTTTGGCACTTAGTGAAAAAGCCTTTTGAAGCAAGGGAGAAAGAAGCCTCACTGGTCAAACCAAGCTGGAGGTGGAGAGCCTTGAAAGTGACATCCATGTCCACTGTGGCTCGTGTCTTAGGGAATATGTGGCTGCTGCCTGTCGAACGTTGGGTTAGGTGCCATGAGCTGCTCTGGCTCAGATGGATGAGACAGATGAGCTCTTCCCTGTCATCTTAGCTGAACTCTGTGGCAATGAGGGTAGACGTGGCTTTTGAGGGGTTTGGGGGAATCCTATTCCCTGTCACTTTTTTTTGTGTTTTTAAAAATTAATTTCTATCTAAAGCTTTTATTTTAACATAACCTGTGGTTGCCACTGTAGCCATTCTCTCACCCATCCCTTCTTAAAAGGGATAAAAAAATGGAGAAAGATAATTTTCACAAAACTGAACAATAATTCTTTGAAAATGTCTGGTGCCATAGGCAGTGTTCCCATGATCCTCCCATTCTTCAGAGAAGCAAAAGAGTTGTCTTTTTATTTTTCTGTTTTGGGGCCAAGCTTGGTCATGAGAAGAAAACTTGTGTGTGTTCTGATGGGAGGCTGAGTCTAGTTATAGTTTATTTTGAAAGCTAAAAAATTAAAATGGGAGCAAGAAATTTTTTTGATGAGCTCTTTTCTTTTTCCTCAAAAAAATTTTTTAGGGACCTTTTCTTATTCCTCAAATTATTCTATATGTATTTGCCTTTTTCCATGTTGTAGTCCATTTGTAGGATCATAGTTTTAAAGGTGAAGAGGATCTTAGAGGCTGTCTTGTCTCATTTTACAGATGAAGAAACTACACCCAGAGATGTTAAATGACTTGTCTGAAGTCACACAGGATTCTCTTCCATTTTCCTGATCTTCCTGACTTTAGATCTAAGAGGAAAATTTAGGTTTATTGTAAGGAAAAATCTTCCTAATGCTGAGAGCTCATCTAAAAATGAAATGGGCTGTTTTGGAACGTCGTGGGTTCTCTCTGGAGGTCTTCAAACAGAGACCTCCATTTCCTTACTTTTCCTGTTGTACCACACTGCCCATCCTCATAGAATGGCAGCTCTTTTGAGGGAGAGGACTTGTCTTTTATGTTCTTTTTTGGATCTCTGTCCCCTAGCACAAAAGCCCACTTTGCCTGAAGTAGTTAACTTGTTAGATTGGACTAGAACTTTATGCATTTAGAAATTCAGAACCTTTGGACGAAACATGGAGGCCAAGAGGTTGATGTTGAAATGGTTTATTTCTGCTTCTTCTTATATTATTATAATTATTATATAAAATGGTTTATTTCATTAGAAGTCCTTTAGCAATCTTGTGATTGCAATTTTTAAAGGCAGAGAGAAATAAACCAAATCTGCGATCCTTTAGGGTGTTTGTTTTCAAGTTGTGCTTTGCTGACATTACCGGAAAAACTGTCTCATCACTCATTAATTTTAAAGCGGAAATATTTCCAAGAGAAGCGTTTGACACTTTCAAGCTTGTGGCTTTGTTTTCTCAGCAGCATTTCATTTTTTCAGGCGAGTCGAAGGTCCAGGATTCTCCCCCTGGTTCCCATCCTCTTCCATATTGCTCTCATTACCCTCTTGGATGAGTTTCCTTCTTTGCATCTCATTCTTTTCAGCAGTGAATTGGAGATGACACTTGTTTGCAGAATGCTCTGGGTTTCTGCCTGATAATCTTTTCCTATTCAAACAGTTCAACATGAGACGGTCCCCATCTGTGCAAACACTTCTTCTCTTTCAATTCTCATGTTGAATTCATTGCCAAGTCATTTTAGCTCTCCCTTCACATTTCTTCAGTCTATTCTCAGGCCTTTCTGGAGCACATCCCTCCTCGCCCGCCGTCACTGGTTTTCTCATCCTCGGGAAATTATTTTGTGTTTTCCTCGTGTTTACTTCATGTGTACCTATTGCGACCTTTAGCAGAACCAAAGTTTCCGGAGGGCAGAGATGATTTCCTTTTGCTTGGCATCCCCAGCACTTAGTGCAGCGTCTCTTAAAGAGCTATGGCTGTTGAATGTCTGTCTAATACCAATGCAATGGCTGTAACCAGTGTCTTCCCTCTTTTTTAAGGGTGTGAATAATTTTGTCCAGTACAAGTTTAGTCACCTCCCCTCCAAAGAGAGGCAGACAATCGTTGAGCTGGCCAAGATGTTCCTAAACCGCATCAACTATTGGCACCTGGAGACGCCGTCTCAACGAAGACAACGCTCCCCAAACGATGATGTCGCAGGATACAAGGTGAACTATACCAGGTAATTGCATTAGGGGCACTCATCAGGGCATGGAAGTAGCCCTGGGTCCTCCAAAGCCATGCTGCTCGGTAACAAACTCTGAATGGTCTTAGAAAACTGGGAAAACCAAAGGTGAGGATCAAGCCCACCAGTAGACCATGTGCCTGTCATCCAGGGACTGGGCTAAATTAGGAAAGACTTACTCAGCCACAGCAGCTTTCAGAGAGCCTTTCCCAGTAGTTTGTGACTTGGGTTGGTGGAGATCATAGCCACAGGACTGAAATTGTGGATCCTTGTATTATGGAGATTAGATACACTCAGATTTATATATTCTCTCTTCCTCTCTCTCTCTTCCTCCTCTTTCGCTCTCCCTTTCTTCTTCTCTTTCTCCCTCTTCCTCCCTCCCTCCCCCTCTCCTCTCTCTTCCCCCTCTTTCTCTCTCTCTCCTCCTCTCCCTCTTTCCTTTCCTCTCTCTCTCTCCGTCTTCCTCTCTCTCCTTCTCTTCCTCTCTTTCTTCCTCTCTCCCTCTTTCCCTCTCTCTCTCTCTCTTTCCTTCTTCCCCTCTCCCTCTCTCTCCTCTCTCCGTCCCCTCCTTCCACTTCCTCTCTCCCTCCCTCCCTCTCTCTCTCTGACAAGGTGAGAATTAAACCCATGGCTTCCTAGTGTTGAGTCCATCCCACTCTCCAGTATATCACACTACCTCTATTATCTCTTTTTTAAAGAAAGATAAATGGGGTACTAGAGAGGTAGAGAGAATTGTCTAGAGTTCCAAAGCTCATAAGTTTCAGAGACAGATTTTGAACTCACTTCTTCTTGACTTCCAGTTCAGCACTGGAACTATAAAACCACTTAGCTGCCTTGGAAGGTTGTGATTAAAAAAAAAAAAAAATCCATCCTCTTGGCCAACCTCATGATGGGAGTATCTACACTTTGCTAAGTAGGCTTTTAGGAAGGAGACATGGGCCATCATGGTGCTTCTCCTCCAAGCCCTTCCAGCGTGATGTAGGACCTCCATAGCCATTGCCTCCAAGAAGGAAAACTTACCCCCATTCTGTGTGAAGGTCTTGGACTGTCGTGGAAGTGCCCTTCAGCTAAACTCTCTTCATGACATTTGACTTTAGGAGCAATTGACTTTGCTCTAAAGTTCTCCCATTGTAGTTGTAAGAATTACTTCTCCATCTGTTGTTATTACAACATCCACAGAGGAAATGGTAACAGTAGCCCATGTTTTGGGGGTACATTGTAGACAACATTTTATTTGATCCTTACAAACCTATGGGGTAGAGCATACAAGTACCATTTTTTTCTGTTAGAGAGGAGGAACTCAAGAATGCAAAGAGATCAGAGGACTTGCTGAAGGTGACATCACTGATAAAGGACTACCTGGGATACCAAACTTGTCTGAATCCAGTGTTCTTCCTACTTGATGGAGCATTTGTTTTATACAGATCATTTACAGTAATACATCCATTCAGCAACGTTCTTCCATAACAAATAGGAAGAAGGCTGTGATTTCGATAAGCAAGTACTTTTAGTTTCTTAAGTACAGCCTCCCTCAGCCATTGGCAGATGTCTGACATGTGAGTAGCAAAGCCCAGTAAGCTTGAAAGTTCATATCTATTTAAAGGATAAATTCCTAAACAAAATCAAGATCTCTTTCATCCCCATTTGTACTTGAGTTTCTTTTCAGACAGATAATGGTTTTTAAATGAGCATTGTTCTCCTGATTCTGGACTTTTCACTCTGCATCACTTCCTGGAGGTCATTCCAGTTCACATGGAATTCCTCCAGTTTGTTGTACACGGAGACTGATACACTGTGGTACAATCGAACATAATGAACTTCTCTACCAGCAGCAATGCAATGATCCAGAACTATTTGGAGGGACATATGAGAAAGAATGTATCCACATTCAGAGGAAGAACTGTGGGAGTAGAAAAACAGAAGAAAAACAATTGCTTAATCACATGGGTTGATGGGGATATGATTAGGGATGTAGACTCTAATCGATCACTCTAGTGCAAATATCAATAATATGGAAATAGGTCTTGATCAGTGATACATGTAAAACTCAGTGGAATTGTGCATCGGCTATGGGAAGGGGCTTGGAGGAGGGGAGGGAAAGAACATGATTTTTGTAATCCTGGAAAAATGCTCTAAATTAATTAAATAAAATTTAAAAAAATTTTTAAAAATGAGCATTGTTAATATTGATAGAAATAAATACAGTTAAAAGAAAGTTGTCCAGGTTCACGCATTGTTGTCAGCAGCGAAAGGGAAGTTGAGCTTGCCAGCTGGGCTTTGGGTGGCTGTCCAGATACAGTGATCCCTCACCTATCACAGGAGTTATGTTCCAGAGATTCTCTTGATAGGTGAAAATCTGCCAAGTAGTGGCATTATATTTATAATAATTATATATAATATATATCATGTATATAATATATATTATATTTATAATACTATATAATAATTATATTTATAATACTAGGCTTATTAACCTACCAGTCACTGAACCAATCAGCACTCAAGATACAGAACACAGTGCTGTGGTGGTAGCCTTTTATTCCATCAGCCAATAGGGTGCCGAGATAAGTGTAACTCAGCGATACAGAATTAGATATGTTCTTTTCAATAAACCCACAATAGAGTGAAGCTGGGATAAGGACCCAAGATATAACCAGGGACTGCTGTATCGGCATCTCCTTGTTGGAAAAACAACAAAGCTACTCTAGCAAGAAAAAGGAGATTTAAATGAGAAATTCCTGGAGGTTAGGACATTCGCAAAAGGTCAATGAGTGACATTAGATAGTAACCTGGAGCCAAAAGAAAACCCAAACTCTTTCATTGGCTGCTCATGGATGGATGGGAGTTAGCTGCCAGGGAAGGATTTCTGAGCAGAATGTGAAAATGGGTGGCTGACTAAGAGAACCATGTGTCTAAGTTTTGAAGTTATCTTATTAGAAAGCACTGCGTATCAGAAGATGTGGGGGAAGTGTACAGACCTTGGAATCTAGAGTTAGTAAGAATCATATTTGTTCCTGTGGAAAACAATTTTTTTTCTGTCCGTCTTTTCAGAATTCCCTCTGTTGGCAGGAACTCTCTAAGATGGTGCAGTTTTCTTTAAAAATAAAGCCATTCTGGGGGCAGCTGGGTGGCTCAGTGGATTGAGAGCCAGACCCAGAGATGGGAGGTCCTGGGTTCAAATTTGACCTCATACTTCCTAACAGTGAACCCTGGGCAAGTCACTTAACCCCTATTGCCTAGCCCTTACCCTTCTTCTGCCTTGGAATCAATACTGATTCCAAGGAAGAGGGTAAGAGTTTTTTAAAAAAACAAGTCATTCTTTTTCAGTAAAAAAGAAAGAAAAAGAAAATATCAGCTAGAATATGGCAGTAGATTAGAATTTTCTAGTCCTCCTGAGCGAGCAGATTGGAAGCAGAGAAAACCTGCTAAATGAGATTAAATGATACGAGCCAGATGTTTTTTGAAACCAGTTGGCCATAATAAGGATCTTGTGCAAAGAAGAGCCTGAAGTTATCACAGAATCTCAGAGCCAGCGAGTCCTCAGTGACCATCTAGCTCTCTCTCTGCCACAGTCCACCCCACCTCTGTAATTGAGCTGGCAAGTGCTGCTCCAGCCTTTGTAGGAATCCCTCCATGGGCGGGGAGGGCATTACCCTCTAAGGCTGTCCATTTTGCTGCGAGGCCACTCAGATTATTCAAAGAGTATTATTATCTTCACATTCAGCCATGATTTGTCTCCTGGAAATTTCCATTTGTTGTTTCTAGCTCTTTTTTCCTTCAATATTTTTCTTAATTTTTTTCTTTTTCTAGCTCTTTTCCCCCAGATTCTTACCCTTTTTGGGGGGATCATGAGCTATTTTTCTTTATTTTTTCTTTTTCTAGCTCTTTTTCACCAGGTTCTTACCCTTTTTGGGGGGATCATGAGCTATTTTTCTTTATTTTTTTAGCTCTTTTTTTCCAGGTTCTTACCCTTTTGGGGGAATCATGAGCTATTTTTCTTTATTTTTTCTTTTTCTAGCTCTTTTTTCCCAGGTTCTTGCCCTTTTTTGGGGGATCATGAGCTATTTTTCTTTATTTTTTCTTAGCTCTTTTTTTCCAGGTTCTTATTCTTTTTGGGGGGTCATGAGCTTTTTTCTTTTTTCTTTTTCTAGCTCTTTTTCACCAGGTTTTTACCCTTTTGGGGGGGGATCATGAGCTATGTTGGCAGGCTGATAAAGCCTATAAACCCCCTTCTGAGAATAACGTGTTTAAATACATAAAACAAACCATGGAAGGATAGGAAAACTAATTCTATTGAAATTTACTTCTCAAAATGCTAAAAAGAAAAAAGTTCCCAGATCCCACATTAAAATAATCTCCTTCGTTAGGGCCATGTGGAAATCATTCTCTATGCCACATCCACTCAAATATGGCAAGACCACGATCACATGTCTCCAAAGTTCCGCTGTTCCAGAAGGCATGATAGGAAATTCAGCTGAGATTCTAGGATTGTTCATCTCGCGTAAGAAGGATCCCTCTAGATCAGCTCCCCCATTCCGCAGATGAGGAAAATGAGGCCAGGGCAATTAAATGATTTGGCCAAGATCATAGAGATGGTAATTGCCTTCGGTAGGATTAGAAGCTGGTGCCTTTGGTTCTGGAGCCAGAGCTTTCCCCATCAAACCACAAGTCTTTCTTCTTTCTCTAGGCTAAACAGCCTTAGTTCTTTCAATCCTCATGCAGGCACGCTTGAGGCCATGGTGGCTGCCTTCCTGTTGGTACTCATCAGTGTGTCTGTGCCCTTCCTTGGTAACGTCCGGTGCTGAAGAGAGTCCAATGTTGAGAATGTGACGTGAGCAGGGGAGAGCAGAGCTTTAGCTGGACTCTGCTTCTCATTGACTTTTTTGGTCTTCATAGCATGCTATGGACACTTGATAAGATTTTGAAGAAATAAGAGAGCCACCCAGCTGCTTTATCATGGCATTTAAGTAAAATGTCCAGCCCTGATTTCGTCCCTGAGCCAGCGAGGTTGTACAGTGGGTAGAGCTGGGCATGTAGTCAGAAAGACTCGTCTTTCCAAGTTCAAATCTGGTCTCAGAAATTGACTAGCTACATGACCGTGGATAAATCACTTAACCCTGTTCGCCTCAGTTTCCTCATCTGTAAAATGAGCTGGAGAAGAAAATGGCCAACCACTCCAGTATCTTTGCCAAGAAAACCTCAAAGGGCTCCAGGAAGAATTGGACATAACTGAAATAACTCAACAACAACACATCTCATCTCTACCACAAAAAAGCCCATTAAAAGAACTCATTGAACTTTTTTTTTTCCAAAGGAAAAAAAATCTATTTTCTTCCTTTGCCATCCACACGTCCCCTTCCCCTCAGGGAAAAAACAAGGGGGGGGGGGAAGAAAACTTTTGTAATATATGTGTTTTGTTGAGCAAAACAAATTCCTACTTGCGCCATTTCCAAAAAGTAGGTCATGTTCTGCCCGTTGCCTCTTGTCTGTCGGGAGGCGAGTAGCGTGCTTTATCCTTGGGTCTCTGGAATTACAGTTGTTCAGAGTTTTGTTGGCTTTCGTGCTTTAAGCATTCGTTTTCCTCCAGTGATATGGAAATTCTTTGTGATGACTCAAGGGGAAAAGAGGCAAAGTTGAGGGTTACCCAAATGGCAGGAAAGAAGCCCACAGTGGGCAAGAATAGGTTCCACCATGTTGTAGCCAAGGCATTGCTGAACCAGTTAAAGGAAGTCATTCAATGTTGATCAAAAAAGCAATCGGTCATGTTACGTGGAGAGAGCACACTCTCAGTGCCGGCCAGCCCGCTGGATAGCCTGGCCCATTGCGATCCTTGTCATGGCAAGAGAATACGAGACCCTCAGCACACCAGGTCAGCCCTCCGTGGCCAGCATAAGGGAGGACATGGCCAAGAACTGCACAGGAGAGGCAGGGATGGGACGGTAATTCTCTGCATGAGGAGGAGAACCTCATTGGGGGAAAATCTTGAAGTGATGAAATCCCACGTCCCCTGCAGTTCTGCAATTTTCTCTCTGGAATGTGTTCAGCATGGAGACGATGGAGTAACAGAAACCAGTAATTCTTTGGCATGGCATTGAACAAAAGCCAAGAGGGAAGCATGGCTGTGTAAGGAAACCTCTTATATTTGGATACTTGGGTGTAAACAGGACATACGGATAGAGGAAGAAGCCCTCCTCGGGCAGGGAGAAAGATGAGAAGTGAAAATTCTTATATTCAGAAATGACTTCTGGTGGCTTAACTGAGAAAGGGTTGAAGCCTGTCTGTCCTTGGAATCAGGAAGACTTGAGTTCAAATCCTATCCTCTAGCACACGTAACCCTGAGCAAATCACTTAACTTCTCTATTCTTTAGTTTCTTGAACCGGGGACTAATCTCTGCAGAACTGTCTGTCCTCCTTCCTTTTCACTGGAACCCAAATTCTCCCCAGGTTTTCTAGTCTGTAAAACAAGAGGGCTGAAATAGTATTTGTGATCCCTTTAAGAATCATTCATGACCCTTCAGGAAGTAACATTTTGTATCCAGTCAAAATGATAGAAGAATAACATGACTTAAAAATGGAAATGATGTGCCAAGCTGGCCCAGAGGAGCAGAGACCAACCAGGGCATTGGAGATTCATTTGTAGATGTGGGAACATAGGAAAAAAGCTATTTTCTTCCCTTGCTAAGAATGGTAGGAGTTAGGCATTGGGGGCTAAGGAACTTGCCCAACCTTTACTTTCATCTTAGAATCAATACTGGATATTGGTTCCAAGACAGAAGAATGGCAAGGGCTAGCTTTTGAGGTTAAGTGACTTGCCCAATCCTCGCCTTCCATCTTAGAATCAATATGGTGCATTGGTTCCAAGGCAGAAGAGTGGTAAGGGCTCAGCAATGGGGGTTTCATGTTCCAGGCTTGAAATGAGCTGAAGTATTATCTTACTTCCTTTAATAGGGTCTGAAACAAAAGCGCCTCCTCCTTGGTGATGGCCAAGCCTGTAAGGAAGCCTTTTCATTTGTTTCTGTCATTGAAATCATATGTAAACCACCCCACTTCCTTCTCTTCCTCTCACTTCCAGCGTTGACCATTTGCATCAATTGCCTGATGTCGGTGACTCGGTTGCCTGCTCTTATCTACTAGAAGTATTGCTGCTTTGTGAAATCAGATGTATTTGAGAAGTAAAAACACAATCAAATTAGTGTCTTTAAATGATTCCCCAGTGAGAGGAGTGGAATGGGAGAGATTAAAAAATCAGATATGAACCGTCTTTCCTCATCAGCCCTTCTAGGCAGTCTTGCACGCCCTACTAAATCTCTTTATGATTTTTTAATGATAATATTAATGAGCTGTCATCTTGGGCAGGAAGAGCATCAGTCTTCAGCAGAGAGGTAGATGGAGAGAGCCTCCTTTGTAGATGGGAATTCTCCTTCAGACTACATTTTTGTGAAGCTTTTAGTTTACAGAGAACTTGCCAGTGTTTTAATGTGGTTCTTTTCTGACCAAGAGTGTCTGGAACAGCCCTTAGATTACGGATTGGTGAAGAGAATCTTCAGGATTACTTACTGCCTCATTCTTTGAATGGTTAGGATTTCCTCTGCAGTTGGTTTGGAGGTAATAATTCACGAGATAATAAAATGATGCTTCTATCATGCATACGTTACATGATCCCCGTGAGTCTCACAGTAACCCCAGGAAGTATAGGTTCTAGAGGACCATTTTGCAAATAAGATAACAAGTGCTTGGTGAGGTGAGATGTTTTTTCTGTGATCACACAACTCTTTTTTTTTTCTTTTTAATCCTTCCACCCTAGAATCAATATGGTGCATTGGTTCCAAAGCAGAAGAGTGATAAGGGCTAGGCAGTGGGGGTTAAGAGACTTGCCCAGCCTTTACCTTCATCTTAGAATCAATACTGGGTATTGGTTACAAGATAGAAAAGTGCTAAGAGCTAGGTAATGGGGTTAAGTGACTTGCCCAATCCTTATCTTCCATCTTAGAATCAATATGGTGCATTGGTTCCAAGATAGAAGAATGTAAGAGCTAGGCAATGGGGGCTAAGGGACTTGCCCAACCTTTACCTTCATCTTAGAATCAATACTGGATATTGGTTCCAAGATAGAAGAATGGCAAGGGCTAGCTTTTGGGGTTAAGTGACTTGCCCAATCCTTACCTTCCATCTTAGAATCAATATGGTGCATTGGTTCCAAGACAGAAGAGTGGTAAGGGCTAGGCATTGGAGGCTAAGGAACTTGCTCAACCTTTACCTTCATCTTAGAATCAATACTGGGTATTGATTCCAAGGCAGAAGAGTGGTAAGGGCTTAGGCAATGAGGGTCTAGTGACTTGCCCAGGGTCACACAGCTAGGAAGTAGCTAGGCTATAATCTGAACCCAGATCCTCCTTGCTAAGTCTGGTGCACTATTCGCTGAGCCACCTAGCTCCCTCTGGTTACACAACTCTTAAATGTCAGAAGCAAGACTTTTGCATTCTTTTTGGAACCATTCCCAGAATTCTATTCACAGCAGTATACAGGCATTCCAGTAGTCAAGTCAGTCAGCCTACAAAGTCTGTTAAGCACCTACTATGTGCCAAGTATTAGGGATACAAAGGAAAGACAAAAAAAGTCAGTGTCTGCACTCAATTACATGAGTAAGGCAGTGCATACCACTGTGTACAAACAAGGACGAACTGGATCATTTGGATGAATGGAGATAAATAAAGAAGGAAGGCACTGGGATAACAATACCTAGTGATATTAGGTTCAGTGGCGTTCCATTTCTTTCTGTAGCACATGATAAATGCAATTTGTCTCCATTTTTTCCTATTTACTATATTTCCTCCTGTTCTCTTTGCAACAATTTTTAGGGCTCTGTTTTGTCAAGGTAACCCCAAAATTCCTATCAGGAGAAGCATTTTATGTGATGGAGAAAAGAAGAGTGGAGGAGACATTCATTCAAAGTGGAATTTGAGCTTGGGTGGGTTTGGGGCAGATGAGAAAGTAGTCATGAAAGCCTCTCTTTAATTAAAAAAAAAATGGGTCCACCTCGAGAGAAAGAACGGTTGGGGTAGAAATGCAGGAGGAAATCATTTGATTTGCCACTTGGTTGGATGGGTACGTGATTGGGGGTTTGGGTTTTAAAAGATGACTCCATTACAAAAATGAATAATATGGAAATCGGTTTTGAGTGATAACACATGTATAACCCAATGGAATTGCTCATTGACTCTGGGAGTGGGGAGGGAAAGAACATGAATCATTTAACCATGGAAAAATACTTAAATTAAAAAAAAATGGAAGAGGGAGGAATGCAGAGAAGGAGGCAGCATGGAGTCTGGGGAACGAATCCAGGCAAGATGAGGGGTGAGTAACTAGATACAGAGAGATGTTAATGGTCATAGTAATAACACTCTGTGTCAGAGATTGAACTCGAACCCAGAACCCCAGCCATTGGGGCCCCAATTCCATCCGTTCTCATCTCTTGATGCTGGTGGGAAATAGTATGGTATGACAGGATTTATTGGCTTTCACATAAAAAGGCTCACAAGTACCATTAGTTGCCTATAGCCCAGGCATTTACCATTAGGAGGAGACATTCATCTTGGTAGAGTGGAAACAGTTCTGGGGCTGGAATCCTAGGACCTGGGTTCAAATACTGCCCTTGCCATTTGGTAAATCAGTTGGCCTCTGGGAATTTCCTGGGCAGTAAAATGGGGGTGTTGAACTAGGCGATACAATCAAGGTTTAAATGGAAAGGAAATGTTTAGGTTGAATAAGGAAAAAATAATGTCTGATTCAGAACAGATAATGGCCCAGGAAACCACAGTTGAGTGAAATTAAAGCTCTTTTGCTATCCAATTTCCCATCCCTCAAAGCCAAGGGGCTCTTGGACCCAGGACCAGAACCCCTTGCTCCAGACCCTAATGCTATTTGTTGCTGCGTTTGTTGGTGAGTTGATTAGCCAAGTTCAACACTTCATGACACCACTTTGGGGTTTCTTGGCTAAGATCCTGGTGTGGTTTGCCCTTTCCTGCTCTAGCTCATTTTATAAATGAGGAAACTTGAGTCCAACAGGGTGAAGTGACTTGTCCAGGATCTCTGAGGCTGAATTTGACCTCCGTTCCTCCTGACTCCAGACCTGGTGCTCTCTCCACCACAGCCCCCCTCCATAAGCACATAGTACAAGACTTGTTGGGAGGATAGTTGGTTGTTGATCCTCAGGGCTGTGCCGAAATCCCTCCAGTGTCCTTGGGGGGTGGCTCATTGGTTTTCTCTCATTGCTTCAGGTGGCTGTGCTATTGCCACGTGCCTCAGTTCTGTGACAGCCTCCCTCGGTATGAGACTACCCAGGTGTTTGGGAGAACGCTGCTCCGCTCCGTCTTCACCGTGATGCGCCGACAGCTCCTGGAACAAGCCCGGCAGGAGAAGGACAAGCTGCCCCTGGAGAAGCGGACGCTCATCCTCACCCATTTCCCAAAGTAAGGAGGAGAAGCTGGAGACAGCTGGCTGAGGGATCCAGGGACCGATGTCTGAGGGACCAAACCTAGGAAAGGTTCCCCCTTTGCCTGTCCACTTCTGTCCTTTGTTGCATTTAGTTATTGATTTAATTTTTAAAAATCCCCTTATTTTCCCTCTTAGATTCAATACTATGAATTGATTCTTAGGCAGAAGAGCGGTAAGTGCTAGGCAATGGGGGTGAAGTGTAGAAAATGCTTGAGGTCAAATTTGAACCCAGGACCTTCCTCTGGGCTTGATCCACTGAGCTACTTAGGTGATGCTGACCCCTCCCCTCCCACCCACCTCATTTTATTTCATTAAAGCTCCTGATGCTGGGCACGAATCTGTGTACGTGGGCTGTTGGGGCTTTGGGGAGTGGAAAGAAGGCTGGACTTCAGAGAAATCTGGAATTTTGGGCTCCCCTCTCATCCCAGCACCCCAGATATTCTCTGCCTACCTTTTAGGTTTTCCTCTTCTCGAAAGTGGCTTCACTCCATCTCCTTGTTGGTTCTTTCACTCCTGAATTCGTTTTGTGGCATTATTTTAAAATGGGTTGGAAAGGATTCTCATGGTGGT
The DNA here is from genome assembly GCF_027887165.1 of Monodelphis domestica. Lineage (NCBI taxonomy): Eukaryota > Metazoa > Chordata > Mammalia > Didelphimorphia > Didelphidae > Monodelphis > Monodelphis domestica. Next base: position 292,943,803 of record NC_077231.1, read on the forward strand.
TTCAAGCTTCACCATCTTGCCTCGAAGGGTCCCTTTCAGGAGGACCTCGCATGCTCCTCAGCTCAGGGTCTCGCACATTTGGTTCTCCAGAAAATGGGCATATTCTTGTTCTACCCCCTTTCTTTGCCTTAGACAAAACAGGAAGTTCTTTTCAGTTGTCTAAATTAGCGTAGCCATTAGCCATTGGAATTCTTGATTTTTTGGCAATTTAATCATGAATAGTAATAGTAATAAAAGTAAAATCTTTTGCCAGTGCAAAATGTGTTAAAACTATTAAAAAAAAAGCTTTGAGTATATTGAGAAATAAAGATATATTTTAAAGGAAAATACAGTGTTTCGCAAATGGAAGAAATGTGGCTGGAGGCAAAGGCAAGAGAATTAGCGAGTGCTGTTCTTTGCCACTGACCTTGACAATATGGTCTTCTGAGGAATTATGAAGAGCCGCCGAGGCTTGTTGACTCAGAGGGTGTTGTAGAGACGTCTTTGGAGTAGCTTGAGCCACACGAGTCAGTCCCCTTAAGGTCTGGTCTGTTCTTCTGGGGGTATGATGGAGCGGGGACTTGGGGGCAGGGATGGGGGAGGTAGTCAGCTCTCAGATGTTACTCAAAGACGGGCGCCCAGTCCTCAAGCGTCTATTACAACGTTCTGTCAGTTTCTGAACAGTTTAACACGGTTTATGTTTTGGTGTTGGGGGGAAAAATGTCGTTAGCCTGATAGTAGGAATGACTAAATGTTGATGCTGATCTGAAAGAGAGATCTCAGCATCCCCCAGCTTCCAGGCCACCCCAGCGCCATCTTGTCCTGGGCCACTCCAAGAAAGCAGGAACCCTTAAAGTGCTGAATGTTTACAGCTGCGCGATGTGGGCTTCTATGAGACGAGCTCTGGGAACGACTTGGTAGTTGGAGCCTGACTTTTAAATCGATGTATGTCTTAGGAGAATTTGTTCAAGTAACGGAGGTCCGAGTTTAGAGTTGGGAAGACCCAAGCTCAAACTCTGCCCCTGATACTCATGTCTGACCCTTGCTGGTCACTCTAAGCCTCAATTTCCTCATCTTTCAAACTGGGTGGTTGGATCAGATGCCTCTTTAAGCTTCTTTAAGATCCCTTGAAGCTCTCTGTCAGGGATCAGATGGCTTTCTGGGTGCTTAGATTGAATTCTTAACTGGACCTTGGTCAGGACTGTGCTCCCCTTTACCCAGAATACACAGTTTCTCCAGCACCTCACTTTTTTGCTATAATAATGCTGATTTCTAAAAGGACATTCGAGTGAAGGATCATAGCTTGAAAGCTGGGAGGACCTTAGAGACCTGAGTGCAGCCCTCTCATTTTGCAGAGAGTTTGTCTGGAGTTTAGAGTGTTAAAGGATTTGGCCAAAGCCACACAGCTAGCAATTTTCCAGAAAGAGGTTTTGAACCTTCAAATCCACCGCTGTCTTTAGTTCACTCCATCACACTGTCTCAAGCTCTCTTTGATCTTTACGAGGGATCCGAAAGTCATCCATCCTCACGATGTGCTGTTGATACGCAGCTGGATTTTGTCCCTGTTTTAGAGATGAACAACCCAGGGCTTGCTTGAGGTCCCACAATCAGAGCCAGGATTCTTGGGGCTCCAAGTTCATTGTTTTTCTAAGACACTGCACTCTTTTGTTCTCTCTTTTTCTTCCCTTTGCCTTTCCTTGTTGGAGGAGTTCCTCCACCCCTTCGTCCCCTGGAGCATCTTGTTGACTGGGTACTGTGACAGGGGAGACCCAAAGGGACCAAAGTCAAGAAACCCAAAGGGATGAGGGAACAAAATGTCCAGCAATGGGAGAGTGTGAGGAGGAGGATGGGAGGAGATTTTTTTTTTTAAAGTTAGCTTTGCTGGTGCCTTTTATTTTGTATACCACCATCAATTCTCATCTCTGCCCCTATTTTTGCCATGGAATCTCCTTTGTAATTAAGAAATACAGGTAAGGGGCAGCTAGGTGGTTCAGTGAATTAGAGAGTCAGGTCTGAAGACAAGAGGTCCTGGGTTCAAATGTGACCTCAGTAATTCCTTGCTGCATGACCCTGGGCAAGTCACTTAACTCCAGTTGCCTAGTCCTTACTGCTCTTCTGCCTTGGAAATAATATTTATTATTTATTCAAAGACAGAAGCTAAAGGTTTTTTTTTTTTTAATAAGTTGAGCAAAATTCTCTAAAAGATCCCATCTGTCATAGATTGTATGCTCTATGTCACTCCCAAGTATACTGAAAGAAGAAAACAATGTGAAGAGGATTGGATTAGATGGCCTTTCTGCTCCCTCCCAGCTTTACGTTCTGGAACCCACGTGGGTTTCTTTGTTCTCTGGGCTCAAGTTTCATGTATCTTCTGCTGATTCTGATTACTTTACTCTGTGCCTGTTCTTGCAATTCTTCCTGAGTTTCTCTGGGTCTTTCAGATTTCTGTTACTTTTGGTGATCAATAAATTGGGCATTGATTTTGCAGCCACTGTGTGATAGCTTCTCTGCTAGGTTCTGGAGCTGCGAAGAGGAGGAATCAATAGTGCCTGCCTTCAAGGAGCTTATATTCTTTTCAGATACCAAAATTTTTACATCTCTTCCCCAATTCTTCCAAGTAGCTTTTCATAGCATTTTTTCATTTTAGTCAAAATTACGGATCTGATGCGAAGTCGCACAACTGCTTGTTTCAGTGATATTCAGAGAGAAGTGGAATTGCCTTCCACAGTAATACTTTTTCCCTGAAAATCCATTTGGCCTCTATTAGATATTGGCTAATTATAGTGTTCTCTTGCTCTAGCACACAGACCCGGCAGCCTGAGACTGAGGAGCTTTGTGGCTTCATTACTAATAGTAGGATCAAACTACCACCCACTTCTCCTTTTAAATCCCTTTCTGATGAATGTGACAACATTGGAGGCTGTTGAGGGGATTGATGACGATTCATTAGCAACCAGTTCCTATTTACTGATGGCTGTAGCCAGAGTACATGTTCAGAATGAAACAAAGGAGAAGAGAGGGCTCTGTTTGGGGATGAAATTGTCATTATTCTTGGCTCTTCTTTCATCATTTTTAATTTCCCTCCTTCCTGAGCTGTTTAATTTAATTAAAATTCTTTTTTTATTGTGGACTTAGCAATTATCCCCAAAGCCCAGGATTTTAATAAACAAAGAAGAACAAGGAAGACACTTGTAGAAGAAATTGAACTTCTGGGACAGTTTTTTTAAAAGAGTACACATAGATAGATATATGTGTATATGTACATGTATATACATACATTTGAAAAGATACTTCTGTTTGTCCATCCATCTATCCATCCATCCATCCATCCATCCATCCATCCATGCATCCATCCATCTATCTATCTATCTATCCATCCATCCATCCATCCATGCATCCATGCATCCATGCATCCATGCATCCATGCATCCATCCATCCATGCATCCATCCATCCATCTATCTATCTATCTATCTATCCATCCATCCATGCATCCATGCATCCATCCATCCATGCATCCATTCATCCATGTGTCCCATCATTGAATACAGTAATAAAGCTACTCTGTGTCCCATTTCTGCACTCTTTTATCTTTGCATGTTTTTAGCAAATGTTTTAATGATATTCTTGGGTCTCAGTCACCACTCACCAGCCTACTACACCCTTCTCTCTCCTCCCCCATCAAATTAATCCTTTACTTAATGCAGATAGTCAAGGAGTCCAACAAACTTTCACATTGGCTCTTTGAGAATGCATGTCTGATGGTGCATCTCAGTGCCATGACCATATGTTGTAAATATGCATTTGTATATTTATATATGTCAGGTGGTGGGCTGAACGTTATATCAACAGTATCACGGAGTCTTTCTAAATTTGTCTTCCTTTCCCAATCCCCACCCCCATTTCCCTTTGACTTTTATTTTCAAGACATAGCTAACATTTTTTTAATTTGGAAAAATTTAATTTTTTTTCACTTAAGAGATATCGATCTCTTTTTTTTTTTATCCTTCACAGCTACCTGCCTAAGAAAAACAAAACCCCTTTTAATCAGTTTGCCTAGTTAGGTAAAATTAATTCCTTTATTGAACATTCAAGAAATAGTTCTTAAAAAATTAAATTGCCCTTCCTTCTCCCATGGGGATGTCCTTATGTCATGAATTTCCAATGAAATTTTAAAGGTATTAGAGAAGAAGAAACATAAATGTAACAGAAGTTTGAACTTTGGGTTTTCCCCAGCTTTCCAGGTAAGCAATTGTGGCTTAGGGGAGAAGGGGGAACTCTATCCAGAATGCATATGTTGCAGGAGTAAATCGAGGATGCTCATTTAGGAATCTTCTGCCACTCTTCTGTCTCTACCCCAGCAACTGCTGTCAATATTTACATGAGGGAAAGGAATATAGTATAGTATGAGGTGATAACTCAGTAGAATTATCTTGGTTTGGGGGAAGCCAGGTGGTTCAGTGGTTAGAGGGGCAGACCTGGAGGTCCCGAGTTCAAATTTGGCCTGAGACCATTCTTAGCTATATGACCCTGGGCAAGTCACTTAATCCCCATTGCCCCAGCCCTTACTGTTCTTCTGCCTTGGAACCAGTACACAGTATTGATTCTAGACCGAAAGGAATTAACAAAAGGCATTGAAATCATATTGGCTAGAGTCTGTGGTTCTCAGGGTGGTCCATGGGGTTTGGGAAGAGCTTTTTGTTATCATATTCCAAATTGGTAACACTAGTTGACAGTCATTGTCTGACAGTATATGCATCATTTAGTAGCTATAATCTCCAGAGCCATTATCCTGTAGAGTTCATTGATATCTTTTGTTTTCACATTGCCTAAATTTCCCCAAAGATTACTTCTCCAGTTCCTGTCCCAATGATCCATCCCATATAACAATTTTTTTAAAAGAAAAAGAGTAAGAAAGGAAAAAGAAATAAGAAAAATTGAACAATATATGGAAAACTTTTTAAAAAATTTTATTTAGTTAATTTAGAACATTATTCCTTGGTTACAAGAATCATTTTCTTTCCCTCCCTCCCCTTCCCCCACCATTCCCGTAGCTGATGCGCAATTCCACTGGGTATTACATGTGTCCTTGATCAGAACCCATTTCCATGTTGATGTTTGCACCAGGGTGATCACTTAGAGTCTACATCCCCAATTATATCCTCTTGACCCATGGAATCAAGCAATTGTTTTTCTTCTGTGTTTTTACTCCCACAGTTTTTCCTCTGAATGTGGATAGTGGTTTTTCTCGTAAATCCCTCTGAGTTGTTCTGGATCACTGCATTGCCACTAATGGAGAAGTTCAGTACATTTGATTTTACCACAGTGTATCCATCTCTGTGTACAATGTTCTCCTGGTTCTACTCCTCTCACTCTGCATCAATCATAGAGGTTGTTCCAGTTCACATGGAATTCCTCAAGTTTATTATTGTATGGAAAACTCTTGACAATATAGGCATTGTTTCTTTCTTCCTTGTGGACAGAGGTTGGGGATGATTTGTCTTATATTTTTTTCCTTAGGGTCAGGCTTGTTGGCAGTGCTTATTTTTTTATTGTTTCCTGGTTGTTCTTTCCATTTACATTATCAAAGCTTTGCGTATATTGTTTTCTTGTTTCTGTTGTCTGTATTCAGTTCATGTAAGTCTCTCTGTATTCATCATGTTCATTGTTTCTTACTGCTCAGTAATATTCCACTAAATTATGTACCATGTTTTATTCAGCCATTCTCTAGTTGATGGGTTTCTTTACTTCCAATTCTTTGCTCCCATAATTGCTGCTATAGAGGTGTTGTTGTATATGGAACATGTCTTTTTATCAGTTACCAGTTTGGGGTATATGCCTAGCAAGGAATTTCTGGGTCAAAGGGCATGGACAATTTATTGTAAAATTCCACATTGCTTCCCGGAATGGTTGTATCCATTGACAGCTCTGCCAACGATATCTATAGTTCCACAGTTCTACCAATAATTCCTCTATTTCCCTTTCTCTTCCAACACAGATGATTCTCATCTTTTGTCATCTTGAAACAATTATATTCCATCATCCCTTCTCCTGGACCAAGATTCATCTTTATATGTAATCAGAATTGGAATGCCTTTGAAGCATTTTTTTGTTTATATTATTATTGTAGATGTTGCATGTATTCTCCTCTTGGTTCTTTCAAACCTTGCATCAGTTCATACAGACTTTCCATGCTCTTTGGAATTTGTCTTTTTTATCATTCCTTCTGGAGCATTAGCATCCACTACATTTACATACTGTAATTTGTTCCTTCCCCAATCAGTGGGAAACCACTTTGTTTCTAGGTTTATGTTACCACAGAGATAATTGTTACTCTTAAAGGTGTCTTTAAAAGCTAGTTTGATTAATCTTTGCACAAATTAATTCTTAATTTTAATGTTATCTCTCCTGTGTGTGTGTGTGTGTGTTGTGTTTGTGTGTATGTCTAGGTTTCTCTCCATGTTAGAAGAAGAAGTTTATAGCCAGAGCTCACCTATCTGGGATCCTGACTTTCTGACTGCTTCTTCTCGTGCTAGTCAGCTAGGAATCCAAACAGGTAATGTGTATGTATGCATGTATGTATGTATGTATGTATCTATCCATCTTTCCATCCTTCCATCCATCCATCCATCCATCCATCCATCATCCATCCATCCATCCATCCATGTCTCTCCTATCTATCTATCTATCTATCTATCTATCTATCTATCTATCTATCTGTCTGTCTGTCTGTCTGTCTGTCTGTCTTGCCTGTCTGCCTGTTTCATCCATCCATCCATCTATCTATCTATCTATCTATCTATCTATCTATCTATCTATCCATCTATCCATCTATCTTTCTGTCTCTGTCTATCCATCTCTATATTTATCTGTCTCTCTATCCCTTATCTTCTGTCTTTGAATTGATACAGAATATTGGTTCTTTGGTAATAATTTTAGGGTTGCGACTTAAAATCTGAATTAATTGGTTGCCAGGGGAAAAATCCCAAATAAAATACCCAAGCCAGTCTGGAAATTTATGGTAATTTTAATTAATATAGAGGGAAGGATTTTAAGGAGGAAGAGAGAAGAGGGCATAGGATTTCTCCCGCCTGGCCTGTGCCAGGGGGAGTTCAAAATCTCCACCGATAGGTCTCTGAAGGAGATTAGAGATTTCTAAGAGGATAAAGTTTGGAAAGTAACGGAGGAAAAACTCAGCCAGAAACTCACCACTGAACCGGACAATAGCTGTAGCCACGCCAAGATGCCGAAAAGCCCAGCATGCTGCCACTAGCCACCTCTCTGCCACCAAGGGTACTGGAGAGAGGAAGTGACATGAAATATATGAACCTTTTACTCTTGTGTCCCCTTCTCTCAATTTTCTATCAATCACATCAGAGGCTTTTCTCCAGGACTGCCCATTCTTTAGTTCTCATCTTCTTTGATTAGATTATATCTTTTTGAGTTACTTAACACTTCTTTGTTAAGTTCACCTTTTGTTAGTTACTTAATCTTTTTGTGATTAATTTACCCTTTACTTAACACTTTTTTGTATTAAGATCTTAAAAAAATATAGACTTAGCTTAAAGTTCTAGCATCACTATAAAGTAAGAACTAAGTACCTTCATTGTTCAATCAGGAGATTACAATTTCATCTTCTCCATAAAGTAAGATCTAAGTAGGGTGGAGTAATTTAAATTTCACAGTTCTAAGGCAGAAAGGTGGTAAGGGCTAGGTTATTGGGGTTAAATTACTTGCCCAGGGTCTGCAAGGCCAGTTAGGAAGTGTTTGAGGCCATATTCTAACCTAGGAATTCCCATCTCTAGGCTTAGCATTCTGTCTGTTGAGCCACCTTCTGTCCTAGGTAATAGGCACTTGGCATGGAGCTGAGAACCAGTAGAAAGAGAATGGGGCTTTGTCAGATGTCACCATTACTTCTGCATTGAATTTGTGTCATTCACCTAGAAAATTGAAGCCCAGAAGTGAGCCAGGCAAGAAGATAGGAAATCCTGGGTTCAAATGTGGCCTCAGACACTTAATAAGCTGTATGACCCTGGGCAAGTCACTTCAGCCAGTTTGCTTCAGTTTCCTCATCTGTAAAATGAGCTAGAGAAGGACATGACAAGACCTCTTTAGTATCTTTGCCAAGAAAACCTGAAAATGGGATCATGAAGGTTTGGACCTAATTGAAACAACAACAACATTATTATGAATTCTTTAAAAAATCTTTACTTCCATCATAGACTCAGTACTGTGTAAAACTGAAAAGGAGTAAGGGCTAGGCAAGGAACTCTTTGAGATCTGTAGTTTTTTCTTATTAATTCCTGACCTAAACAGAAGTTAAAACCCCACAATATCCTTTCCTGCTGACTTGAGATTCCTGAAAGAAGTATTTGTCCCTAAAGCCAAATAAATGCAGCCATATATGTTTGGGAACAGACCCAACTTTATGCTTTGGGGAATTTAGTTTTGTCCAACTTGAGGACTAAAAAAAAAATTCAACAAATGGTCCCCACAGAATAGACCCATAGTGACTTATTTGGCATGGATCCCTCTCCTCTTCCCTAAGAAGTAAATAGAAATGATGGAGAAGGGGAAGGGGGACTCTTATTCCATGGGGCCAAGGAACAAAGTCCATTATTGATAAAGCGTCAGTGCTGGTTAACCTCAGTTACTTTTATACCAACATGTTTGTTCATTTTGGATGTTTTTCTGCCAGTAAGAGTTTAGTAAACCCCTACTATGTGGGTTGGAACTTTGGGCAGAGGGGGAACTCCAAATCTCTGATTGTCCCAAATCAACACATTTTTGGCAGATGTCTGAAACCATGTCATTTTACTCCACTGCCAAATGTCCAAAACATTTTCTAATGATGATTGCTCTTTTAGTGGCATTGTCATCAAAGCTGTTAAGGGTAAATGAGGATACAGTTTTAAGATTTGGAGTTGGAAAGACCTGAGTTCAAATCTTGCCCCAGATATTTAATTAGCTCTTGTGATCTTTGGCAGGTCAGTTAACCTCTCACACACTTAATGTCCACATCTGTTCAATGAGAACAATAATAGTAGCCCTCAACCTCCTGGAGTCATTGGGAAGATTAAATGTGTAAATGCTAGTTCTTAATATTATCATCTTCCTCATCCTCATCCTTCCAGTTACCTAGGCTAAAATATTAGGGAATGTAGGTGCTGCACAGAGTCTGGAACTCAGGAAGAAAGACCCGAGTTCAAATTTAGAAACTTTGGGCAAATTATGTAACTATTGGACTCGATTTCCTTATTTGTAAAATGAGGTGAAGAGGGAAATGGCAAACCATTCTAATACCTTTGTCAGGAGAACCCCAAATGAGGTCCTGGAGACTTGAATACAACTGAAAAATGACTGAACAACAAGAATATACATGCACATTTATTGACATGCTTGTGCTATTTCGTGTGTGTATGTGTGCATAGCTATATGATATATACAAATAAAGCTTTATTTACTTTCATATGAATCTATTACACTCATGTGCATATACAATAAGGTGATGTATGTTACATTATTATTAACCTCATATCATATGATCCTATAATATATATATATTTTTCATATATAAGTATATATGTATGTGTGTGTTATATATCTAGCCTTAAGTAATTTACTCCCGGCCCCTCCGGGTAGGGAGAATTAGTTTCAGCTGTCCTCGGCAAAGCGGAGGACCCAGGAAGTTTCTCAAGAGGATAAGTCTTTCCTGATGCTGGTCCCTTCAGAGAAAAGCTAGCCGTTAAGGGTCAGCTTTTTCATTCAATATGTGTCAGTCCAGTCAGCAGATCCTTCTGCCCCTCTTCACCAGCCACAACTTGATAATCATGAAGAATTCCTCCAGTCTCCACTTCCAAAAATGAAGGACTCCTTTCTCACAGGAGGTTCCACTCCAAGTCTCTAGTTCCAAGTTGAACTCCACTTTTAAAGACATTTTCTTTTGTGTCACTTCCCCTAATTCCACGTCTACCAATCACAGCTGAATCTCTGCTCTAGGACTGCCCAGAAGGCAGTTAGTTGATTCTGATTCCTTACCCACTATCATACTCGTGAGTCACAGATCTCCCATTTCATGATTAAGTGGGATATTTGCACTTTTGGTGATTAGATCTAAAAAATGGGCAGATCTTCATACTTACGTTTTAAGTATCGTGTTTGTACTTTTTGCATCAGATCTAAAAACAGGCAGGTCTCCATACTTAACTTTTAAGTAGGGTGTTTACACTATGGGTACTTGAAATCTAAAAATAGACATGAGTTACAATTTAAATCTTCACCATCAGGGAATAGCTAAGTACCTTCATTGTTACAATCAGGGAGAGCCAAATCCAGTCTTCACATCAGAGAAGGTCATCACCTGGTTGCTTTCCGTGGGATGGAAATTTTTGGTCCCATCATCTGTCCAGGAGGTCCTGTTAGGGCACAGAAAGCTTATCAAGATCCTTTGTAGATCTGGAACTTCAGGGTGCCTCTGAGACACCAACCCCTTACATTTTCTGGAGTATACAATTGAGAATTAGGAAGTTGAAGTGCTTTATTCCAGGGAAGCCCACTGGAGAAGGCATAGGAGACCATGTGTGGCAGGTCTTATTAATCTGAATGTTTGACTGGTTGAGAATATCCCAGTCATTTGATGAGCCCTTCTAGAATAGTTACGTTATTCAGGTTTTGCATTTACGGAAGCACCAGCTCTTCCCACTGCAGTGTTCTTATTATGGATTAATGGATCTCTCTGTGGTCTGGGTTCATTTCATTTCATCCTGTGGCTTTCCCCATCAACTTGGATAATTACCTGCTGCTTCAGCTATTGATTCACTTGACGTGTTAGAGGGAAAATTCTAGGATGACTCCTCTCTGGGCTGGGTCCTGGTTCCATCTTCTTTTGATATGAGTTTTTGAACTCTCTTCCCTTCGTGAGCTCAAGTACTGAGATATTCAACTGATGCCCAGTTTCCTCTTTTTAAGAATGGAAGCAATAATCCCATGGAACCTTCTTTGCAGGGTGATTGTGAGGATCAATTATGGGGACATATAAAGAACCTGGAACCCTTTAAAGCGCAATATTTGTAATAATTATTATTACCACCTTGATTATTTAAAATAACTTCATTGATGTTTTAGGAACATTGATCTTGGTCGCTAATATCAAAGATATTAATAATGAACAATGATTTGTTCTTTTGGAATCAAAATGATTAATTTTACATTTTGTAGTTTTTAAAAAATTCTTGCTTGGTCTTAAGAACTTTCCTTTCCCAAAGATCTGACATGTATACTATTCTGTGTTCAACTAATTTACTTAAAGTTTCCTTCTTTATATGCAAATCATTCACCCATTCTGAACTTATCTTGGTGTAGGGTGTCAGATGTTGATTTGTTTTCTTTTGGGACCCTATAAACCCATGAAACTAGAGGGATCCCAGTGCACACTGGGAGAGAAGGTGCCTGTGAATGTATCGACTTCAGTCAGTGTCAGTGGACCCTCATTTGGCTTTTTTCTTCTATTGCAGTCATCAACCCTCCTCCCGTGGCCAGGACTGTATCATACAATGGGAGCCCGTCCTCTCTGGAGCAGCCAATTGGAGGAAGCATGAGTCCTGTTTGCAAGGTCTCTTCTGGACTCGAAGGAAACCGAGGTGAACCAGAAGAGGGAGGAGGGCAAGCTCAATCGGCTTGGATTAGTACTTTCTTATTGCTTAGATGACTCCAACCTACAGTCTTCTTTAGTCTTTGAAATAATGCTCAAAAGTACGAATTGTGGTGTTCAGTGATTCAGTGACCACTGAGAGAGCAACGAAAATATAACATTTAGTCGTGGAATTTTACAGTGGTGGAAATAGGAAACGGTTAAACATATTGTTGTTTGTTCAGTCATTTTCAATTGTGTCCAGCTTTTCATGACCTCATTTGGGGTTTTCTTGGCAAAGATTCTGGAGTGGGTTGCCATTTCCTTCTCTGGCTTATTTTACAGGGGAGGAAACTGAGGCAAACAGTTCAGTAAGTGTGTGAGGCCAGATTTGAACTCTTGAAAATGACTCTTCCTGTCTTCAGGTCTGGCATTCTGTCCACTCTACTGCCTAGTATAGAAAGTCCAACCCCATGCATTTTAGAAGTGAGGAAAATCCGGTCTGGTGTTCCATCTTCGAGGGGAGGGAGTATTTTATTTTTGTCTTTGTATCCCCAGGGTCTAGCACAGTACCTGGCATACAAGCCGAGTTAAATAATAAAGGCTTGATTAAGGAGAAGTGAACGGAATATAAAAAGGAATGTTTTAAAGCCACAAGTTGTTTTATTTCAGCACAGCTTTGGAACCAGGTCAAGGATCAGAGTGAGTTTAGCGGAGGAGTCTTGGCCGAGGAACAAATGCAGATCTCTTCTATGGTTACCCACTCTTCTCTCTTCTTCCTTCTTATCCAGTCTTCAGACCCTAAGCTTTTTTTTTCTTTTAATTGAAAATTTTTATTTAATTCATTAATTTACAATATTTTCCCATGGTTACAAGAATCATGTTCTTTCCCTTCCCTCCTCTTCTCTCCCCCTTCCTGGAGCCAATGAGCAATTCCACTGGGTTTTACCTGTGTCATTGGTCAAGACCCATTTCCTTTTTATTGATAATTGCACCAGGGTGATCGTTTAGAGACCCTCAGCTTTGATAATGGTGCCACAAGGAGCTTCTTTCCCCCTCCTGGGCCCTTATTTTCCTCATGGCCTTTTGCCTGGAAGGAGTGAATTGCTCCGTGTTTGCTGTTCTCAAGGCTTGGTTCTGTGTGGCAGGAAGGATCTTCTGTCTGTGCCCAAACAGCCACAAGAGAGCCTGAGGCTGGAGCTGGCTTTTCCCTCTTGGCAGGACCATTCCTTAGACTCTCCTTGGCCAAGCTTTGCAAACTGCAGCTGGAGGAGGCCCTCCTGCTTAACTTAGCCGCTTTAGATGGCTCAGGGCTTTTCCCTTTTAGGGCTGTTTTTGTTTTCTTTTTAATTATGAAGTTAGTCATCGACAGAGAGACGACATTTCAACATGCAATAACAAAAAGGACAATCACCTACAAAACGGTGAATTTCCATTAGAGTTTTTAAATATATAGATTGAATTTTACAAGGATTTAATAAAACTGTCCTGCTACTTTGTACTACTTTCTGCATATCTTCATTTAAGAAGAAAGTTTTTTTTTTAAAATTTTTCTTCTCCTCTGTCCCCTCCAAATTCTGATACAGCCAGTAATTAAAAAAAAATTAAATTCATTTTTCTTTCCGGTGAACAAAAATCTGTTTTTTACTCCCTCCCACTTTCCTTCTCCCATTGTAGGGGAAAAACCCTTATAACAAATATGCATAGTCAGGGATATTTGTATGTCTTAGACTGTTGCTTCTCTTTCCGGTGATGGGGACCATGTTTTATCGTTGGTCCTCTTGGACTGTGGTTGGTTCTTACATTGATTACAGTATTTCTAAAGTTTTTCTGTTCTCCCCATTCTCCTCACTTGACTCTGTATCAATTCAGACAGATCTTCTTAGTTTTTTCTTATCATTTCTTATAGTACAGTTGTAATATAATGGCCTCAGACACTAAGTTTGTGACCCTGGGCAAGTCACTTCACTCTACCTCAGTTTCTTCATCTGTAAAATGAACTGAATGAAATGGCAGTTTAGTGTTTCCTTCCCCAAAAAACCACACCCAAATGTGGTCCCAGAGGATCAGATGTGACTGAAAAGCTTTTCAACATCAACATTCACTTATCATAATTTGTACAGTCATTCCCCAGTTAATGGGCACCCCTTGCCATTATGTCAGTTGGTAAATTTGACCCCCCCTCCCCAAAATGTGACAAACAGAAGTAGAATTAATGCACTTTTGACAGCCCTGTGATTTGGTTCAGCCCTTTTAGAAAGCAATTTGGAATTCTGTCCCCAAAGTTGTAAATTCTTTAACCGAGTAATACTGCCTTTACACCCTTCCTCTAAAGAGATCAGAGGAACCATTTATACTCCCTGTATTTTAAAAATGGTTTATTGGTGCGCTACCGCTCCAGTCCCAGATAGGAGGACTGCCATGTCGTAAATGACCGTAGTCAGGAACATACATTTCCCCTCTCTAACCATCTTCCCATTATTTAGGATCTTGAACTCTCATCAGGTCAGTGAGTTTCACTCCCTCCTAAAGCCTGCACAGTTAGAAGTGACTGCTGAAGGGCCGAGTCTAGATGGAGACAGCAACTCAATAAAATTATCTGAGTATGTTGGCCCCTGGGTGGGAAGGTCAATAAGTAGCATGCCTGGGGAGCTTCCATTCACATTTTTATAAATGAGGGAGTTGGGGATTATAATTGTATTTCAATTTTGCTACTAAAATGGGCCTTACCTCGTGTTAGGAGCAGGCAAAATGACCAGAGATTAAGAAAAATTCTAAAAATCATGTCTAAAGAAACCTTAAATCAATTTGAGATATTTAGCTCATTAAATTTTTCACAGGTTGTTATATAATTGTAGCAATTTTCTGATGGAGTCCATCCATCCTCTATGTGACAATTTACAAAGTCAAAAATAGAAAAGCTGTTTTTATATGGGCTTACTCAATAATGTTCAGTATGGTTATAGGGGAAAAGCAACAGAATTTAACAGTAGTTAAAACCCAGTACATTAAAATGATTCAGTGTAACAGAATAGTATTGAATGCAGTAATATATGAACTTAAACCAACAAGGTAAATCTTAAACAAAACAATCAGCAAAATGTAATAGAATACAGAGATTTTTATAAAACATGGCAGTCTGAAAAGCCTTAAAAATATAACCTCCAGTCTCTTTAAAGTTCCTTGTTTTTTTTTTTTTTAATTATCCATTTAGATGCCTATTGTCAGAAAGCAGAAGATTGGTAAGGGGTAGGCAATGGGGGTTAAATGACCTATCCAGGGCCACACCACCAGGAAGTATCTGAGGCTAGATTTCAACCAAGGACCTCTCGTCTCTACACCTGGCTCTCAATTCACTGAGCCCCTGAGCTGCTTCCCCATAGTGAGGGTGGGTTTTAGGAATCTCAATTTGGGCAAAAGAATTGCAGGGAGTTGAAATTCTCTCCTGACTCCCAGGTGAGATAAATGAAAGGATCAATGCAGTCAAAAGATATCCTTTTAAAGTAGCCATGCTTGTAACTTCCTGTTTGGAAAAGTCTCTTCCTTCTCCTCTTTCTCCCCCACTGTACCCCCTGCCCCTTAACACATGGAGGCTAATCGTAGCCTAAGGAAAAATCGCCCCTGTTTTTACCAACTGGTCTTTGATCCTGAAGAAATTGGGTCTGCTACCAGCAGCCTGGGTCCTGGGGCTGGGCCTGGGGTAGGATCAGCTGGTCCAGGTGAGTGAGAGAGAGGCCAGGAGCAAGAGCCAGCCGGGAGTCAAGGTGGGCAGCCAGAGCAGGAGTGATCTGAATCAAACAGGTCCGAATTGCAGGAGCGCTCAGGCAGGGCTGGGACCAGGTGAGTGATTAGCAGGCAGGAGGTGGGAGCTGGGAAGCAGCTAAGCAGGAGCAAGATGAGCCAAGAGGCTTGCTAAAAAGCCTTGGAGAAACGTGGCTTAAAAAAAAAAATCTAGGCAATAGCTATTAAAAGCTGAACTTGGTCACAGTAGAGAAAAGATTTAGAGGATTGAAGGTATTTCGTCACAACCGACGTGGTTAGCCAAACTGTTAAAATTAATTAGTTTCTCTACTAAAAGTATTATATTTAGAGGTTTATTAATGATTATTAGAAACCAAGGATAAAGAAATACAAAATAAGAAAGCATGTGTCTAGGAGGGCTGAAAAGCCCATTCACAGCCACTTACTCTGCATCTTGAGAGACATGTGTGCTTAGAAGTGGAAGCAGAGAAAGCAAGTAGGTGGTACAGTCAGTTTAAATACCCATTTTGTTCTCGGCCCAGGTGGGTATCTCCAGTGAGATTATAGGGCATTCTGGGATGTGCCAAATACTTCTGGGGATTGAAGTCTGGGGTTCAAATCTCTATTTTTACAGGAGGTACAATGGGGAAAGAATGAGGACCAGTGGGAGGTCCATCCTTCTTCCAGATACTAAACAATAACCTCAACTTTTGTTTGTATAAACTGAAAAAACTGAAAATAGAAACCTGACCCTCAAAGCTCAAAAATCTTATCCACAAAGGAAAGTGATTGACTTTATAAACTACACCTACTTTAAGTGTTCTCTGTTTTGCATTCTTTTTTGAAAAAATGGATTTTTAGTGAACTGCTTTGCTTTGAGGTTACCTAGGCTTCCCTTGTATGCTTCCTCCTCCTCCTCCTCCTCTTCCTCTTCTTGCCAGAAAGCCATACCTTGTTGTTTATTGTCTGTTCTTCAAGGGTGAGGAGAGAAATGTGGGGAAATAGTTTCTTTTTTGGAAGTCTCCATTGAAAGTTCTTTCCGATCTAAATGCATCAATGGACTTGATTTTTTTTTCCTTTGGTCTTACATTTTTCCTTCTTTATAGCTGTACATTTTATTCTTCTTAAGGATCAGAGTGATAGTGGATGGAAGGTTAGGTTCAAAGCCAGGAGAAATATGGATTCTAAGGTTGTCCCTGACACTGACTAAGGGCAGTCCTGTAGTACAATAGGAAAGACACTGGATTGGAGAATCTATGTTCTATACTCATCTCTCATACTACCTATATGACCATTGTAAAATTTAATCTCTAATAGTAAAAATATTATAGTTTAGGAGGTTTATTAAATGATCATTAGAAATCAAGGAATAATGAGGATATAAACTAAAGACCATGGCTGAACAGCTAGTTCAAACACCCTCCTTACCACCACCAAGCTTGGTACCGGAAGTAAAGAGGTCCCTACCTTCCATGTCCCTACCTAATATTCCCTATCTACAGGAAGTAAGTAATGACAGGAAGTCAGTGGGCTCCTGGGAAATATAGTTCTTTTTTTTAGGATAACAGATTTTCAATTATACACCTTGGATAGGTCATATAACCTGTGGTCCCTAGTTCCTTAACTGTACAATGAATAGGGTAAACTAGTCAGTCTCAAAGGTTCCTTCCATCTCAATCTGTGATCTTATATTCCTATTGTCTTTTCTTGTAACATCCCTGAGCCTCAGTTTCCTCATCTGGAAAATGAGAATAATGGTAGTGCCTCTCTATAGGGTGATGTATAAGGCTCAAGTGGACTAATACATGTGAAACATTTTGCAGCTTTTTTATTATTGGTGTTATATAATATATTGCTTTCTTGCTCTCTCAAGCTATTGTCCTGAGTATTTGAGTAGCAAGAGGTTAAAGTGGGTAGAATGCTGGAATTGGGGTCAAGAAGAGACCAGGACATTAACTAGGAGGCTGATCATCCTCTTCTCCAGGACTCAGTTTCTTTATCTGTCCCTTCTGCCTCTGGATCTCTGATCATAAGATCAAGAGCATTTCCTAGGTTTTAGTTGTTGCATGAAAGAAGAAGTCCAGATGATAGGTTCTGCTACTTTGGGGGCAGGTCTTTCCATTGGGGGAAGAGGGAAAAGGGAGATCAGGCAGGAAGCTGGCTGAGGAGGAAGTTGGAACTCTTGGCCAAAAAGGACATTAGTGGCCTCTTTGCTTTTCAGTAAGTTGGGTATCCCCAAGCCTCTTTCAGAGGGTTACAAAGAAGTGTCTGAGGAGACTTCCACTATCGGTTTTGTGTTGAAAAATGAACTCTCTTAAGTTGTGGTGTTGGTTCTTGTAGGAGAGAAGCGAAAAATGAATGACCTTCATTCTCTGGAGGAAGCCAAGAGACCCAGAGTTGTGGGGGATATTCCCCTTGAGTTGATCAACGAGGTCATGTCCACCATTACAGACCCTGCTGCAATGCTGGGACCGGAGGTGAGGATTATGAGTGAGGGAGGGAGACCCCAGGGGCTCTCCCCTCACCTCAGATCATCGATCTAGACAATATTGACTTTGAAGGATTAATTAATGCTCAGCCTTGCTGGGGGTTGATTTCAGGCAGGAGAAGAATTAGTTGGCCCATCCCAATCACTAATTGATAATTCGTTTGATGCAACGAATTTGTAATCCTAGCAAAACCGTGATGAATCTCCTTTCAGGGACTCTTAAATCTGCAAGAGATCAGGAGATACTAGATTAAAGATGACTCTCAATGGAGTTTACAAAAGAACTTCTCTCCCTTCCCCTTTTGTACTAAATATATTAAATTTCTCATTTTCACTGGAAATAACCCTTTGTCAAGTGTGAATATAATCAAGACCCTCCCCTAATTTAATTATATTTTTTCCCCTCTAATCATCTTCCCATTATTTCCCATCCTAATTATAAATAATAATATTTAATCCCTCTCGCTAAATTAATGAAGGTACTGTAGAAGAAAGAAGGAAAAATGTAAGACCAAAGGAAAAAAAATGTACTAGTCACAAGCCAGAATATACCGTTTACTACAACCAGAAATAGTTCCACAGATTATCTGTTTCTAACGCAGTACCAAATGACACCTTGTCACCAGTCCATCCTTTCTCCAAGTCTCTTAGACTCTCAGTCTGGAAGCTAGGGACCCTGAATGTGCTGGACTACTCCTTCACAGCGATGTGGGATACATGAGTTCATAACACATTTATACAAAAACATTATGTATGTGAAACTGATAACATTTTATATAATTCATTTAGTTAACTAAGTTTTGGGAAAAGCTTTACATGTATATTTCAAGAATCCCCCCCCCCCCCCCCAGCCCTGTTGTTTCTGCTATTATTATTCACAATTTATAGATGAGAAAACTGAGTCTCAAAGAAGTTATGCTCCTTCCCAAGGCAAGCATTTGTGAAACACACTTTCCACATGTCAGGCACTGTGCTAAGCTCTGGGTTTATGCAGATATAGGCAGAAAGTCTGTCTCTGTCCTCAAGGATCTTCCATTTTTTGGAGAGAACAGAACACAAGAGTGTTCTGAAAAGTAGGAGAGGGAGGAAAATAGGGGACATAATCATTGGTCAAGAGCAAAAAAAAAAGAAAAAAGACTTACTATATCTTTTTGTTCAGGCTTCAAATTTTTTTTTTTTTAAACCCTTACCTTCTGTCTTGGAGTCAATACTGTGTATTGGCTCCAAGGCAGAAGAGTGGTAAGGGCTAGGCAATGGGGGTCAAGTGACTTGCCCAGGGTCACACAGCTAGGAAGTGGCTGAGGCAGGACTTGAACCTAGGACCTCCCATCTCTAGGCCTGGTTCTCAATCCACTGAGCTACCCAGCTGCCCCCCCCAGGCTTCAAATTTTACAGATGAGGGAACTGAGCCCCAGGAAGGTTAGGTGATCTAGATACAGAATTTGAATTCAGAGCCCGTGCTTATTCTGTGATCATGTTAGATCACTCCTTGTTGGTATTTTGTCTACTTTAATTGTCAAAGATGTCCATTGCTTTTGAGCTCTGTATTGGGGCAGCCTGCGTGGCAGACCCAGGTGAATTGTTGACAGGCTAGATATTTCTGGAAAGAAAATAGTGTCTCACAAGAGGAAAGTTCTTGTGTTACCAAGTACCAAGATGAAATCCAGTCTCCACTTTCCTATCTACAACACTTCCAAGAATCTGTTGACTGTGAACTTATCTGTTTCCACTTGCCATTTGAGAGCTTGGAAATAGAATTTGCCATCATCACTTGTATCAATTATAAGATAGGTGGCAAGAGTTTTAAAAAGAAAGAAATATAGATAGAAAGATAATATAATAGAAAGATAATAGACTAGATAGAAGATAGAAAGATAATAAAATAGATAATAGAATAGATAGAAGATAATAGAACAGATAGAAAGACAGACAGAAAGATAATAGAATAGATAGAAAGATAATAAAATAGATAATAGAATAGATAGAAGATAATAGAACAGATAGAAAGACAGACAGAAAGATAATAGAATACATAGAAAGATAATAAAATAGATAATAGAATAGATATATAATAGAACAGATAGAAAGACAGACAGAAAGATAATAGAATAGATATAAAGATAATAAAATAGATAATAGAATAGATATATAATAGAATAGATAGAAAGACAGACAGAAAGATAATAGAATAGATAGAAAGATAATAAAATAGATAATATGACAGATAGAAAGATAGATAATAGAATAGATAATAGGATAGATAGGAAGATAATAGAATAGATAGATAATAGGATAGATAGAAAGACAGACAGAAAGATAATAGAATAGATAGAAAGATAATAAAATAGATAATAGGATAGATAGAAAGATAGATAATAGAATAGATAATAAAATAGATAATAGGATAGATAGGAAGATAATAGAATAGATAGATAATAGGATAGATAGAAAGACAGACAGAAAGATAATAAAATAGATAATAAGATAGATAGATAGAAAGACAGATAGAAAGATAATAGTATAGATAGATAATAAAATAGATAATAGGATAGAAAGATAGACAGATAATAGAATATAGAAAGATAATAAAATAGATAATAGAATAGATAGATAGAAAGACAGACAGAAAGATAATAGAATAGATAGAAAGATAATAAAATGGATAGATAGGATAGATAGAAAGATAGACAGATAATAGGATAGATAGAAAGACAGATGGACAGAGACAGATAGAAAGATAATGGAATAGATAGATAGTGTCTTTTGGTGTGTCCTACAGACTCCCAGCTCAGACCCTGACAGAGCAGAGAAGAGAAGCTTGGCATTGTTAACCTGGTGGTACCTTTTTGGTAACTCTCTCTCCCCTCTTCTCATTCTCTATTTCCCTTTCTCTCTCCTACTTGCTCTTACCCCAGACCAACTTTCTGTCAGCACATTCAGCCCGGGACGAAGCAGCCAGATTGGAAGAACGCCGAGGAGTGATAGAATTCCACGTAGTCGGCAACTCTCTGAATCAGAAGCCAAACAAAAAGATCCTGATGTGGCTGGTCGGCTTACAGAATGTGTTCTCTCATCAGCTCCCTAGAATGCCCAAAGAGTATATTACGCGCCTGGTCTTTGACCCGTAAGTGAGGGTGTGGGGCTGCGTGTGAGTGTGCTCAAGTGTGTGTCCTCAGAGATGTGGATTTAGGCTTAATGGAGGAAGACTTCTCAGTGATTCAGATGAGCACAGAGTGATGGAAGGGGCTGTAGTGGAATTTCTTCTCACTGGATGACTTCAAGCAAATGATGGTCTAGGATATTCTAGAGGGGATTCTTCAGGAATGGATCAGTTTGTTAAGCAGCTGTATGAACTTTTAAAACAATTTGGTAATTGAATTTCAATATAACTTTCTTTTGTGATCCAATGTATCCTATTTTATGCATTTAAAAATATTCTGAGAAGGATTTCACAGGCTTTATCCAGTGTGCCAGTGGGAGTCGTGGTACCCAAATAAGGGTTAAGAAGTTTTATAACATCTCTCTTAGTATCATTTATAAGATAGAAGAGCAGCAACAGCGAAGCAGTTGAGGTTAAGTGACTTGCCTGGGGTCACGTTGCTAGGAAGTGGCTGAACTCAGATTCAAACCCAGATCCTCTTGACTTCAGACCTGATGCTCCACCCACTATGCCACCTGGCTGCCCTGACAAGCTTTTGAAGAGACCATCTTTGAGATCCTGAAACTGGTCCCACATAGGAAACTGACGTGCCTTCCACGTCATCTCATTGGGCAGAGAGATGCTGCTGCTCTCCTTGCCCAGGTTGGGCTCTACCCTCATGTTTCTTCAGGACTTTCAGGGTCTTTGTTTTTAAGTTTTGTTTTTAAATGTGTTCAGATGTTCAGGGTCGAACAGATTTCTCATTATCGATATTGAAATATCAGAAGACGAAGTCACTCTTCATCGTTTCTTTAATCTTTAAGGAATCTCAGAGCTGGAAGGGATGGCAAAGGCAGCCTCTTTAAGAACCACCTTGTGGATGAATCTCTCTTAAATTAGCCAGGCTGTCCCTTGGGTTTCAGACTCGTGTTCAAAGCCTTTCCAGCTCTGTAGGGACACATTTGTGCCTGTGTTCTGTTGGCGTAGTCTTTGAGAACTCACGAGTCAGCTGACATATTAGAGGAGCCCTTTATCTGGACCATAAAATAGACCAGATAAAATAGAGATCTGAATAGACAGGAGCTTGGGGATATATAAGTTCTACTGCAGCCTCAAAATGTAGAAATCCAGTTTATTTCCCCTACTTTCTTCTTGATAGATTAATAATAAGCATCGGAAAGCTGTTCTCCTTTGCAATATAACTAAAACTGGGACACAATCTGATTCTTTCAGTAAGCACAAGACCCTTGCTTTAATTAAAGATGGCCGTGTGATCGGTGGGATCTGTTTCCGTATGTTTCCGTCGCAAGGATTCACAGAGATTGTCTTCTGTGCTGTAACTTCCAATGAGCAAGTCAAGGTAAGAGCCTCTCCAGGGCTTTCTTAGAACCAACCCAACAAGGGGGGAAAGATAAAAGCCAGAGTGTGTGGAGACCTCTCTGAGCCTTGTCCAACAGAGGACCCAAGTAGAGTTCAGGGGTCCCTGAAAGAAGATGTGTATTGCTGCTGCTGTTTTATTTCTTATACAAGAAACTGGTGTGGTGCAGCCTTCGACAGCTAGAGAATTTTTGCCATGATATGAGACATGCGGTTCCCTCATTCTAGGAGCTTCCTGCTATGATTTTAGACTGCAACTCGGATAAAACCTACCGATTTCTATTTTGTCCCATTGTGAATATGTTCCAGCCTCCAGCAAATGGGTCCATCAACTTTTGACTCTCTCAGAAAAGAACAAAATAGATGATCCAAAATGGTAGTGGATCTCAGAATGATTACTTTGGCTTTGGTACATATTGGTTTTGATCTTGACTTCTTTCCCAAAATATCCTTGATAGAGGCAGTTTGTGTCTGTGTCTGCTCTTAAGGGAACCCTGGTCAAACCATCTTTAGAGTTCTTTCTTTTTTAAATCATATTTTTAGTTAGTGTTCTAAACAAGAAGGGGATTGAGCTCTAGGAACTTGGAATGAGGAAGACCTGAGTTCCATTCCACCTCTGACACTGTGTACTTTGACAGGTCATCCTAATTGGCCTGAGGTTCAATCTACTCATTTGTAAAAATGGAGATAGTAGCACCTACCTCCTGGGGTGGTTGTGAGAATCAAATGAATTGAGATATATAAAATGCTTTGCAAACTTCAAGAGGTAGTTATGAAAATCATCATCATTAATAATGAAGATGAGGAACACAATGGACATACCAAGGACTTCTGGGGAATGAAGTCTAAGGTTCAAAATCTCCATTTATACAGTACCATGGAAAATGTGTAAGGTGCCCACAAACAGATTGGGAACTCTTAAATTTCTCCACCATTTGTTATGCTTTTCCTTGAAAGACTGAATAAATGATCACCGTTCACACTGGGCATGTATTGTCCTTCTCCTCATGGTAGTGATATGGAATGATACTGTAGTCCTAATTTCCTTTTCCCCCACAGCCTGGTTTTTATTCTGTTGTAGGTAACTGCCCAAAGTGATGCTCCTCCGGACATTTCCTTGTCTGATAAGAAGTGTGGGTTCTAGGGTCACACTGTTAAGGGAATGAAAAATTCCCACTTCTCTGCCCATCAGGAAGCATGTCCTAGAACTCTTCTGTCAGGTCAGCGAAAGGCTGTGCCCATTTCTGCCATGGATGTGATATTTTACACTTCAATGGAACCAGGGGGTGGGAACAATTGCACAGTATAGTGCTCTGGGGGCCACTGAAAATTACACTAGGTTCCCCAAGTCCATTCTGGCCCCGAGTCCTGCACTCTGTATGATCCTTCCAGATTTGGGCTTTTGGGATAGAACAGTCCTGGATTTCATTTCAGAAGGGTTTAGTTTAAGTAGTTCCCTGAATGCACTTGAAAAAATCACTTAACTTTGGAAACTAAAGAGGTGCCCAGCCATTGATGAATGTCTGAACAAATGAGGAAATGGGAATGTCATGGTGCATTCTTGGGCCATAAAGATATGACAAAGGGGAAGAAATTCAGAGAAACTTGGAAAGACTCAAGAACGATTTATATCCAAACAGCAGCATTGTAAAGATGCTTTTCACTTCGTGACACACTATGCAGAAAGAGACACATGCTATTAGACAGAGACAACAGGAGAGCCTGTTTCGTTTGACCATATGCTTTGTTCCAAGAGTTTTGTTTGTGGTAGTGGGCAGGAAAGAAAAGAGACACTTGTCAATTGAAGTGATAAATTCTAAAGTGTTTCGCTTCCATGAGCATCAGTTCCCTATTTGGTCTTGAGACGAGGACTTTGGAATTGAGAGTCTTTAGGTTAACCCTTCTAGCTCTAAAACTAGTTCTCTTTCATATTGGAAAATGGTAGTGATCAAACTCTTGATAATTCTGCTTATTATTTCCAGAAAATGCCATTTATAGATACTTAAGAATCAGAGAATCTTCCCTTTCCAGAGTAAATGCTTTGGTAGACTTTGGAAAATCATTGAATCATTTTTTATTGTTGGCTTTGGTCTTTTAATTCAATTTTATTTTTTATGATCAAGTGTATGTATTTTCCTCCTGCCTCCTCTCTCCTTATCCCTTTCTACCTAGTTCATCATTTGGGGGAGTAGTTATTCTATTTGGAACAATCAGGACCCCAATTTCACTCCATGTTGAATTTACTAGTCAGTTTTCAGGGAGATCTGACAATTTGTCTTTAGATGGTGCTGTTGCTGTGCTTTTAGTGAGTGCTTTAAACCAAGTTGAGAAATTCCATCGTAAATGTATAGTTTTTGCTGTTGGGATCATGGGGAATTATCTGCATTCATTGCATTGTTTTGGTTTGGCTTGTTAGTCTTAGTGAGCAGTAGCAGGAATGGGAGGGTAGGACAGTGTCCTTGCCTTTCAGATGGAGAACATCATTTCTTTCCCTCTGTAAAAATGAACCCCAGGAGTACCCTTTTGAAAGAATCCAGTTATGGTGGACTTGGCTTTGGGATAGCAGAGATGTTAAGAGATGTTTTGTGGCATCCTGGTTCTTTGGATGATGCCACCAGGCTTGCTTCATCATACACGTTTAGAGGGAAAAAACCAGAAAACAAATCAGTCGGGCCTCAGTTCATAGATTTTTTCAGTTCAAAAGTCAATCGTGGAAAAATACTTTTCCATCATTTCTTAAAAATCAAGGACTGATTCTTGCTGTTTTCTTAAAATATTGATGATTCATGGTGTGGACCCACTTCCGAGTTGCTTAAAAAAAAAAAAAAAACTATGTACCCAGGTGGGCTGGGATTCAGGTGCACTGCATCTCTCCCTTCCTTATTCCGGAAGTGGGTGGATTTTTAAATGGGAAAATTCA
This sequence comes from Monodelphis domestica, assembly GCF_027887165.1. Lineage (NCBI taxonomy): Eukaryota > Metazoa > Chordata > Mammalia > Didelphimorphia > Didelphidae > Monodelphis > Monodelphis domestica. The sequence continues at coordinate 292,969,075 of NC_077231.1, forward strand.
GTTATCTCTGGGATGGAGATATAAGATTCTGTAGTATTGTTGCACAGACATAGATTGAATTTAAAGCACTTGAATCCAGGTAAAACTTCATTGATAGTGCTGACCCTCACTGTGGTGCAGGGAGACTTACATTTAGAGACAGGGAGACTTCTCCTGGAATCCTACAAGCCAATTCTCCAAACACCATGAGGTCTCTGCATCTCTAAAATGGGGATTGGAGTACCTGTCATTGTGAGGGTCAAGTGAAAAAAACCTTTAAGAAAGCAATTCATGCCAGTGGCTACCATGAAGTCAAACCATGGATGGACACCATTATTCAAAGACCAACCTAGCTTACGTTGGAGGGTCCATACATCAAAGGATGGATTTTAAAAATCATAACTCATGAAGTATCTCTTCTAAGATTTGAAGGAATTGTGATCTGTATTGGTGGATGAAGCCCATCCACTGGTGAAGTCATAGGTTGTTTACATTTAATATAGGCTATCCCCAATCTCCTCACTACCCTCTCTGAAGATTCTGTAATACTGTAATCTTTTGATAAAGTGTTCTGATGAGTATCATTGAGTCACTTCAAGGATTGACTTGTCCTTATCAAATACCAGATCTCATGGCCAAAACTGGAAATTTCCATTGCCTAGCACATCTTCCACTGGTGTTGGTTTGGTGTGAGTGGGATTGGTTCTGTGGAAATGTTCTCAGACGAGATAGACCATCAGCAATCTGAGTGTCTAAAAGAAAGATTTTGTATAGATTGAGGTCTGTCTCCATTGAATTATAAAGCAAGGGTGAAATTGGAATGAGTCTTTTCATTAGTGAATCTTGCGTAGATTCCTTAGGATACAGGATAGAAAGGGAAGAAATCTTTTCCTGAACTTCCTCAGACTTTAGGAAAGAGGTTCATGAGAAAAATTTTTCAAAAGTTTTTATTCTACAAATTCTGCATATGATATTTTTTGCCCTATGTCACCCAATACTAGTAGGATCATTTATTCCCTAACTTGAATTAAGTTAAGTGGCCGGACAGCTTCTCATTCCCTAGGACCATGTTCTCATTCTCTAAGGCAACCATTAGTCCTCTCAGTGCCACAGTTTCGCCTTCTAAAAATGGGTAAAAAAGATTGTTCCCCCATCTACTTTTTTTAAAGTGACGTTGTGAGGATATATGAGTTCATTCCTCTGGACATATTTTTGACTCTTCAGAGAAATTGAGTCATAAATGAAATTCATGTAATATTCTTGATCATGGGCATCTTATTTTTTTTCTTTTTGTATCCTGAAATTATTGGGGCTCTTCTCTTAAAAGATACTGTATCACTTAAAATTAAATAAATCTTTTTTCCTCTCACTTTAATTAATGATATGTTTCAATATTCTCTGCTTTGGGATATCTCACAGTATGATTTGGCTAATGGGGATTTTGCAGACCTTACTTGCTTGGTGAAGTCTGGCTACCTAGAGACATCATCCTACCTAGAGAGATATTTATCCTATTCTTTAGTAAGCTTTACTAATTGGATATATAGCAAATGTCTGTTGGTTGCTTAGATTCTCTGAAGTCTTATTAATCTTAAAGCAGAATGCTTTGTTTTTTTCACTCACTTTTTTGTGAGAAAGAATTGTTTTTGGTAATGTATATCCAAAATTTCTGCCAAAAAATTGGAATTATATACATATTCTTTAGAAAATTCTTGGAATTTAATAGAATCTACTGTTAGATTTTGCCCTTAGGTATATCCTCAGATCATGCTAGCAAATTGGTCCAAGGCTTTTTGAGGCTTTGCTGATATCCCATCCCTGAGACTCAGAATCTCAAGAGAAGGTTCTGTGATAAAACTCCTTCAGGAAAAGTCCAATTTGCTAAAATTCTCTAAGATATAGAATGTACGAAACCCAAAAAGCACAGCTTCCCCTCGCTGGTCCCTAACATCTTTCTTGGCACTTTTCATCTCATGAAATTTTTTTTCCACCCATGCATAAATGTTTCTTATACCAACTTCCATACAGGGCTATGGAACTCACCTCATGAATCACCTGAAAGAATACCATATAAAACATAGCATCCTGAACTTTCTTACGTATGCTGATGAATATGCAATTGGATACTTCAAGAAACAAGTAAGTTCTCTCTCACCTGCCCACCTGCCCACCTGCCGTCTATCGGAACCCTAGCACCTCATTCATTTCATCAACATACTAATAGGCATCATTCATTTAGAAGGAAACTGGTTCCTATAGGATTTGTGAAGTTGAGCAGCAATTCCCTTTACAGACCCGAAGCTGTGAATTCCATCGTTTTCAGGCTGGAACCTGTGTCGTGTTAAGCGATGACCAGGTTAGATACTAGAAATAACCAGGCAGGAGGAGGAAGGAGGAGACTGCAACCAGGTTCTTGGTCCTATGAACTCAGAATGTTTTCTATGTAGGGGACACAGGTTTTGGGTCTGGTGAAGGACTTGGTGTCCGAGATAGCAGCATGGATTGATCCTGGAGTTTGGAAAGTGCATTGAAAGCACTCCTGGTGCTGTCATTCCTGCAGTTGGAATCCTTTCATTCCTGCCACCCCTGAAATCTTTATTTCTTTTTTGTCAAGAGTTTTCAACCCAGTCTGTTCTCCTTTTCTACTCCTTTGCTTTGTCCTGTGTGTGGAGGATGGATGGGGTTGTTGATTTGTAGAATTGGAGCTTTTGTTCTAACTTAGATTATTCCTAATAGTTTTTAGCCAATTTTGAGGAACGTAGCTCTGTCCAAAAGGAAGGGACATCATATGCTACTTCAGAAAGGCTACAGTGTTCTCCTTTTTGGGGAATGTCTGCAGTAGGGAGAAGCAATAAGGGGGTTGGGTGGGAAGTAATCATTATTAAATTCTAGTCTAAAACAAAAAGCAGGAAGCCTGTGGCAGTTATTCCAAAGTTGTGTTATTTTCTTTGATGAGCTGAAAGAGCTCTTTCTGTTTCCTTGACTAAAAAAAGGAAGGGTAAAAGGATAGGACTGGATGTCCTTCCGGGATCCCATTGGTCTTTGACCAAAGTCCATGCAACCTCCCAAGAGTAGAAAAGAGACGCCTGCAAGTGGGGATGTGGCTGCATCATTCTGTAGGTACACACATGTAGGACCTTGCTCTAACTCAGCTTGCTGTTTGGATATGGATTTACTCTGGGGCAGACCATAATTACATTAAGGAAAAATTGGCTCATAGGTTGGTGGCCAGGAAGGTGGCTGTTGTTTCTCTTTCGAACCTTAGAAATCTTAGAAAAAAGATTCTCTGGCCTGTGTTTTCTGCTGAGACTTTTCTTTCAATAGCTTCAGCTTGAGCTCTGGGTTTTTCTTTCCTTCCTTCCCTTTCCTACTTTTCCTGCCTTACTCCCTCCTTTCCAGTGTGTAGCTTTTGAGTTATTCCTTAATAATACATAATTTATCACATTATCTCTCATTTTTTATAATAAAAACTGTTGCTTACTATGCAGTTTTACATTTTAAAATGACTTTTGGGGTGGGGGGCAGGAGTAGGTCATAATGGTCGTCCCTATTTAAGACTTCTATTCCTGGCACATTCAATTGGGTTCTATTTTTTTTTCTGAAGTCATACTTTGGTTTCTGATTTTTAAACACACTACATAGATTTATCTATCATAAAATGAAATAATCTATAATTACCTATACTTAAGGTTAAATCACACACTAGGGGTGTGTGTGCATAACTATGTATTTATGGAGTTAAATGATATACCAATAGTTCCATGCTAGTTGGGAGCCATGACAAAGGCATGTTTGAATCTCTTTTGTTTCTAGGGTTTCTCCAAAGATATCAAAGTACCCAAAACCAAATATGTAGGCTATATCAAGGATTATGAAGGAGCCACTCTGATGGGCTGTGAGCTAAACCCAAGGATCCCATACACAGAATTTTCTGTCATCATCAAAAAACAGAAGGAGGTAAGAACCTTCCAATAATGTGGATCCATCAGAGAGTTTTAGGACTCCAGGGAACACCAAAAAGTGTTGGAAAACTGGTCCATTCAACAGCTACTGTTGAGTCTACCATATTCCCTGTCCACATGGAGGGATGCCAAAGAAAAGACACCATCTCTCTCCATGAGGATCCTACCATTTCATTGAGGATCTCGAATATTTTGATTCATGGTCAGATACGACAAAAGACATTGTACGGACAATAAGGTCATCGGAAATCCGAGAGGAGGAATCACCAGAACTGTTGGGGAAGGGAAGAAATTGAGGGTAGAGGAGGGCATTTCTGGTGAGGGACACAAGAGGAGAGTCTGAATTGGATCACGTGGGACCAAATTGTGGAAAATTATTTGAATGCCAAGCTAGAAAGTTGGGATCGAAACCTTTAGACAATGGGATCAGACAAATGGGGGAGGCAGGGAGGTAGGATGGGGAGTCAATTGCCTCATTTCTGTGTTAATGTCAGTAACTTAAGGGAATCTGAAAACCCATCATTCCTTGGGTTCTAAGGCTAAAAAGGCTTCTCCTATCTTGGTCCTTTACGCCCAAGGGGTAAGAAATGAAGGGGGAAATCACTTTCTAAAGCTCTTGCTCCCTTATGGCCAAAGACACATGACTGAATAAAAAAATGAACAATTTAAAAGGAGGGATCTCTCAGTGAATAAAAGCCAGCAGATTGCGCTTTCTCTGCCAAGAAGAGGCACCTCTCAGGCTTGGTTGTTGTGTTTACCCACAGCAGACATGTCTGCCTTCCTCAATGTATGGTTTTCTTTTCGGAGGAAAGGAGCTAGACCACTGGATGGATTCATTCACAGCCTGAGTGTTAGGTCTGCAAAGAACATAGAAGACTACATACAGCCTTGTAGTTTTTTTTTTTTAATCCTTATCTTCCAGTTTAGAATCAATACTGTGTATTGGTTTTGAGGCAGAAGAATGGTAAGGGCTGGGCAATAAGGGTTAAGTGACTCATCCAGGGTCACACAGCTAGGAAGTGCCTAAGGCTAGATTTTAATCCAGGACCTCCCATTTTCAGGTCAGAGGCTATATCCACTGAGCCCCCTGACTACCCTTAGTATTCTCCCTTAGGTTTTAGGAACAGGATGTTGGAAAATGGAAAGACTTTCCTCTCATCTGTAAGTTTGATCATATACTATTCTAGGTCTGACTCTCAATCCACTGGGCAAGTCACTAAACTGATCGCTTAGCCCTAGACACTGTTCTGTCTTAAAAGGGACCCTGTGACAGAAGTGAGGACACAGTATTAATTCTGAGATGGAAGGGAAGGGGTTTAAAAATAAATACAAGCAAAAGAGTTAAATTCAAGAGTTTGGGAGGGGAAGCACTAGCAGTCAGGATGCCGTGAAAGGTTGTGTGCTGGAGGTGGTGCCAGCGCTGTATCTTAGAAGAAAAGTGAGGACTGTGAGGTGGCAGGAGGGAGGGGTGCCGTGGCACAGATTGGGGGTATTGTGATTATAGGGCACAAGATAAGGCCAGTTGGGTTGGCTTGCAGTGGGGTGGTGTGTGGGAGGGCTGGGAGGGAATACTAGGAGGGAACTACCAACTTGATTCAGTGTATTGTGTTGGGATGGGGTATTTCCTTGAAAAGTGTCATGATTTTGTGAAATGCTTTTATTTTAAATCTTGAAAATTCCTTTTCATCTGATATTCTTGCTTTAAAGCAAGAGATATTTTCTTGCCCCTCCAAAGACTCCTTGTTGTTATAGGTAAAATCGGATTACTAGAAAGAAACTTGGTTTTTCTTCTTGGTAGTTTTTGAGGACTGCCTGGGGGGGGGGGGGTTACATCCCTTATATCCAATTAAATCCTAGTTTGGCTTTCTGACCAAAATGGCCCGGGGGCTTGAAGGGTACCCTACAGGCTGAGCAGTTTTAGAACAAGCTCCCTTCAAGTTTAGGAAGAGCTCAAAGAAATGAAAACAAATTCCCTCCAAGCATGGGGAACCTTAGATCCGTGGGATCTCCCCGTAGCCTAAAGTTTCCCCAGCTTTTTGTTGTTAGGATTTTGAGCTCATTTTAGGGGAGTTTCCTGTCTCCACAGTGTGCAGATGGCAGCTTTGGCTGAGATGGTTTAGTTCAAACTCCAAGTCTACCCATTCTGGGATTTGTCGCTTTTTTTGAAGACTATTAAGTTGCTTCATCAATCCAAATGGCGCAGTTCCTGCTGAGTAAAGGGAAGGGGGTTCTGCCTAGGTGAGGCTGTCTCCGATGCTCCAGGGGTGATTGATTATCATTTTCATCCAGACTCCTCAGAGAAGCCCAGGCACAAAAGATGACTTATGCTAAGTGTGCTAAATGTGACCGGGAACCCAGGGGCAGCGCATTCTCTCCCTATTAGCTTTTCTGGTCGGGAGAGATAAGTCATTTGGAGACAATGGTGTGCATGCAGCAGAATGGGCTCAGGCGGACTAATGGAGTATTTTCCCTTACTGCCTATTGAAAAGAGTATCCATTTTGTTCCCCCCCCTCAAATTCTGCTCTCTCTCTTTTACGTCTGGGGAGGGTAGTCGGGAAGCCGCAAATTGATTCCTGTTGACTCTGGCTCTCCTGTGAACTTCGTTCTTCACCCTGCATTTTTCTTCCTCTGCTTGCAGATCATCAAGAAACTTATAGAAAGGAAGCAAGCTCAGATTCGAAAGGTCTACCCCGGACTTTCGTGTTTTAAAGATGGAGTCCGCCAGATTCCAATCGAAAGCATTCCTGGCATCAGTATGTATATTGCTCTCTTCCAAAGCACGTTATTTGCCGATGGTGGGAATCCACCAGAATAGTTCAGCTTTGATGCACAAGATGGTCATATTCTTGCTCAAATCCAGCCTTCACTGGCTTCGAATACTTGAGACCAGCAAATAGCCAACCTCGCCTTTAAGGCTCTTCCTCTTTGCCTGGGATTATTTTTAGTCTCTTTAGAAGACAGTTCACTTCCCTGCACACTCCCCTCCCTTACGTAAACAGAGTATCAGGTGGTGTTTCTCCTTTCTTGCTCTGTGCCCCAAGTGGCCACTTGTTTAAGCCAGGGATTGAGATTTCAGCTGGCAAGCTACATGCCTGGAGAAAGGAGGGTTTTTCACTTATGCTAACCAAATTAGTTTATTGCAAATTTTCCATTCTTTAAATCAACCTATTTATGAGTTTATGGCTAACAGCAAGTTCTTGGCAAGGAGCCATTTTCATGTGGGTTCCAGTTTCAACCAACCAACCGGGGGGGGAAAAACCCAAACATTGAACCGTTGGTTGGATGAAGGCCAAGAGACACCCATTTTATACTCAAGTTGGAGCCATTGGATTTTATAATAATATGGAGGTTCTTGACCTTGGACCCATTTAAATTTAAAAAAAATTTTAAAAATTAAATTTTTTCTAAATTTTAAATTTAGATTTTGAAAACTATTTCAATGTAATTGGCTTTCTTCGTCCCCCTGTTTTTATTTTATGTATTTACAAATATTCTGAGAATGGGTTCCCAAGTTTCACCAGATTGCCAAAGGAGGGAAGGGTCCACCACTGAAAAAAAGTTAAGAACCTCAAAGTTAGATCCATCATCTTGGGTGAAATGTCATCATGCCTCCATCCCAGCCCAAGATGGTTTGCCAATCTAGGTTTGGACCATATAGGATGGTCTGGTTTTGGCAGAGTAGAGCAGGGCAGGACCTCGATTGGCATCATGCAGCTTAATCTCCTCATGCTCTGCTTTCAGAGGTGCCCAGCTTTGGCTGGTGGCAGCCACCTTAGTATACACAATCCTAGCTTTATTCAAGTAATTAGAAATGGAAATAATAGCCCAGTTTACCTGAGGAAAGTAGAAGGGAATAGTAGAAAGGGAATGTGGAGTGCTTAGAAGCACCTGGAGAAGAGAATCCCTTTGCTCGAACAGCTTTTCCTTTTACATTGCCTGAATCCCCCTGGAGCCATTCCCCAAAGAGTCCATTTAAAAGAACCATCTTGTAACAATATTGTGATTTGTTTATTTTTACTATGAAGAAAAACCCTGCCCTAAGTCTGTAAAATGCTGAGAATATGCTAACTTTGTTACTCTTTGGATCAAAAGAGCAATTCTCATTTTATTTTTTTATCTTTTTTTCCCTTTATCTTTAATTCTGTTCATGTACAGGGGAGACAGGCTGGAAACCAAGTGGAAAAGAAAGAGGGTAAGTATAACTATAAAAAGTAACATCCATGAAGAGGATTTCCCTCCACCCCTCCCCTCTGCTACCTCCACTGCCCCTATTTCTCTGCAACTTAGAGAAAAGACCAAAAAGATTGCTCTTGAGTCTGCCATTCACCCGGGGCATCGTTTTCATGAAACAAACCGTACCCCTTCCATAGGATCCATCACTATAGGGGATGAAATGGATTGTGGGTAAAGGTTAATTCTTCTTTTTCTGTTTCTTACTATTTTCTTTCAAGCAAAGAGCCCAAAGATCCCGATCAGCTTTATAGCACATTAAAAAACATCCTGCAGCAGGTGAAGGTGAGTCATCTCTTTCCCTTGACTTAATGGAAGTTTTTGAAAATGTTTTTTCCCGGATGGAATTTCCATATTCGATACCTTACTTTTTTCTTTACCAAAGAGCCATCAAAGCGCTTGGCCCTTCATGGAACCCGTGAAGAGAACGGAAGCTCCTGGATATTATGAAGTTATAAGGTTCCCTATGGGTAATGCCATTCACATTTTCTAAATTCAGAGTGAACTCTCTCTAGATGGAGATGTGGAGGATGAATGGGCACCGTGTGTGAATGTGGGCAGAAAGGATTCGAGGGCGTGCGTGTGTGCGTGCGTTCACTTGTGGTGGGATAGCCTGCAAGCTTTGGGAATGTTGATGGGACAGAGTTTTCAGGGGAGAAGGTCCTCAGTAGCCTTTACTCAGTGTCTCTTTCTGTATTCCGTGGAAGCCTTCTCCAGCTGTCTTCCAGAGCCCATAGAATTGTAGCCATGGAGAAAGCTCTGCTCTTCTTAGCTGCCTGCCTGCACTGTGGGCAGACAGACTCTTCTTTGGTATAACCTTCCTTTCAGGGAATGCCATTATGTGATCTCAGACACAAAGTTATTTTCTTTGTCCTGTTGGTGTCTTTTGAGCCTTCCTGGACTTCCACTCTGCCCTCTGGGGCAGGCAAACAAGCTTTAAAAAAAAGTTAGGAAGGGATTAAGACCTTAGGGATGATTAAAGGAAGATGTGGCTCCCACTTTAGCTGGGAGAATCCAACATGGTGGAGGTGATGCCTAAGTTAGACCCTGAAGGAAGAGAAGGATCTTGATTGATGAGAGTGTGCAGTGGGTAGAGCATTGGGTTTGGAGTCACTTAGACACTGAGCTGTGTGGTCCTGGGCAAGTCACTTAATTGCTGTTTGCCTCAGTTTCCCCATTTGTAAAATGGGACTACTAATAATAGCACTGACCTCTCAGGGTTGTAAGGACCAAATGAAATAATTGTAAAGCACTTAGCCCAGTGCCCAGCTCCTAGTAAACACAATGTGAATGTTAGCTGTCCTCCTCCTCACGATTATGATAAACAGGGTCAAGGAGATGATGGAGTGATTATTGAGTCAGTAGGACATCCAGATGGTCGTGTCTAACAGATGGCTGGCAATACTGGACTCCCGAGGTCATGGGGAAAAGTCAAGGCTAAATATCGCCATTTGAGAGAGGCCTGAATAAAGGAGATCATGAGGGCTGTGAGAAGAATGGATGCCTCCTCCTTGCTGCCTTTTGGCATCCTTGGTTTCCTTCAAGACCGCCAGACTCCGCTCAGTCACCGCCTTCTGCAGGAGGGGCTTCTAGGTTCACTAGTACCTTCTTTTCCAAAGTTAGCCAGGGTCTGCTTTGTGAGTGTGCATGCACGTGTGTGTGTACACACACACACTCTGCTTACATTTATATTTATCATCAAGCTATTAAAGTTGAAAACTGCAGCCACGCCTCTATCCTGCATATGGAGATTTTGGTTCTGTGGGTCGTCTCTGTTAAGTTACTCTATTAGAAATGAAAATGTAGATTATTCCGGTGCTGACGACCCTTCGGGACTCCTTTGAGACTTTGAGAAGGGCTGTGCTCCAGACAAAAGGAGGAGAGGAAGAGGAGATTGAAAACAGCGAGAAGAGATCCAGAGGGTGATGGGAGCAGGACTCTCAGAAATCGGTGGGAGAGAAAGTTCTCAGCAAAGTGTAATGCTGCAAAAAGGATCAAAAGAGGCCGTTAAGTAGCTCAGTGGATAGAATCAGACCTAGAGATGGGGAGGTCCTGGTCAAATCTGGCCACAGACACTTCTAGGTGTGTGACCCTGGGCAAGTCGCTTACCCCAGTTGTTTAGCCCTTACCGCTCTTCTGCCTTGGAACCAATGTTTATTATCAATTCCAAAACAGAAGGTGGGGGGGGGGAGGGGGGGAAGAAGTTTTAAGGGGAAAAAAATAAAAAGAAATAATAGGGATAAGAGATCATTAGAGTTCAAAATGAGAAGGGGTTATTGGTGAGCCTGGGGCAAGGAGTATCAGGGAGTGCTAGGGATGGAAGCCTTAGCACCAAAATTGAGATAAAAGTTGGGGAGTCAGGAGAGAGACACAAAGAGATAGAGGAAAAGAGGCAGAGAGTTGGGGGAAAGGAGAGGAAGAAGCGGGGAGAGAGAGAGAGGAGAGAAAATAGACAAATAGATGCAGAGAGATGGGGGAAGGAGGGAGAGAGGAGAGAAGCTAGAGAGATAGGGAAACAGAGGCAGAGTTGGGGGAAGGAGAGGGAGAAGAGAGACAGGCAGAGAATTGGGGGGGAAGGAGAGAGAGAGAGAGAGAGAGATACAGACACAGACAGAGGAACAGGCAGAGAGATGGGGGAAGGAGAGGGAGAAAGGGAGAGAGAGAGAAGATAGAGAGATTGATTGATTTTGAGGACAGGAAGACCTGAGAATTTTGTAGAGAAGCCAGAAGAGGAAAATATTGAAAGGGAGTGAATGAGATGGATAATGGATGATATAAAACTCAGGAATTTTAAGAATGTGAAAGGAAAATTCCATTATTGTCTGAGCCTCTAGGAGAGGGTGAGAAAAAATGCAAAGCATATTAAGGTAGGGAAGAGGACAAATAATGCTCACATCAGGCGATTTGATTTCTCTATAGAACAGGAACGTGCTGAAGTGGGTGGAGGTGTTAAGAGGAAGTTGAGGACTTGGGGAGAGAAGAGATTTGGATTCTAAGTCCATCCCCTCTGCTTAGTGCACAGTCTAACCTGGAAGGCTAGCCACTTAACTGAACCTCAGCTTCCTCATCTTTAAAGTGAGGGGGTGGCCACAAAGGGCTCCCTGAACCATATTGAAATGTAATTGGGAAATCACAAAAGAAAAAAAATTAAATTGAACAAAATAACTAAAAAAAGATATAATGTTAATTTGTGGTTTTCCAAGTCAGCATTATCGTGTTTGACACTGCATGAACCCTTCAAGCTCCATGATCTGTAAATAGCCCCATGAAACACTCCCGAGGGGCTCCTAGGGACAGGAGGGCAATAGGAGGGGGCCTCGATATGAAACATTTATGGATACAGTTTATGGAGCACCAAAGGCTAGTTGAATCTTGTTTGTATTCATTTGTCAGCTTTCTGTTTGGATACTCTTCAGAGAATATCACCAGGGGGAAGGGAAGGGAGCAAGCATTTATTAAGCACCTACTGTGTGCCAGGCACTATGTTAAGGGCTTTACAAATATGATCTCATTTGATCTTCACCACCAGCCCTGTGAGGGAGGTGCCTGGTATCCCCATTTTTCAGTTGAAGAAATGGAGACCGAAAGAAATGAAGTGACTTGCCCAGAGTCACACAGCTAGTGAGTACTGGAGGCTGGAAGGTTTTCCTGACTCCAGGACTAATGCGGTACCCCACTGCACCCCTGGCTGCTGTCATGATTCCCCGGGCTTGTCATCTGAACAGGGACCAGTGTTTGACTTGGTCTGGAGCAGCCAGAGTTCCTTCGCTGATGCGGATGCTGCCGGGAGGTAGTCGCCATGACAACTGAGGAGTCCATGAGCATCCTTCAGAGATTCTGCAGATCAGTAACTGGGGTTAGAGGGCAGAGGCCAGCTGGAGAAGGCACTAGTCCATTTTCATTTAAGGATGGCCATTGGGTGGTATTTCTAGACATGGTAGGGTAGAGGAACAAAGGGAGAAGAAGCTAAAGATACGGGTTCAAGCCCCACCTTGGACACAGACCAACTTTATGGCATGGTTGAATGAACCATGTTGAGCCTCCGTTTCCTTGTTCATAAGATGAAGAGTTTTGGATTAGCCTGGGAGCTTTTCCTTTTCTGGGTCATGGATCTCCTGGGCAATCTTGTGAAACTGGCGCTCTTCTTGGACAAATGGTTTGAGGCTCGCCTTCATAAAAGAAGGAAATGCTAACTTTCAGCCGGGGGCTAGTGAAAATAAAGATCTCATTTTTTTCTGATCCAGGTTCATGGACCCACTGAGATCTATTTGTGGAATCCTTAGAGGGCCTGTCGACCCTAAGTTAAGAACATTCCTGGGGCTAAATAATATCTGGAATACTTTCCAGCTCAATAGGTAGGATCCTGTGAGTCTGTAACCTTAATTTGCAGAGGTTTCCACTTTGAATTAGGAAGAACTTTCCACACCAGAACTCCCAACATGGATGTTACTAGAGGCTGGAAATTCTTCCCCAAAGGAGGAAGACAACTAGCTTTCTAATGTTCTCTTTATTTTGTATAGATCTGTGGCTATCTAATAGAAACGATGGACAGTAATGTTGCATTTTATATCTGCCGAGGGAGCTACCGCTAGGCATCGTTATCCCTATTCAAAAAATGAGTCAACAAAGGTGGAGCAAACTTTGGATTTGCTTCTGTGGTCCTTAAGCTGTAAGGAAGTGTCAGCGAGAAATGAGAAAGCCAGCTCTCTCCTGGCCCCACGTTCAGCTCTCTTTCCTCTCCAGGATGTTCAATTCCCTCCCCATTTTAGGGATGCATGCCAAGCAATTTCAATTGGAAACCTGCCTGATTGGGTCTTTTTTTCTGTGGCTTTCTTCTAGTTTCAGCTTAAAGCCCACTTTTTGCAGGAGGTCTTTCCAGATCCTTTGATTCTTCTTTGGGATGTCCTCTTTTCTGCCCTCTGGGGCTTGTATTTACCCAGTTAGTCAGGTTCTTGCATCCATTAGGAGGCAAGCGCCCTGTGCCCAGAGACTCTTTCTGCTTTGACATTCCAATAAAGAAGCGCCTAATGATTGTTGACTGGCTGGGAACCTCCACGTTAGAAAGCACGTTTGCTCCTGGTATTAGTAGGTGAATGTGCTCAGCAAGCTCTTCTAATCCCTTTCCTTCATGTGAAATCATGTATGATCTTGAAAGATATTTCCAGGTTTATAGTTTAAAGATGGCATCCATGACCTTAAGTGGAGAGAAAATTGTGGCAGCTGCTCTCCATTCTTGTTCCTTCTCTCCAGCACAGTTTGCATTTGTAACCTAATGTGGTTTCAAAAGAAGGGCTTGCGTTCAACCTTTTGTTTTTTCTCTTGTGTGGATGGACGAATACTGGGTGACCACGGCTTGCCTCTAAATGCCTTCACTATTATTTTACTAATTTTGAATTTTTACTAATTACTAATTTACTAATTACTAATGCTAATAATTGAAATTTTACTAATTTTGAAAAAAGTCTTACAATGAAGTAGGGTGCTGTTTATTTCCTCATGGATGAATGTAAAATAAATGTGAGGGCTTCAAAATACATAGATAGAGATCTGTGCAGCATCAAAAGAATCCAGTGAAGTTACACCTAGAAATTTTGTTTTTTTAAACTAATTCGGTAAGTTGTTCAGCTCAAGCGGTCTCTCTGGGTTAAGGTTAGGGTTAGGCACAGTCTGGCCCGATTAGGCAGTTCATCATTTTAATCCTTTGTCAGTTTCTTCCTGTGTAAAAATCTCCTTTTGAAGCTCATCGACAACCAGAGAATGTTTTCTAGTCTTAACATCCTACAAATCTAATGGCTAACGTAGAAAGTTGGCTCGCTGCTTTTTAACCATTCACAACGCTAGAGTGAGACTTTTCTTAAGGAAGCTGTGTGGGGTGTGTGGTGGAAATGAGTGCATTTGAAAAGGATGGAATTCTGCCCTATTTTTTGTAATTACATGAACCTGGTCAAGTCACTTACCTCGGCCAGCTCCCTAGGGCTTTGTCTCTCTCTCCCTCTCCTTCCTCTTTTTCTCTTTAAATTAAAAGCAATTTTTAAAAAAACTGTTAAAAAAATCTACTAAATGACAAATGGGCAAAACAGTCCAAATTGGAGGGAATTCCTGTGCCGAGGACTTCCCTGGGGGGGACACAAGCCTAGGTTCTTGGAGTCATCTAGGTAAAGACAGATTCTGTTTTTGTTTTTTTTTTTTAATTTCATTTATCAGCTAATGCTAAAAGGAATCAGACTGTTGATATTTTCTTTCCTATACAGATCTGAAAACCATGAGTGAACGACTCAAGAACAGGTACTATGTATCTAAGAAATTATTCATGGCCGACTTACAGCGGGTGTTTACCAATTGCAAAGAGTACAACCCCCCTGAGAGCGAATACTACAAATGTGCCAATATCCTGGAGAAATTCTTCTTCACCAAAATTAAGGAAGCTGGATTAATTGACAAGTGACACATTTTTTTCTCCCTTCTCCTCCTTTTTAGCAGTTTATCCGTCATCAGCCCTGATGGATGGAGTTCAGTTTCAAAGCATTGGGACGATGTGTTGAAGTTACTTATACGTGTTTTGACTAGCACTTTTCAAAAAACAACAAAAAATAAGAAAAACAGACTCCTCTTCTAGCTTTTCAGATGTGTATTTAAATGGAAGTTACAGAACATTTTTTATTTTATGAAATAGATTTTACTCTATTTACTATTAATGTACATTTTCTACGGTATGTAATTTAGCAGTCTGTTCAAGTGATAGGTAATCAGGGATTTCCTCCATGCCTACGTGGGAGGAGATTTGCACATAGTACCAAGTTTTGGGGGCTTTGGAAAAATTTCCAGACCGTGAATGTCTTTAGCTTGTTTCCTAATGGAGTGACAGAGTTTATTTTTATTTTGTTCAGGAGAACATTAAGGAAGAGAAGAGTAATAAAGAATCCTTTTTTTAAAAAGGTGAAATACATTACATTTGAGGTCTCATTATAGACCCTTTATAAATAGATCTATTTTTAGAAACACTCATCTAGGTGAGGTGCTGTGAGCAGTTCTGGGGTATGCCAATCGGGAGGGAGACAGCGGAGTCTCTGGGCATTCTGTACCGCTAAAAGACCTTTTCTAAACGTGGGGATTTTTTTTATGACTCGGGACTTGATGACCACAATTTTCCTTTTTCTTTTCTCTGGATAGATGTCATGGGTCATGTCCTATTCTGACTTTGCTCACGCAGCACATCAGGTCCCAAAGGAGCCCCAATAGCTATTTGAACCATCTGTAGGGTCTCGGCTTCACAAATGCTTCGTTGGACCCGTCTCCCCCCATCTATTTTAGGAAAATGGTCCTATTCTTGTTCTGTGAAGTTTGTGGAGAGTTTTAGGAAAATCGTCCCCCTGGTAGGTTTAGGGGCGCCAGGTTATTGCAAAATCTCAGCAAATAAGGCTCCAGGTCGATGGGAAATGGATTTTCTGCCCAGCTTTCCAGTCAGTATTTAACTACTACGGCGGTATCATGCCCAGAAGCCTTCCCATTCCAAGTCCTTTCTGGAAGCCCGCGTTACTTTGTCATTACATTTCAGCTCAACACCGGGATTTGTTTACGGATTACACTACGGGGAACAGTGGTACGTTGACCAGTCCAGCTCTGGGTAAACCATCTCCTCCAGAATATCCAGGAAGACCAAACAATGTTCTTGACACTAATTTTTTTTTGGTGATGGACGGAAATATATAAACTGATTTTGTAAAAGACTGAATCTTAGCCTTTGTTTCTATTGGATAGAAAAACCTCATGATTACAGAGCCTGGTGGTAGACTTTGGCTGTGAGACTGCCAGGAATAGAGTACGTGAGGGAAAACGAGTGTATGCATGGGTTGGCTGCATAATTTTGTTGAGCCGATGCGATGTGGATGTCATGTTGGAGCTAGGATCATTAGGATGGAAAAGAGCTACTTGGCATACTTGCTCACCCTTAAAAATGCCTCAATTGTTTTTTTTAAATAAACCAACTTGAATCTCATCTCCAGAGATGCGATTGTATGTCAATTCCTTGGTACTGGTTTTAAACGTTTTGTAAACTGGGCATTCTGAAACACCTGTTGAGCTTGGAAACCTGTGAAAGTTGGTTATTTTCTGGGTAGATTTTCTTATATAGTATTGTCTTAAAAAATCAGATCGTCTCTTCTATATTGAAAGCATAATTTATGTTTTCTAATTTAAAAATTAATATTTTCATATAGATATTGTGCAATAAAAGCTGAAGTAGGATGTGTGGTTTTTGCAAATGCTTTAACAGCTGATAAAATTTTACATTTGTAAAAATTAATATATTGTACTGGTACAAAATAGTTTTAAATTATATTTTAAAAAGTTCCAAATCTTCTGGCATGTTGTGTCTTTATTGCAGGGGATTCCCTTTAACACTGTGCATGGGAAAGGGTTAACGATTCATCAAAGGCGTTTAGTCTCAAGTACTGAGCATCTTCACAATTTCCCCCTTTAGCTTTTAAGCTCCGAGGGCAAGGAGTGCTTGTACTTTTTTTTTTTAACCCTAACTGTGTGTCTTAGAATCCAAGGCAGAGAGTGGTAAGGGCTAAACACGGCCAGAAGTATTTGAAATCACATTTGAACCCAGGAGCTTCCATTTCTAGGTCTGGCTCTCATTTCTTAAATGAATCATTCAGTTCAACATGGAATAAGCGTAGCCCATCGGAGAGCGCTTTTAGGGACATGGACTGCCTGTCTTTACGTGCCTGGCATTTAGGACACGCGCAGTAAGTGCTTCAATAATACGCTCATTGACGGACTGATTCAGCTCAACATAGAATGAGCCCATGTGCCACCAGAGGGATTTTAAGGGCACAACTGGTTCAGCTTAACATGGAAGGAGCCCGCTGCCTCCCAAAGGCTCTCCGTGGAGTGCCGTGAGGCGACACAGTAGCCACTTCTGATGTGTCTGCCGTGGGCCGGGTGCTGGCAGATGGAAAGGTAACCAGCGACTTGCAGAAATGGTAAAAAAAAAAATTCCCCCTCATGTGATTTTTGTTTATGATACAAGATGGTCGGAGCAATAATTTCTATCAGACTGCTTTCTAGTTTTCCCACTAATTTTTGTCATATAAAAAGTTTTTATCCTAAAAAAAAATTTGTTTTTAACCAGTGTTAAAGATGGAAAGGTAACGGCGACTTGCTGCCATCATTCCCTCATCTCTGACCACTAACGGTTGGGGAAAGGAAGCCTACGTTGGCACCCCGAGCGACACCTGGGCAAAAGGAAGCAAGAGAGACGGCACTTGCAAGCCACCCAGTAAGTGTGCCCAGAGCGAACAGGGAGGCAGACGGGTGAGGGAGAAGACAGCCACTCAGGGAAGCAACAGAGAAAGGCATAAAGAAAAGGTTGAGGGAAACCAAGGCAGACGGAGAGGGGCCACTACAGAGATGATGCAACACAAATTTAGGGAGTGAGCGCCTACCACGGGGCTTGGTTCGGCAAAGCGGAACCTACAATAGTTCTTGCCTTCTAGGAGTCTGTTCTATTAGGAAATTATTGAGATAAGGAAACTGAGGCAAACAGGGTTTAAGTGACCTGCCCAGGGTCACACAGCTATTAAGTGCCTGATGTCAGATTTGAATTTGGCAAGATGAATGTCACTCCAGCTGCCCTTTGTGAAGCTTAGTGGCCCCCTTTTCTGAGTTTGACACCAACTCTGTTCAACATGAATAATCCTAGAAGGAAGGCACTAATAGTGGGATGGAGGAGGTGGGAGAAAACTGGGAAAAGTCTTTTGCAGATGGGATTTGAGCTGCCTTGAAGAAATCCAACAGGTAGGAGAGCACTTCAGAAATGGGGGACAGTCACTGAAAAGCACAGACAAAGGTCATCTGTTAGTCACAAGTAGACCAGCTGTGTTGAACTGTAGTGCGTGGGGAGGCAGCAGGCACACACACTTTTTCACTACTGAAAAGATTCCATTTCATACAGGAAAAACAAAATGGATGAAAAAACCTGTCACCTAGAAAACGATTCGCTGGTTGAATCAGGATGTCTGAGACAGGCTCTGAAAAAAGATGTTGGGCTAAGAACCAAGTGAAAAGCAGACTGGATCACTTTTGAGCCACTAGGTTTTCAAGGAGCCTGAGCCGACCTTGTCATAAAGGCTCAGCTAGCTTTCAGAGGGGTTTACACACTGCACTTTTTCCATCACGTTTTGAAGTCGATGGTCCCGATTGATTTACAAGGTGTCGCACATTGACAATTTAACAATCTGAGCTAGTAAAGAACTGGCTGCACCCTAATGGGAGTGAATCAGGGCAACGGAGACATGCATAGTGAAGGCTGTAGTAAAATTCCAATGATAATTTCTGAGCAACTAATAAGGTATGGGATGACACTAAAAATGAACAGGAAAGGCAGACCTGTCGTATAATGAGGACAATGGGTAATAGATGGCCAGCCCTAAATGCTGTGGTATCCATCAGCCAAAAGATGAAGGGGAAGTCTCCCTGGTACATCGGGCAAACTGGAGCAGGCACATAACAGGATAGGCTGGGAGCTAAACCAAACACCTACAGTGATGAAATTACACTTTTGTGAAGCCTATGCCACCTCAGGATATTTATTTACAAAAACTACACTGCTTTATGTAATAAGGCAGCTCAGCAATGGTGAACTCGGAGGCTTTTTGAAATCCTAATTTTTGTTACTTTTAAAAAGCAGAAGATATTAGGCAAAAGTAGGCACTGCTCTCTATTGGAGGAATTCAATACAATTCTGCCTTCAATTTACAAGTTTGGTTTTAATACTGATAGCAAATGGGAAGATGCGAATGCTGTTCGGCCAACTTAATACTCTATTAATATTTTTAAAATTTACATTGAAGCAAATTGACTAACAATAAAAATCTGGTGCCTCTGATGGGATCTTCTTGTGAGAGTGGAGCAAGCTGCACAGGCCAGTCCTATGCCATCCAACTAGAAAAGTGAAGAAAGTCCCTTAGAATTCATCCAGGTATGGGATCTTGCACAGCTTTGGTTCCCTACAGAGATCCCTGGAAATTTCATTCTGGCCTAAACTATCAAAGTGCTTGTTAAAGGGCTCCCAAGATAATTATTCCCATCATGGAATTCTGTATTCTGCTCAAAAGAATATGCACTTTAAGTGTAGAAGAACAATTATCAGTGCTGGCTTACAAATCTTTTATTATTTTTGGCATATGGTAAACAATAGACTTCCTAAAAGTTTAAGCATGCATATATATAAAAAGCCATGAAAAACTGAACTGATAAACTGACCAGATACTTTATCAGTAGCAGGTAATGAAATTGAATAATTAAGTGTTTCAAATGATTCTTTACCTGTCTTATCATACATTTCACAGTAATGATTCCCCATATATGGGAAAACACAAGTTGTCTGAAGTTACTATTAAAGATTTTAATTTGTGTAATTAACCACCACCATTTTCTCTACAATTACTATAGGAAATATAATTTTCATTAATACTAGGGACATTAGGTAGTATAATACATTTAAGCTTTTTAAAGAGGGTTAAGAACAGTTATTTATGTACAGTAGGAAAAAGAACTTAATGTCAATGTTTGAAGACAAGTTTTTAAAGCACTGAAGTGCTTTTAAACAGAAGAACTTTTCATGTTAATAGTTCTGCCCACTCTTGTACCAATAGTACCATCAATCCTTTCCAAGCAAGAGGGTGTAAGATGAATTTCAACGACATCCAACAAAAGCTTCATTGTATTTGGACAGTGAATGCTTTTTAGAAGATCTGGGCCTGGAGTCCTTTTTCTGTTTGAAAATTGGAGAATTCAAAAAACATACATCTGTAAATGGGTCTCCTCTTCTTAGTTTTCTAAGAAAATAAAATAAGATGTTAGGAAACTAATTCCAAGACTCATATATAACTTTTGTAGTTCAGATCAAAATCACAGCTGAATTAAGTCACAACATGACTCTCAAGTCCTCCTGTCCCAACCCCCAACCTTCTCCCCCCTCACCCCACCCCCCAGACCATTACAACATACGTGGCAAGGGCAGGTTCCTTATAATTCACACTGAGGGTACACCTGCGCTTACGCAGGGGCAGGGAAGAACGTTCTTCACTCTTGCTGAATGGAATGGAATGTTTCCTGCTTTTTGCACCAGAAGTTTGATGGATATTGGTGACATCTTTCAAGCTGAGATGAAATGACTGTTGAGTTTCACAAGGTGAACCTGTGGAAAGAGCATTCACTGAAGAGTGATCCAGACAAAATGAAAAACATAAAACTACTTTGGCAATCAGTGTATAGAAGTCAGAATGTTTACCTGAGAGAACTATTGTTCTGTTGTCACAAAGACATGTGCTCGAAGAATATAACTTTGAACAGGTTAAGCACCTAAAGAGCATGAATGGTCTAAGAAAAGGGAGAAATCCTTCTTAACTGAAGTGGAGAGAAGGCAGGGGCATCTCAGCTCACAAGCATGGGGAAAAACATCAGTAGGTAGCAACAGGGGTCATATAGCTTATTCAAGATACAGAGAACTGGGTGATGATCAAAGGCAGCAAGGGAAGACTATTCAGGAGTGAACAGTCCTAACTCCAGTTAGGCTGGAGTACTAAGTATGTGAGGAGTCCTTGAGGACCAAAATGTACACTTGGAGTCAAACTGTGTGAAGTCAAACCCACTATTTGACAAAAACTGCTGGGAAAACTGGAAAACCGTATGGGAGAGACTAGGTTTAGATCAAATCTCACACCCTATACCAAGATAAATTCACAATGGGTAAATGACTTAAATATAAATAGGGAGATTCTAAGTAAATTAGGTGAACATAGAATAGTATACGTGCCAGATCTCTAGGAAAGGAAAGAATTTAAGACCAAGCAAGAGATAGAAAACATTACAAAATGTAAAATGAATAATTTTGACTACATTAAATTAAAGTTTTTGTACAAACAAAACCAATGCAACCAAAATTAGAAGGGAAGCAACAAATCAGAAAATATTTTTTTATAACAAACTGTGTGAAGCCTTGAATTCCAGGATAAGGAGTTCAGTCTGTTCAGTAAAGGTGAGCAGCTAGCAAAGGTTTTTAAGTAGCAGAGTGACCATATTTGTGTTCTATAAAGACAAATAAAAAGGATGTTGTGTTTGCAATTGATTAGTGTGGGGAGGAGATTAAAGGGAGGCAGGACCATTAGAAGGTTATTGTGATAATCCATTCAAGAGGCAACAACTAAGGAGGTAGCAGTGGGAAGGACTAGATTTGAGAGATTAGGAAAGCAGAATGAACAGAGGGACACATGTAGATGGAGACAGACAAATCAGGGCTGGATATATAAATTTTAAGTCATTTGCACAGAGGTAATAGTTAAAATCATGGGAATGTATTAAGAACACCAGAGAAATCAGGAGATGGGGATGATTAGAAAAGCAGGGAAAAAGGTAGAAAATCTGGTGTGATGGAAGTCTCAGAGAATCAAAGGACAGTGCAGCCTAGAGATGTCAAGCTCATCAAGGTATGTATGAAAATGTAGTTGGGCAATGTTTAACAAAATAAATACAACACAAGTATGTGGTGTGAAGACACTTGTTTCTAATTGAGGCTGACCCCACTGGTGTAGACATTAATAGTGTAAATGCTAGAGAGGTCAAAGAGGAAGAGGACTGAGAAGCCACTGGACTCAGTAATCAGGCCTGGGGGGAAAAAAAGCTGTCTGAGCAGAGTAAATTCTAATAGGTTGTAGAGACAAGCAGGAGATGTGATAGTGGACGTGAATGGAGACTGCCTATTTAAGAGTGCAGGAAAAGGGGGAAAAAATACAGGAAGGTGGTAAGATTTGAAAAATGTTTTAGAGAAGTGCTTTTTGAGCCAGGAAGGAAGGAGCTAAGGGAAAAAAAGATACTGAAGACCAAAGAAAAAGGGATGAATGAAAGTACCCAAGTCTGAGGAAGAGATGGAAAAGAGTAATAAAAAACCCAGGGTAGAACATTGGCCTTGTTTAGGAGAGCCACTATTCAGAAGGGGAGGAAAAAATGTGGTGAAGGAAGGTTTGCTCTATTAATTCGGAGCAAAAGTCAAAACCAACCTCAAATGAGCAGAAAGGTTTAAAGGAAGATGACAATGTATAATCCCAAAAGATCCAACACAGCTCAGTAAAATCAGCTAATCCCCCCCAAACAGTAATTCCTCCCAAAATGATCCCTTTGGTCCTGAGTTATGATTTAATTGGTGCTGGGAGCAACCTGCATTAAGAAACTCACCTGCCAATCTGTGACTGCTCTACACCCAGTGGTCAGGCACTCGCTTATGTGACAGAGGTGGGACTAGATAGAACCTAGGTCTTTCTGGTCCTGAGGACGCTTATCTCTCCACTCCTCCATGCTGTCTTGTCTACAGATGTTTAACTGATATAAATCAGTTGCTCTAAAAAGGAGGCCAGAAAAGCCTAGAAATCATATCAGTCAGTGAACATTTATTTGATCTACCTGGCAACAGCAGAAAGAGAGCAGCTCCAGGCATACTGATGTGTTCAATATAATCTAGTGACAGGCTACAGAACGCCACTTCACAAACTGCAAAAAGCAGTGGCAGATAAGTTTGTAGAAAGTTTGGCCTGAGACTCAACTGAGTAGATTCATCTCCCAAGTACTTTTAGATGAAACTGGAAGGATGAGAAATAAACGGGAAGCAGGAACTTGCCAGTGTTGCAACCATTATTGATAGCTGGTGGTAGAAGTGCATGTGGCATGTCCATTTCTTGAAGCCTCAATTTTCTCATCTGAAAAACGATGCTATACAATGCCTCCACTAAATCTCTCACAGGGTTGCTATGAGATTCAAATGAGATAACATATGCCAAACATTTTGTGAACCTTGAAGCACTCTGAAACTGTTAGCTACTGTCCATTCAAGGCAAGTATAATTCTGCTGGATTTGGCCCTAGATGATGGTTATAGCAAGTGTTTACTTTGGAGCACCCCATTTAAGAGGTATGAACAATCTGAGGGGCGTTCAACATAGCAGTGAGCAGGGCAGTCTTGAAGTGAGAAAGACATGGGTTCAAGGATTCATTCAACCTCTCAGGATCCCAGGCAGCTCCCTGAGATTATCAATTAGAGGTGAGTAGTCAATGGAGGGAGCTCTCATGCCAGGACTTCCTTGTTGACGGAATCCCAGGTTCAGATTAAGAAAACAAATTCATGAAGATAAAAGATTATGTTTTTAGAGCACTGTCTGTTGTCTCTTTTGCCCCCTTTGTCTATTTTATTACATGTCTTTGTGGATGCTCGCAATCCCTCCTCCAGAAGAATTGCACATGAGTTCTCTGAGGTCTTGCTATCCTAAGTATATTGCCTACTATGATGACTTACACATAGGAGGTTCTGAATAAATGTTGAATTCGATGATGAGAAGGCAAAACCATCCAATTATATTACTTTTGTTTCTCAACCAAGGAGGAAGACCTTCAAAATGGGAAAGATCAATTAAATATAATTAACAGAGAATTGATTGGCAAGTTAAGTGAGGAAATGGTAAGAATGGAAGTGGCAATCAATGAGTTCATGTTATTAATCCTAAAGACTTGACAAAAAGCTGAAGTGACAAGGACAAATGCACAATGGGATACCATATCTCATTGTGACAATGACAGGTGTGCAGCACAGCCAAAGTCACACATAACAGACTGAAGTGTGAGATAATGTTATGTGGGGTCAGATCCTGGCTCAGACAGATGGGGGAGAAGCTTAAGAGGCAGCATGGCTTATATAGTTTACATTTGAACCTTGGTCCTGTTATCTGAGTGACTCTGGAAAATTCACGTAACCCATCTAGGCCTCAATGACTTCGTCTATGTAAGAAGTGGGGTAAGCTAGGCGATCTCTTGGGTCTTCGTATCAGTGACTTCTGAGAACTTCTGGAACCTGGGACAGACAATGCTGGACTGGAGAAGGGTCTATTCCACACACTACAGACACGTAAACATGGCTTCAACTCCTTGTCCAATTCTAAAGGCATGGTTTGTAAGCACTGAAAAAGGGAAGCAGTAATACTAGTAGGAATACCATCAAAATCAGCCCACGCCTGATTAAACCTCATTTACTGGACTGGACCAGCGAGGGGACACTTGGAGATAACACACATGTACTTCAGAACATCACAAGACAGAGTCACTCAATGAATCCTCAGAGGCAAGATGGGTAGATATGGATTAGCTGTAGCATAATTAGGGAGATCTGGAGCCAGCCCAGGATGGACCCATGCTTGGATTAAAAGAGCAAATAAATAGGTGACAGAGAGATCATGGGCAGTGCCCTGGGAATCTGTCCTTGGCCTGCTTTACTAATGACTCGGGCCTAAGAAGAGATGGCCTGTTATCAGATATACAGATAGAACAAGTCTAGGAGGGACTCCTACTCCACTGGATGCCAGAATTAATATCCTAAAGAGAATTCAACAACCTGGAAGTGGTAAAAGGAAATATAAGAGGGATACATTACCATTAATGTAGTTTAGTTTTTTTAAAAACCCAACTCCATGGGGGCAGCTGGGTGGCTCAATGGATTGAGTCAGGCCTAGAGATGGGAGATCCTAGGTTCAAATCTGACCTCGGACACTTGTGTGACCCTGGGCACGTCACTTAACCCCCATTGCCTAGCCCTTCCTGCCCTTCTGCCTTGGAGCCAGTACACAGTATTGACTCCAAGATGGAAATTAAGGGTTTAAAAAAAAATAAATAAAAACCCAACTCCACAGACACAGGACTGTCCAGGTGACAAAGGTCTAGAGGGGTTAAATTAGGGTTCTAGAAGCTCCAAAGGAGCCAACTCTGTGACAATGACAGAAAAGGAATATGTCTGTAGGAGGTATCTTGTGCTCAGAAGGATGGCGGCCTCTCCATACTCTTCTCCTCATTGAGTCAAATATGGAAAATATGCCTTTCTTTGTATTTCTGGCCCTTGGTAGGTGCCCAATAAACGTTTATTGACTGACTACTTCACTTCAGGTTCTCCACTTAGAGATGGACATTAACAGATTGGAAGAGGTAGAGAGAAGGCAATGAGAATGGAGAGAGGGAATGAGAGCATCATGTGACCTGGTAAAGCAAATATAAACTGGGTGAGGTTGGGAGAAGACCAAGAAGGGCTGTGAGAGCTCCCAAGTTATGCCCGGACGGACCTAGGACTAAGAAGAACATCTGTAAAGAACATTCTCCTGCTGGGATGGGCCACCAAGGGGTGAGGGTTACTCTTTTCTTCCTGTCATGGGTCTCTGTGAGGAAAAGATGTCCCTGTTAAGGGACATTGCACTGTAGAGGGACATTCATAATTCAGGTAAAGGACTCTACTGAGCTCCTTTTTATTTCTAGGCCTCATGTTTTGGGGTCAGAAACAAACAAATTGAGGGGCTTTCTATGAAATAACTCATCTTTTCAGCAAAATAGGAACTGAGATAATTTTTTGAAAATGTGATAAGGAAATAGGAGGTCTAAGGTTAGAGAAGACTGGTAATAAGGTGGTGTGGGAATATGAAGAGTAGCAGACAGTTGACTGGTAAAGCTTATCAAGTCTTCCAAGGTGATGATGCATACATACATTTTTTACACATGCCATCAATCAGATTGATTGAATTAAGTTTGTAATCCATTATTTATAAATGTAATTTTATACAACACATGCAAATTCCTTGATTTTGGCTCAATTTTACCTCTTTACAATTTTTTTGGGGGGACTTCTAGGATCTTTACTGATAGAACATCTGCATCATGATTGGGATCATGTGTTGCACATACATACAACCAAACAGTTTAAGAGACCAGCCTGAAGTAGGCCAGAGAAAGATGGGAATAGTTTCCCTACAATGATATCACCCTGAGTATCTCCCACAGGGACAGATGGTGGTTCTGTAACCTCCCCCAGAGAAACATATGGTGAGTATATCAGCACCAAGCTATCATTTACCATCAACATCAAAACTGCAGACAAACAAATGGTTCACTTACTGACATGGCCGGTGTCCGCCGGTCTCACAGAGCTCTCAGGGGTGTTTTCAGTCACACATTTCTTCTGTTCTGAGAATGTCCTTTTGGATCGGGGCCTCATTTGGATGGGGCTTATAAGTGAGTCAGGATCCAGATTTTGCATGTATTTGGATTTTTGTTTAAAAGGTACATAGAGTTCACCAGAATCTCGTTCTGAATCACTTGATTCAGAGTTGTTAGTCTCAGAATGAATACTGATTTCTTCTTGCTCACAATCATCATTTGCTTTCTTTTGCCGGAAAGGAGTGATGTGAACTCTTTCTTCAAAATTAAAATTGTAGGCATCACTGGAGTCCATAGATTCATCTAATTTTTCTTTGGAAAGATTTTTTTTGCCTCCACTCCTACTCTTCTTACCCTTTGGTGCACATTTAGATTTCCTCCTCCCACTGGATCTTCCTTTTTGCTCTCTTTTTCCTCTTTGTGAATATTTACTTTTTATTTCAGTTTGGTTCTCTGTAGGTATCACCACCACATGTTCTGTTTCAGTAAGAGCATCTGGCTCAATTAGCACGGGGGATAAATTAATTTGGTTCTTGTTCCACTGACAGACATTTTGGTCTAGATTTTCAGTGACAAGATTGTTTATTAGATTTTCCTCATATACAAGCTGGTCCAGTTTGCAAAATTCCTCTGTCAAATGACCAATTTCTAAATGATCTAAGGTTTCGAAGCGAAATTTATCAGTGTACGTTTTCTGTACACTGCGTCGAACAGATACACTTCTTGGTAAGACACTGTCAGGTAGCTTCTCCTCTTCATTTGGAGAAGAATTCTCAATATTAAGCCCCAGTGTATCTTGAAAAACAGGGGAATTTTCTCCTAAGGATTTAATAGATAAATTAATTTAAAAGGTTCTCCTTCCTCCTTGCTGCCACCCCCCAGCTCATGGGTTATTCTTGGGCATGACAGGACCAGAAAGTTGTTTTCTACATTTACAACAGGTTATAAAATTACGTTTAAGGAATAATCTTGGAAAACTTGACACCATTAATTTTCTTAGTTACTTGAATCTGACCTATGAAAAGAGTTTGTGTGCACCCTGGAAAAAAATATTCAAAGGCCTATATTCTTCTGACTAGTTGAATTAATTGATAAGGCAACCAATCAAAAATTAAGCAGTGATTACTTGCATGATACTATAAAACATCTAGTGATCACAAAAAATAAGGAGAGATAGGACCTTTTGGGGAATGTATAATTTTGCTGAAAAGGCACACTTTGGAACACTACCAGAAACTTTTGTTTAAATATTAAAGGTGTGGGATAGGTACTAAAGGCTATAGAAAATCCAGAGGGAGGGGTCAGTGCATATAGCAGAACCTAAGTAAAATCTGGGTAGATGGAAGGGAATAGGGAAGGCATTTGAGGCAAGAATCACATGAGAAAAGATGAAGAAGCAGGGATGAGTCAGGTCTAGATTTGCATTAGGGAATAATGAAAGTTAAGGATAGAAACATCGATGAAGTCCAAACAATGCTTAACTAAGGAGTTTATTTTATTCTAAAGGTAATGGGAAGCCATTGATGGTTTATGAGCAGGTACCACAAGACATCAAGAAGTTAACCATGTGTGAAATGAGGGAACAGACTACTCTGGGAGGGAAAAGATGTATGTGTTAGATCTGTTCACTTCTAAATGAAGATGAAAAATGATTAAAAGTTTAAGAAGAAGTTAAGTCTACATGGAGACTTATCTCTGCCCTAATGGTATGTTTAGAGAATTAGTGAGAATATGATGCAAGATTTTATTTCATGACTTTATTTCAATTACCTTCTGTTTGAGAAGATTCAGCTTTTCCTGGAAGGTCAGCATCCAGAATGGGCACATGCCTATGAAACAACTACAATTTATTTGTAAATCCTACTAGAAAAATAATTTTAACATTTTCCTAATATTTTGTGGATTTTTTTTTTAGGTACTATCTCCCAACCCTGCAAATGTTCTTCCCCCACAGACTTGGTATAAACTTTGATAGTAACCACCTTGGGGCTAATTCCTCAGGACTGGCACATGCAATCCTTCAAATTATTGTGAACATGACCTAGTTCTGAACCTCTTTGCTTGAGGTAGTCCTGTCCTTATTTGGCGAAAGGAACCATGGTCTCAGATCAGGATGAGAAGGCCTGGGCTTAAATCCCAACTTTGCGGCTTGCTATCTATGTGAGCCCAATGCAAAATGACAAGGATTAGGCCAATTGAAGGTCCTTTGCAGCTCTAGATTCCACAGGGAAGAATCCTGATAGAATGGTCCCTGCCCTAGTAGCGTATAGATCATTCTTCTTTTTTTTTTTTTTTAAATACTGTGTATTGGCTCCAAGGCAGAAGAGGGGTAAGGGCTAGGCAATGGGAGTCAAATGTCTTGCCCAGGGTCACACAACTGGGAAGTGTCTGAGGCCAGATTTGAACCTAGGACCTCCCGTCTCTAGGCCTCGCTCTAAATCCACTGAGCTACCCAGCTGCCCCCAGATCCTTCTTTTTTAAACAAACCCCACAAACCCCAAGAGACAGAAAGAGTTTTGGTCTAGGAGTCAGAGGTCCTGGGCTGAAAATTTCACTACTTATGTTATTTCTTGGGGCCTTGGTTTCCTCATCTTTAAAATGTGATTGGATCTTATGATCTGAGGTCCTGTCTAGCATCAAATATATGATTTAATTTCCCTCTAAAACTTAATTTATATTATTCTTTGTAAAATATCACTGGTTCAAAAATAAAAACTTGCTGGGGGCAGCTGGGTGGCTCAGTGGATTGAGAACCATACCTAGATATGGGAGTCCTAGGTTCAAATCTGACCCAAGACATTTCCTAGCTGTGTGACCCTGGGCAACTCAAGTCCCTACCATTGTGTAGCCCATACCACACTTCTTCCTTGGAACCAATACACACTATTGATTCTAAGATGGAAGGTAAGAGCTTTAAAAACAAAACTTGCTGTACGTGATTAAATATCAAATTCTAAATTAGTGCAGTCTAAATTATATTGTACATTCAATTCGGCCTATCAAAATAGAACGCACGTCATCGTTTCTTTTTCTTTAAACCCTTACTTTCCATCTTAGAATCAATACTGTGACTTGGTTCTAAGGTAGAAGAGTGGTAAGGCTAGGCAATGGGTATTAAGTGATGTGGTCCATGCCATATAGCTAAGAAGTGTCCAAGGTCAGATTTGAACCCAGCCTGCCATCTCCAGGCCTGGCTCTCAATCCACTGAGTCACCTAGCTGCTCCCACACTTCATTTCCAAATGAAAACAGGTCTTGAAATTTCTCTGAACCATGAAATGTGATTTTCTTCATCATATCCAATCAATAATTATAATTTCAAATTAATTATAATTTTAATATATTATTTTTCTGTGTGGATGTTTTTTTTTTTTTACCAATACAAATGAGTGGATTTTAAATATGAATTTTGGACATACACATAGTAGTTTCATTTTAATCCAAACAGTTAACTATCTGAACTCCATTCTTTATATTTCTAATGCATAAGTTGTTAAATCTTAGGTTAAACTGATTTAAAATTATACATGAAGGAGTGGCCAGCAAGAAAACAGATAGGAAAAGGGGCCATATTTTAAAACAATAACTTGTCCAGGCAAAAAATATAGCATACATCCTGTGATTATTTAAGAATTAAACTTAAATGTAATATTTCTTCCTTAAACCGGACAATTTATATACCATAGGAAAATAAATTATAATAGTAATCACTTCAGGGCAGTTAGATGACTTGGTGGATTGAGAGTCAGGCCCAGAGACCAGAGGTCACTGGCCTCAGATACTTCCTAACTGTATGACCCTGTGCAAGTCACTTTACCTCCACTGCCTAGCCCATACTGCTCTTTTGCCTTACAACCAATACATAAGTAAGGGTTAAAAAAAAAATCACTTCAATATAGCTCTAAGTCTTGGAAAGTATAGGGAAGGTATGATTTTGTAGGGGGGGGGGGGGGAAGGCCAATCCCAATAAATGCTCTTGTGCCAACCTAAGAAAAGACAAAAATGTGAGAAAATTATAACTTTTTTTCTTATTTCAGTGATTTCAACAAATCTCATTTCATAAGAAAGTTCAGCCCCTAGATATAGCAGACTAACAGAATTTCAGTGTCAGCAGAATTTTTTTTCTGATGAGAAGTGCATTTAATAATGATTTTGAAAAACTTTCATACTAACGGTAAATAATTTTCTGGTGAGTTGCTGGCAATGCCTTCATTGTAGCATTCCTCCGTTTCTGAGGTATTCATTCTCTGGTTCTGTGAATATGTGTGAAAAGCATTCATTAATATGGAAATATGCATATAGAAGCATTACCAGTCAGTATATCAGCTCAACCATGCAAGAGTGAAGGCAAGTTACAAAAATACTATTCAAATTCTATAGGTCTAAATATTTGGATTCCAAAATGAAAAGAGTGGTAGGGAACAATTATTTTTCTATTATGTGTGCATTTTTTTCTTCAAAAAGATGTTTTAAGGGAGCTAACC
Organism: Monodelphis domestica; assembly: GCF_027887165.1. NCBI lineage: Eukaryota > Metazoa > Chordata > Mammalia > Didelphimorphia > Didelphidae > Monodelphis > Monodelphis domestica. The sequence continues at coordinate 292,999,750 of NC_077231.1, forward strand.
TATATATTAAGATCAAAATAGCATTAGAGAAACATTAAAGATGATGAAAAACTCATCATGAGTTAGCATTATATTGGATAACTGCAGAGACATACTTGGTCTCTAATTTCCAAAGGTTTAAAGTCAAGTTTTTTGAAAAGTTAAATTTCCTACTGCTTTGTAATTACTGTCGTTCATTTATAGACATTATTGAGAGTAAAAAGACGAAATGAAAAACAGAATACTTGGTATACTTTATGAATAATTCTAAAATCATTCTGAAACTGGCTAAAAAGAAAAATGTAACAAAATAGATTCAAAAGGGATTTTTGGGGTAGTAGCTAAGCCTAGATTATTCTTATCTACATAATCTGAAATCAGCAGAGGAAATGTTCCCTTCAAATCAATGATGTTACAATTAGAAGCACACAGAACAGAGGAGACGTATTTCCCATTGGCTATTTTTCTCCATAAAAATTTCAACATGGTTTACCCAATACACAACAATATTTATACTGCTGATTAAAATTCTAGTCATTTATGAATATTAAATGCTGATCCGTAGAGTGGGGACTTTCACTACTTTTTGTAAATGTCTCAATTTATTAATAAGCCTTTCTACTCAATTCTTACTTAGTTTTTGTGATTAAATCTCATGGAAACTTTAGAGACTAGGAAATGATGATTGAAATATTTTCTTCCTCACTAATCAGCCCAGGATAAAAATATAATGTAAATATAAAAAAAAAGAAGACTAAGGAAAAGTAATTCCCATCTATTTTTTTAAAATCTTGAACTTAATGTCCAAATAGGGAAAGTTTCCAGATACAAATCAAATCAGAACAAGTGAATTCTATATGAAACCATGAATTTCTATTATGTACAGTTTATTTTAAAAAGTATATGATAAATTCAAAGTGTTACTTTCAAAGTTGTTTGTCTGCTTGTTTCTTTTTGAATTTCCTTCTGTCCTCTTGTTCAATGAGCCCCTAATTATTTCTTTTACTCTTTTTTTATGGGTAACATTATTATTACGGGTAACATTTGATTCCTTCACCACCAAATCCCATCCCAAAAGAAAAAAAAAAGAAAACCATAATACTTTTAACAAATATGCACAGCTAAGTAGAACATTTGCCATGTCTCATTCAATCTGTAAAATTGAGATTTGAACTCTGGACTCCATTCCCCAGGAGTCCTTGCTAGCTCCCAGAATGCCCTCTAATCTCACTGAAATCTCACCTGGGACGAGAGCAAAATTTTATTTAAAGGGTCTTCCCCATACGCGGGCTCATTTGACTTCCTGTCTCTGCTGGCAGATGTGCCTCATGATGTGAGTGAAATTTTGGGTGGGCCTTATGGCCCATCTGGCACGTGCTTTTTCTTACTTGTATATTCTTAAATTCTCAACCTTTAATAAACCTCTAAAAAAATATAATACTCCTTGCAGAGAGAAACTAATTTCTACCTGCCTCAGTCTCCCCTAAAATTTTAACTGTTACAAATCTCATCCATTTCACATGTTGTGAACTCGGGTTTATAAGAATGGAGATACCTTCAACAGAAACAAGATAACTTGGGGGTAGGAGAGAAGATAATCCTTTGGATACAGATATATGGATTTGAAAATCATCTGTGTATACATGATGATTGACTCTCTGGGAACTGGTGTCAATAACACTAGACAGGTCAAGGAAGATAGAGGCATATTCCAAAAAGATAACTGGACTTAACAGTTAAGCGGTCTTTGGTAACCTTGTGGTTTCAGCACCATGGTGGGGTTGAGCAATGAATGAATGGTGAGAAGAATGGAAAATTCTTTTTAGAAATTTGGTGGGAAAAGGCAAGATTGACATGGGATGGCAGTATCAAATGAAGGTACTTTAAGAATAAGGGAGACTTGGCATGTCAGTTATCAGAGAAGGAGCCATTAGAAAGAGAGACTGAAGATATGTGCGGGAGGAAGAAATCCATAAGGCAAGCCTTCAGGGATCTTAGAAAAAAATGAAATTAAAGTCAGAAGGATTCACCCCCTTTTTGGGAGAATAAATGAAGATATATACAGGTTTTGAGATATCAAAAGGGTTGAACTTGGGAAATAGGAGCCAAGGTCATCTACTAAGGGAGAAGAGGGGCTGGAAAAGGGATGAGGAGGTTTGGAGTAGCTGTTAAAGTATTTCCTTTTCCAAGTACTTCTATTACTACTACACACCAAAAAAAAAAAGGACGAATATCTTGGAGATAATATTATAAATGTTACAGGTATTCAATAAATAGCAATGGAAATAAACGTCTTAAATGAAAAAAAGATAGAAAATTGAACTTACAGGAGCTGTAGAACACAACGCTTGAGCTGGGCTAAGAAGGTCAGCTGTCTCTAGCAATTTTTGAGTGACCTTACAGATAATGCCTCTCAACTTTGACAGTTTAGCCTGATTGAGGAAAAGGAGAACATGTTTAAATTACATTTTATGTTACAATGTCAACTATGAAAACTATTTTGGGAGAGGGGTGGGGAATGGAAGAAATGTGGGACAAAAATGTTATCAGTAAGATTCTAGGCACAGAGATAAAATTTCTTAACAAGCTTAATTGGGGAACAACCAAAGTAGGACAACTAAGCACAGATAACTGTAAAACAGAATATTAAATGCATCAGAGAAGCACAAAGAAATACTAAGAGAATTGTAAAACAGAAGGTTAAAGAGAGAAAAGAGCAAGACAGTGACATCTGAACTTTAAAGGATATGTAGGGATTCTGTGGTAAAAACAAGAACATTTCAGTCCCAGAAAATGACATGAGAAAGAGATACAGAGGCAGGAAAACTCTAGGCATATTTTGGGGCTAGAGTACCTCAATGTAGTTGGAATGGAAAGTACGAGAATAGGCTAGAATAGTGATGGCAAACCTTTTAGAAATGGAGTGCTGGGCTCCCCACACTCCCCAGACTGAATGCTGAACGTGTCCTGCCTCCCATCCCCTGGATCCCTAATCCAATGCAGGGGAGGAAGTATTCCCATTGGGCTGCTGGGAAGAAGGGTGGTGAACAATGTCTTTAGTGAGTAGAGAGGGAAAGGGGAGTAGCCCGAGTGCTCTGTACTCCTCCAGCTCTGCCACCTATGTGGCCACCTCTGCCACTATGTGCTCCCATTGAGCTGCTGGCAAAGTGGGGGATGTGAAAAAATGGCATCAGGCACAGTGCAGAGGGGAAGGGAAGCAGCTCCACTATGCATACAGGAGAGCGCTCTGTATGCCATCTTTGGTACATGTGCCACATGTTCACCATCACTGGGCTAGAAGGTCAAGAGGCCTCAGATTGTGGTCAAGTCTGACTATGCTGACAAACACGGGGTGGTGGTGGTGGTGTGTCACTGAAGATTTCTGAGCAGAGAAGTGACATGAGTAGATGTGGATATTCTCACAGTAATTTCCTTTTGGCTCTGCACTGTATTGTACTTTTAAAAAGGTTTATCTTGGCTAACAAAAGAAATTGTTTTATTTTCCCTAAGTAAGCATTAACTGATGGCATAAGTAAACTGCTCAGGAGAGTGCCAAACGGGAGCACAGCTGCAGTGGATAGAGCACCAGGCCTGGAGTTGAGAAGACCTGGATTCAAATTTTGCCTCAGACACTTCTTAGTTGTGTGATCCTGAACAATAACTTAACCCCAACTACTCAGCCCTTGAAGCAGAGTAAAGAATAAGGAATTCTTAGAATTGATACTAAGGTAGGAAATAAGAGTATATTTAAAAAAAAAAAGAAGAAGCATGCCAAGTCAAAGAAAGGCAGAGCAGCCAATAGAAAATGTCATTTGCAGTAGATATTATGTAAGTAGATAACTCATACATGGAAAAGTAAAAACTATCACATGATACCCTTAGGTTCAACTAACATAACCTCCTGTTTTAAGATGAAATCAAATTACCTGATGCCAGAATTGCAGAAATAAATGCAGTTAGACTTAAGTAGACTAACAATAAACTTGATCTCCTTAGGAAAGCATTAATCAAATGTTGAAAAAAAGATTGACTGTTGATACCAAGAAACTATAATATCAAGCCTTTCCTCAAATCAATCTACTGAAACTCAAAAAAGAATACTGATTCCTATTATGTCTGTACAATCATATGAAATGGAATCAGATAAAATTGTGTCAGGATGGTTAAAATGACCATTTTGCTACGGCATGAAAAATAAGATCAGGTTTATAAGTAATGGTCAATTGAGCTGTCGCATTTAGAACCAGCTTAAAATATAGTTATTCTCAGTTTAGAGACTTGTCTCTGTCACTCAGCTCAATTTGTTAAGTGATCAGCAATGCATAAGTGTTCAACTTGCTATTTACTTCAAAAAACAAACACAGTACAGGGGACAGAAAGACAAAAACTAAAACTAGCCTCTGCTATCAGGGAGCTTTTTCTTTATTGGAAAGGCACAACAGATGCACAGAAAAGTGAGATGGCAGAGAGCTCGAGCAGGCATGATCAAGCGAGGCTTCATGAAGAAGGTGGTTCATGGAGATGGCCTTGAAGGAAGACCACTCAGAAAAGCATAAACATCAATTGTAGACTTGAATCTTTGTGTATGAGACATGGCTAAAGCTGGAACTGTACCAGAGAATCAGACTAAATAAAGTCACTAACAGGAAAAAACTATTTGCTATCAAGTTTTAACACTAAAATTGAGCTAGATTAGTAATAAGTTAAAGTAACTAATTCAAGTGTTTTAAAACCTTCTTCTGGGAAAACTTTTTTATAATGAAAATACCTGAGTGGAATCTTCTGCTTGCTCTGAAGTCAGCTGTCTTCTTAATACAAACAGCTGAAGGCTGAGGCACTGGCATTCCTTCTTCAAATGGAGGATGGTGTCTTGGGCATCCCTCACTTTGGATCTTTCATTCTCTAAAGCTAATGCCAGTGCTCTGTTGTTCTCCTGGTAACTCTTCAACTGTTCAGATGGATTGGCTGAAAGGAAACGGCCAATGGTTAGTTATTAAATGCAATTTTAGTGAGTGATACCCAAAGAAAAGAACCCGAAAGAAGCTCACCAATTATCTTGCACTTGGCACCAAGAATGGGCTTGGTTTTGCCTATTTGGGCCAGTCGTTTGTTTCTTTTCTCTTTCATCCGTTCCTTTATATCTTCCAGACTATCCTGAAAGGATTTTTTAAGGCATTTTTCCTTCGACATCTTCTACCTAGAGATGTCATAAGAATACAAATTCGAAGTGAATATTTTCAAGTAATAATCCATTTGTTATGAAATAAACTACATAATTGCAACATGAGAACACAGGTTGTGTCTGGAGATTTGGCAACTACCTGTATATGATTATTCAATTAATGTGCATTAATCAAAGTCTGATTTTGTAGCTCTCCCAATTTCACTGACAATTTCTAATATGGGCAGGTGAATAAGTAATGATGGTATTTCTAAATATGGATCTGTCACCTAGATTCTTAAAGTACTTTCCCTGTCTGAAAACATCTTATGCTATTGCTATAGATATTATCTTTCATTATCATGGCTTCTCCTCCTCTCCCTGGCATTATTCCAGCTCCTTCCTTGGGACCAAGCAAGAGCAAAAGCAAGAGAGAGTATGTCTCCTACTCTCAAATTCTCAATTTACGCTTGATGCAATAAATATTACTATTCCAGGTAATGATATGTCAGTCAATTCCCATGACTCTACTCACTATCCTTGTTACTTGACAGATCAACCCCCCCCCCCCCCCCCCATCTGCTTATCAGTCATTCTTCTATATGAAAATGTCAGGTCCTGGAAGGCAGGGGCTCTTCCTTTTTGATTTGAATCCGCAGTTCATAGTAATGTCTGGCAAACAGTAAACTCTTACTAAATACTCATTCATTTATTCTGTCATTCACATTTTATTTCTGCCCTACCTGCAAGTCCTTGACTTTTGTAAGTTTGAATCATGTTATGACTCAATGGTTACATTAGTAGGCTGGGTCTTGGATTACAGACAAGAATCTATCCTAGGGCCCATATTATAGTACTTTTCAGCATGTGAAGATCTGCCAAAGCTTACATTCTGCTGCCCTAATCTTCAAGAACTTGGGGTCACCAACATGAGATGATGAGACAGCAGAAAGGCAGGACTTTAATGGAAAAGAATGACAAGTATCTTGTGTTAATAATAATAAAAACAAAATTGCCGAGTATGCTATACTCGTATTAAAACAAATTTTGATGATTAAATGTACTCAAATTAAAAAAAAAAAGGCCAACTCCAAAAGACTTAAGTTTTAATTTAGTTCTATTCATCAGATATTTGTTTTACAAAGCATGGGAGTGGAAAAGAGGTGTGTGCCTGTGGATACAAAGCTGATAAAAACCAATTTCCTGCTCCAAAGGATTTTACTAGATAGTGTATTGGTGACTGGGGCAAGGTTACATGGGTATTTGGGTAAACAAAAAACAACTGTACAAATGATATTAAGCACTTTTCAAATCCTAAAATACCATATGTGATAGCTATTATTAGTAATAGAGGTTCAAAAATGTTATGAGTTTCAATGGAAGAGATCACATCTAGTTTGAGAGAATAGGTAAGGGTTAAAAGAGATAGCACTTGAGCTGGTCATTTAAGAGACAAGTGGAATTTTAACAGGTGAGGATGTCAGGAAAGGCACTGTGGACAAGGGTCACAGCCATAAGGTCTCAAGCAATGGCATCAAACTCAAATAGAAATGGATTCAAGTAGCAGCAACATCTTTACTAAAGACCACAAATTAACATTTGTGTTATGTTGTAATTTTATTTTGTTAAGCATTTCCTAATTATATTTCAATATGGTTGGACCTCTGGCCTAAAGGAAAGGATGTGCAAGTAGACACGGGGAAATAGTAAATAGTTCAGTTCAGATGGCCTACTAAAAATATTTATTCTTGGATCAGGCATTCAAGATCTGGCTCCAGTATTACCTTTCAGTCTTAGTTCCTGTTATGTTTTTTTTTTGTGTATGCTACTAACCAGAAAAACTATACCAGCATATGTTCCTTTCCCACCTGTCCTCACATCTAAAATGGTCTGTCACGTCCAACTTCATTCATCTATTGACATAATTATTTTCTTTTAAATTTTAATTCAAATATCTCCATTTATAAGATGCCTTTCCGGCTCTCCCCAGTTAGGAGTGTTCATCCCTCCCTGAATTGTGTAGGCTACTTTGGCTTTTTCTATGTAGTTAATTCATCACCTAACTTCTGGACATAACTTTAATCTGCTCTCTCCTTGATTTTAAATTTCTTGAGTGAAGGAGCTATCATGAAAACAACAATAACAAAAAACCAACCCTTACTTTCTTAGTTATATCACCAAGATAAAATAACATAAGCTATTGGGGGGAGGGGGGGGAGAGTGGGGAAGGGAGGGAGTGATTTGCACAATCTGTAATAGATAATATTGTGGTTGAGATAACATTTGAAACCAGGTCTGACTTCAGGCCTGGTATTCTATCCACTGTGTCACCTAGCTGCCCTGGGCTATCACTTTTCATTTATGTATTTCAGTGCTTAGTACATAGCTGGTATTTAGTAATATGCCTCAGTTTGCTCAAGGGTTGATGAAAGAGTTGGATCTGATGGCATCTAAGGTCTCTAGCTCAAAATCTATTACCTTTATCTAGACATTGTAATAGATAATGTAGAGTTAACATTTTAATGTGTATTGGAAGACTTATAGTAGAATACTCACATCTGTTTTTAATTACTTTTTGTTTCAAACTACTTACTGACCAATTTTTTAAAAAACCCTCAACAAGAGGGAGTACAAGCAAGATAACTGGCTACACTTATAGTAGTCTTAAAAATGAAAAGTTACAAATGGAAACATTTCCTATTTGATTACTCCTCAGAGACACAACCTATGATTTCTTTGCTATCAATGCAGGTCAACAAATTCTCTAGTTTCAGGCTTAGAGGGAATACTCAGTGGGCATTAGAGGTTGTACCTGAACCCTCATCTTCCTGGCATGGCGGCTGCTCTCCATCTACTATGTCTTATACCGGTTTTGTATGCTTGGGTAATAGGCCTGGCACAAGAGAAGCACTCATTTAATTTGGACTTTAAGGGTATTAAAAAGAGGCCGAAGTTGTACTGGGTGCCTTACCTCTAGAGGCATTTGTAGGTAATCTTATGTGCAAAAGGCTATGCCAACAGAGTATAACCTCTGGCAGTGTGGACAGGGACTGGATTCTGACTCTCAGTTGTTGGATGGACCAACCTGGTTAAGTGGAAAGGCTAACAGCAAGCAGACGAGCCAACATGTGGTAAATTATTTGGCCATAGCTGATTATAAAAATTAAAAAAAAAAAAAACACGGTGGTCTAGACTAAATAGGAGTGATTATACAGAGGATGACTAAGACTTGTTGGATATATTATAATGAGGATTTTTTCTGTATATGCATAGTATTAGACGGTTCAGGAGCTCTCTTCCAACATTAAATTCGGGGATCCTGTGAATATGAAAATTATAAGGTTACAGATCAAACACTTGTTTGTAAACATGTTTACAAAAAGTTTTATTAATGCTATCAAAACAATTACTATTAATGAAACACATTTCACAATAAATGGGGAAACTACCATGTCTTACTTTGCAGGTGTGGTTTCTATCAGTTTCATTCAGAATTGTTTACATGGACTCATGTTTAATTAACAGCTACAATCAGGCTTTGGGCAAGAGATGGCAGAAGGTATGAGTATGCATATGAAAAGTTAGGACATGCTCTTGGCTGGCTGGGAATCTGGTTTTAGGAGGTTTTGCAGTATTCCAGGGACTGATGTATTCTGAACAACATCAAGGGATTCTGTAAACCTTAGAGCTATATTTAAGTGTTGGCTATTGCTATTTCATTTTAGATTCTATAGAAGTAATACTCTGACAGCAGCGTACTCTCTTTTCAGGAACAAAAGTCGCACTTGATTGAAATGAATAAAAACATAGAAGAGCTATTTTCTATTGTATCTGTCCAGGGATTTTGTATGATTATCTGTATGCTTTGAGAGCCCACAAAATCTTTACTTGAATGATCTATACACTTAAAGAGAGCATCCTTCATAGAAATATGAAAAGGGAATAGAAAACCTTTTTAAAAGAAAATCCTACAAGATCATTATCTCCATAATCACAAACTTGATAAAGATTTAGAGCAGGTCTTATCAAGAATCATATGATAAACTGCAGGATAAGAGTTTAACTGGGGAAAAAAATTACATCTTTATTTTCACAAACTTCTATCTAAATTTTAGCATTTCCTTTAATTATTAAAAAAATTATTCTGAGAAGTTATCTATAACATACACAAAAGACTAAGAACTCCTGGTTTAGAGGGTCATAGATTTTAAATTGGAAGGGACCTTACAATTACAGATGAGCAATTTAAACAAAACTTAGAAAAAACATACTACATCACTATTTATTGTTTGTTGACTACATATATATATATATATAAAAAGATGTTATATTTTATTTAAGAGGGCAAAGTAATGCCTTAAAAGTTCTCTTCCAAAGACTTCTCTCATGTATATGTTAAGATTGTAGGCTTTAGGGGGCAGCTTGGTGGCTCAGTGTTAATTAAAAGAGAGCCTGGCCTGGAGAGATGAGATCCTGGATTCAAATCTGTCTTCAGATATTTCCTAGCTGTGCGACCCTGGGGCAAGTCATTTAACCCCCAATGCCTAAGCTTGACAGTTCTTTTGCTTATGAACTAATAGACAATGATACTAGGTCAGAAGGTAAGGGTTAAAAAAAAAAAGGATTATAGGTTAAGACCTGTAGGGTTAGATTACTGAGTTTTTCTTTCTGGAACTCAAAAGCATCTCATATATTTTCATTTTACTAACTACTCTCCCCTCAGAGAGGACTAGAAGGTAATTTTCACTTAAGATCTAAAGTATGAGGAAAGACACAACGGAGATACAACTAAGAACCAAAAACGGCTAGAGCTTGCTATCTTCCCTACCTGAGCAGGTGGAATCCTACACCTCCCCTATGTTCCCAGACTGCAACAAGTTCTCCTTCCAGGATCTCCAATTACCTAGGAAAGTATATGGGAAGAAATGAGAGGGAGACTCAAATTACCAGACTAATCAAGTTCACCAAAGAGTCAGATACTCAGAGGTCATCTTCAACATCTCAATGTTCCCATATACCCAATCCTATCATGTCAACCTCCACAATTTGCTACATTCACTCCCTTTTCTCCACTCCCACAACCAGCACCCTAGTTCAGATCCTCATCACTTATTGCCTGGAATATATCAAGGGCCTCCTTATAGAATCTTCTCCCTGGTTCTAGTCTCTTCCCCTTCCAATTTCTCCTTCATATATAGCTATATATCAAAGTACTCTTCCCAATGCACAAGTCTGATCATCTCAAGAACCTTTTGTGGCTCCCCATTATATTCAGTATAAAACAAAAACTGTAAAATAACATGTAGACGGCGCTTTCAGGTTTGTAAACTTTTAAAAACAAACTCTCCAGACAGCCAATTATCAGAATAGCTAATTCTTACAAAGCACTATACCAATATCTCCTTTTGGATCTAAATGCTATTATAATTGTCCCCATCTTACAGATGATGAAACAGATGCAAATAAAGGCTAGGTGACTTGTGCAGGGTCATTCAATTCCATCCATCTCACCAGGGTCATTTCTAGGGAGTTCCCCTCCACCCTCTCTTCACCTCCGCCTCTGGAAAGGGTCAATTCAAAAAACCCTCCGCACATTCGGGCCAGGAGCAACCCTAGAAGCCGGGCGCCGGGGATGGAGGCAGGAATGAAATGCATCTGGCGACTGCCGGCTCCGAGCTTCTATTCCAGAGAAGGGAAAGGGGGAGGGGGGCGGCGGCTCGGGAACGACTGGCAGTGGGGGGCAGGGAATCAGAGTAGGCTTTCCGGAGGAGGTGGCAGGTAAGAGCCGCCTGGAAGTGAAGGATCTAATGATAGACTGAGGTGAAGTCGGTCGGGGTTACGGCAATGAGGGCCTGGGCAAAGATTCGGAGACGGAGATGAGAGAACAGCTCGCGGCCCCAGAGGGCGTGAAGGAGAGTGTGGACGATAAGTAGGGCCGGGCTATCGGCGCCCTCAGCGGAGCTGGCGGGGGTCCTGGGGAGCCAGTGGCCTGGCCGTGCGGCCTCCACCGCGGAGGAAGGCCTCAGCCTCCCCGGCGCCCGCCGAGCCTCGGGCCTCCCCTCGCGGCTTAACCCGTTCTCCCGCATCCCACCTGGATACCCTCCCGCCGTCAGCAGCGCGCTTTGACCTACGAGCTCCGGCGTCCCCGGCCCGCGGCGCAGGCTCCGGCTCGGCCGGGTCCGTTGGTTCCGTTTACTCGGCAGCTTCCGGAGCCTCGTTCGAAATTCTCCGCTGTGCTCCCCCATTGGCGGACGGTGCGCGTCACGTGAGGCGGCCAAAGCCGTGCCGTCGTCGTTGGGGAGACCAGAGATGAGGTGTGCGTGAGCACGTACGCTCCTCCCCACCCACTTGCTTCCGTCACGTGATTCCTACTCCTGCCTTATTGCCGCTCCCTCTCCTTCGCTCCTGTCCACTGCTCTTTTTGCATCCGGGTACCTCGCTTTTTGCCAGTGAAGAAGGAAATGACTGGCTCCGCCCCCGACGGGGGTGTGGTCTCCGAGGTTCTTGGGCGGGGTTACTTTCGGTCGCCACGCAGTGTCTCCTGGTGGTGGAAGAGGGGAACAGCGCCTCTCTTCTTTCTGGCTCACCCTCGTATTCAGCAGATTTAGCAGATAGATCAAATAACCACCTCAAACCAAAGCAAAGTAGCCAACATTTACGGAGCTTCTACCCTTAATACCTGTGGCATCTTGATCAGAAAGCTTCACCTTGCTTTAAAAAAAAATCCTTAACTTCTCTCTTAGAATCAATATTGTATATAGGCAGAAGAGCTTTAAGGCTAGGCAAAGGGGATGGTGACTTGTCCAGGGTCACACAGCGAGGAAGCATCTAAGGGCATATTTGAATCCAGGACCTCTCTACTCCAGGCCTGGCTTTCTATCTAGCTGCCCCCTAATCTTTAAAACAAAACAAAACAAAACAAAACAAAAACCTGATCACTATTTAGCTTAGTTTTCTTTTTAATTAATCCTCTGTATTTCATTTGATGCATTTAACAGTGTGATTCTGAAAAGGGGTTCCCTAAGCTTCCCCAGACTGCTAAAGGGGTCCAGATGATGCACTCAGCTATTGGGAGCTCCCTCCAGGAGTTTCCATTCTACCAGGGAAAAACGACACATACAGCTGAATCGATGCATAGTACAAAGCTGCTTTGATCTCATTTTAGAAATCTGGAAATCTTTCTGGATGGCAAACTCAGCTCTGACAAGTCAACCCATCAGAATTGTCTTCTTATATCACAAAAATTCATCTTGAAAGACAATGTGTGATTTTTGTTCAAAGGATGATACTGGAATCAGATCCAATGGGATAGACCCTAAACAAATGTCCCCTTGACTCCCAATTAGGCAAGTGTTTAAAGGCCTGGCCAGCAGGAATACCAGTGATGAGCAGGGCTCTCGGGGCAGAAGTTAGCTTACACTGAACTTGGTACTTAGATAATTGTGGATATGGGATCTTTGGCTTTATAAATTATTCATGTTGGGAGTTAAACTTGAAAAATAAAAGCCTGGACTGGGCGAATGATCTATTGATTCTGTTGGACTGCCCTTTCTAATGGAAACTGCTCCAATTTACCATGTCCATTAGAGGTGTCAATACAGAATTCTGCACCGGCTCCATATAATCTCTTCAAGTTTTTATTGGACCTCTGACATGCATTCATCCACATTTGATTATTGCCCTTTTTCATTGTAAGTAAGGGACCTTTTATGTAATGAGACTTATATGCTGTGCTTCAAGAGGGTTAAATAAAGAACAAAAAAGGAATTGAATAAGCTCTTTGATTGATTTTGGGGGGGGGAAAGAAAAGGAAAAGTTAAAAGAGTGGGCCTTGAAATATAATGCCTCCCTGTTAATAGTTCTTGGGGAAATTAAAATTTCAATGTTCCATTAGTGATGATAAATCTGGATTTGAATTGGGTGAATTTTGTCTTGAAACTAAATCATGTGGTCTCTTTTACAGTGAGATGTATGTATTCTTCCATTAGGATAATTGTGGTGAGTGAGAATCTAATGCAAAACTACATTTGCTATTTGTCATGAAAGCAAAAATGCTGGAAAATGCATGGATCAAGGAAACCTGAGTTGAAGTCTGGTTTCAGAAATTGGTTGATTGTTGTCCTCTATACTCGAAGAAAACCAAAATGGTACCCCTAAGTTGGGTACACTGTTTCTGATTGTGGCTGATTAGATCAATACTAGCTTGGAAGGTTTCAGCACAGGCCAGGCACAAATAGAATGTTTGAGATGGAGAATTCTCTAAATTTGTGGATCTCACGTTTCTTTTGAGGTATTGCAATTCTGCTTTGTTCATAGAGCACAGCAACTTCTTTGATGCAGGAACGCCCTGCTGGATGGTGTCTCTTGTGTCTCACAATCTATATATCAGCATTCTTCAAAGAGACCTTTAAAGGGTCCTCATCTCACTTCTTATGGCCTTTGTGAGTACTTGCCTCTGTGCTAATGATCCATAAAATAATATTTTAGGCAAATGTGTGTTTTGCATTCGCATAATGTGACCAGCCCATTGGAGATGTGCTCTCTGCAGCTGAATTAGAATTCTTTATGGCCTTAAACAAGTTATTTCACCACTGTCTATCTCAGTTTCCTAATCTGTAAAGAGGATAAATAATTATATCCACCTCCCAGAATTGTTGGGAGGATCTCGTAATTGTAACGTGCTTGGCACATGGTAAGCATTATAATAAATGTTGGTAAATGTAAGAACTCTATTTTGGTTTTGAATGTGATCTGTATAAAATTTTTTTTAAAAGTGATAAAATGAATAATTTTCTATGTAAGATAATTTGGAATTGTATTTGACTCAATTGATGTAACCTAACTGGTAATACGTTTTGCTTCATGTTTTAAATTTGTGATATTATATATATTATATTTCTAATTTTGCCTTACATTGTAAAATTTGGAGACTATTGTATCAGAAATACTATTAGGAAAGTAATTTCTATTTTAATTTGAATGTTAGATTATGAATTCAGCTGTTACGAGAATGTGGTAGGAAAATGTTTGAAAACTTTCATTTTTAATGGGTCATATTTGCATTAAAGTGAATAATATCTTATTGCTAGGAGAAAAAGTAGCAAAGTCTTCTTTAAGTTATCCTTATCCATGAGATTCCTTGGAACTTTCTACTTGAAATGGGTCATAGGATTTTACCAATTCTGCTGACCTCATGCTGAAGTGTGAAACATTAGTATAATTTCTAGTCAGAGGGGGAAAACCTGAAAGTTTTCTTATAGTAAAGAATGAGTTTCATCTGAGATTATTTGATCATCACTTATTAAAATTATGAAATTATATCTGTTAGGAATCAGTATATATTGAGTTTACATCTTTGAATGAATTTAGTAATAATGGACTTCAAATTAAGAGATTTCATTTTGCCTTAGGGCAGTGATAGCAAACCTTTTGGATACTGAATGCCCAAATACTCTCATGCCACATGTGAGCCACCTCCTTACCCCAGACAGGGGAGGGAGGAAGTGCTCCCATAGGGTGGCTGGGTAGAGGCAGAAACTGCAGGTCATGTGAAAAATGTCTTCAGGTGTGTGTGGAGAGGGGTAGGGGAGCAGCTACCCCTCTGGCACGTGTGCCATAGGTTCACCAACATGGCCTTAGGGATTAATAGGAAATATAAATCTGTTTGTTATCCAGGAATTTTCTGGGACTTTGAGCCATCTGTTAACTATATATTTGAACAAGTATTTACTGAATATGTGAAACTCCAGAATATTATCATTCTTAATTTATAAATGAAGCGTAAATGAAATACCTTGATATGACCTCTTTATTAACTGTTATTAGAAGATGAAAGAAATAATAATATCCTTGTCCATAGCTGTGATTAGTGAAAATTTGCTATTTGAGGTAAAATCTTGTGGAACTGAAATTTAATATTGTACTAAGTTTTGATTCCAAGAATGCTTGTTTAATTGTCACAAAGGCAATATTCTACTTTTCAGGGCGAATACCATGTGCTACTCAAAGAGAGTAAGTATAGTCTGAGAACTGCTACGGGGGAATAGATGTCTATTTTAGGGGAAAAGTGGAGGAAATAATCTTCCATAGGCAAAGGTAGAATCTTCTTTACTCAGTTTCCCCATTGTGCTCCTCTCTTTCTTTTTTTTTTAATTTTATAATATTTTATTTGATCATTTCCAAGCATTATTCATTAAAGACAAAGATCATTTTCTTTTCCTCACTCCACCCCCCATAGCCGATGCATGATTCCACTGGGTATCACATGTGTTCTTGATTCAAACCCATTGCCATGTTGTTAGTATTTGCATTAGAGTGTTCGTTTAGAGTCTCTCCTCTGTCATGTCCCCTCAACCGCTGTAGTCAGGCAGTTGTTTTTCCTCGGTGTTTCTACTCCCACAGTTTGTCCTCTGCTTATGAATAGTGCTTTTTTCCCTAGATCCCTGCAGATTGTTCAGGGACATTACACTGCTACTAATGGAGAAGTCCATTACGTTCGATTATACCACAGTGTATTAGTCTCTGTGTACAATGTTCTCCTGGTTCTGCTCCTCTCGCTCTGCATCACTTCCTGGAGGTTGTTCCAATCTCCATGGAATTCCTCCACTTTATTATTCCTTTTTGCACAATAGTATTCCATCACCAACAGATACCACAATTTGTTTAGCCATTCCCCAATTGATGGGCATCCCCTCGTTTTCCAATTTTTAGCCACCACAAAGAGCACAGAATATTTTTGTACAAGTCTTTTTCTCCATTATCTCTTTGGGGTACAGACCCAGCAGTGCTATGGCTGGATCAAAGGGTAGACATTCTTTTGTCGCCCTTTGGGCATAGTTCCAAATTGCCCTCCAGAATGGTTGGATCAATTCACAACTCCACCAGCAATGAATTAATGTCCCTACTTTGCCACATCCCCTCCAGCATTCATTACTTTCCTTTGCTATCATGTTAGCCAATCTGCTAGGTGTGAGGTGATACTTCAGAGTTGCTTTGATTTGCATCTCTCTGATTATAAGAGATTTAGAACACTTCTTCATGTGCTTATTAATAGTTTTGATTTCTTTATCTGAAAACTGCCTATCCATGTCCCTTGCCCATTTATCAATTAGAGAATGGCTTGGTTTTTTGTACAATAGATTTAGCTCTTTATAAATTTGAGTAATTAAACCTTTGTCAGAGGTTTTTATGAAGATTTTTTCCCCAATTTGTTGTTTCCCTTCTGATTTTAGTTACAATGGTTTTGTTTGTACAAAAGCTTTTTAATTTGATGTAGTCAAAATTATTTCTTTTACATTTTGTGATTCTTTCTATGACTTGCTTGGTTTTAAAGTCTTTCCCCTCCCAAAGGTCTGACATATATACTATTCTGTGTTTACCCAATTTACTTATGGTTTTCTTCTTTATGTTTAAGTCACTCACCCATTTTGAATTTATCTTTGTGTAGGGTGTGAGGTGTTGATCTATTCCTAGTCTCTCCCACACTGTCTTCCAATTTTCCCAGGAGTTTTTTTTTCGAATAGTGGATTTTTGTCCCGAAAGCTGGGATCTTTGGGTTTATCGTATACTGTCTTGCTGAGGTCGCTTGCCCCCAGTCTATTCCACTGATCTTCCTTTCTGTCTCTTAGCCAGTACCTAATTGTTTTGATGACTGCTGCTTTGTAATATAGTTTAAGGTCTGGGACTGCAAGGCCCCCATCATTTGTGTTTTTTTTCATTATTTCCCTGGATATCCTTGATCCTTTATTCTTCCAAATGAACTTTGTTATGGTTTTTTCTAAGTCAGTAAAGAAATTTTTTGAGAGTTCCACGGGTATGGCACTAAATAGATAAATAAGTTTGGGTAGGATTGTCATTTTTATTATATTGGCTCGTCCTATCCATGAGCAGTTAATGTTTTTCCAATTGCTCAGGTCTAGTTTTAGTTGTGTGGAGAGTGTTTTGTAGTTGTGTTCATATAGTTCCTGTGAACTGGACTCTGGGGATGGCTGAAGAAATGTCTCCACAGATCTACCCCTACCCATATGCTGCTGTTTGAGAGGAGCACAAGGAATTCTCACCAGAGCCCTAAAGATGACAGATGCTGCAAAAGGACTTGACATCCCTAAAGCTCCAGACAAAAGAGAAGCAGGAAATGCTAATGCTACCATTTGAGCACCTGCAGACGGACGCTATTGGATTACCAAAGCATAAACCTGAGCTTACATGTCTGCCATCATCAGGGGAAGCTGAATGGCCACATAGAAAAGTTAAGACTCTTTTGGGAAAATGATGCCAGGACACACAGTTAAAATGGCTTCAGGAACTCCTCCTCGTGTGGTTCCACCTTGGAGATGGGAGAAGGTAGGGCTGTGGATGGATAGTCACCCACTCCTCCTCGAGTGTGGCCAGGGAGAATGAAAGCCACCTCAGACGTGTCATCTCTCTGTCTAGTTCTCTTTCACAGGCCTTGGCACAAACTCCCTCTCAGATGGGCCAGGAGGCCACTGTGGATCCATAGCCCTCCAAGAAGAGCCCGTTCCAGATCCTGCTGACCAGTCATACTGCCACGACATTTGGAAATGGTTTTTTTGAATAACTCCAGAGTTTTATTTCCTATGTAACAAAAAGGTGGACTGGCACATGTGGGTTATTAACCTCATTTGATACTATTTCATAATGGGATGAGGAAGACTCTTCTGTAGGGCATCTCAGGGTTCTACAAGGGGCCCAGGGAGGGCGGGAGGGAGGACACTCCATATCTGGGCTCCAAAGAAGAAGAGATGGATTGTTGTCCGTTGGGAGCGCCAGCAGGATGGTTTGATTGGAATGGAAAGTGTGAAGGAGACTAATAGGAAAGATAGATGGGAGAGGTTGGAGGGAATATCGTAGAGGGCTTCAATGCTAGCTGGAGGGGTTTGAATCTTCCTTTCTTTTTAAAAACTGATTCTTTTTTGTTTATTTATTACCAGGTTGCTTCTTTCTCCTAAATCAAGACAAGCTCTTTAGGGAACTTTTACAATCATGACACCAACACATTATGCCGTGTGCTCTTCCGTCATTTTCTTTGGTCAATGGATGAGTCAACAAGTATTTATCAAGTGCTCAGCACTGTGCAAAGCCTTGGTAATAGAAAGACAAGGGAAATAGTCCCTGCCCTCAGGGAGTGTACAGTCTCAGGCAAGAGACTTGCTGCTCTTCTGCCTTTGAACCAATACACAATATTGATTCTAATGTGGAAGGTAAGGGTTTAAAAAAAATTGTACTGGTAAGTGTAGGTGTATAGTTGTATTTAGATACAAATATATATACAAGGTTTGGGTAAAGTTGATGAAAGGTAAATATTTTTAGGAGGGTGGTGTTACTCATGGTTCTGGGGACAAGGAAAAAAAATTAAACCGTTACTTTCTTAATAACTAACAACTCTATAAGGCAGAAGGACAAGGGCTACGTGATGGGGGTTAATAGAGTCACAGAGTTGGGAAGTATCTGAGGCCAGATTTGAACCCAGGTTCTCCTGACTTCAGGCCTGGTGCTCTATCCACTGTGCCACCTAGCTGCCCCAGGGAAAGGCTTCTTGCAGAAGGTGTTATGTGGACGGAGAGATTCTAAGAAGCAAATGAAGGTTCATAGATTTAGAGAGGGAGAAGCCCTCAGAGGCCAGCTACTTTTAGAGCTGCCAAAGTAATTTTTCTAAAGCAGAGGTGTGATGGGGTCATTTTCCTGAACAAAAACTCCAGTAACTACTTATACTCTATCCTCTCATTAGCATATCAAACCTTTCACAACTTGGCTGCGGGCTCATTTTGGCCAATGTGCTTCTTTTATCCAGTAGAGTGCTCCGTAAAGACTTGTGAATGCTTGACATGGCTCAGATAAACTGGGAGCCAGTTCCTTGTAATGATGTGGCAGACCACTGGGGCTTATGGTCTGCCTGTCCTCTAGTTCTGTAATCTGACCCATTTCTGTAAACTATGAACCCCAGGGCCATCCATTTCACTGCTATGCCTATATAATTTTGGGGCTTTTCTATTATATATTTTTTATTTGCATGTGCAGCACTTAGCATAATGTTTAGCATTTAATAAATGCTTTTCCTCATTCATTCATTCATTCATTCATTCATTCATTCATTCATTCATTCATTCATTCATTCATTTATCCATCCATCCATCCATCCATCCATCCATCCATCCATCCATCTATCCATCTACCCACCCATCCACTTATTCACTCACTCATTAGGGTGGAGGAGTCAGAGCTTCCAAGTAGTGAGGGTACCTAAGGCAGCTAATAGTACTTATAATTGGACACTGTAAAAATGGAGATTTTGAACCCTAGACTTCAATCCCCAGAAGTCCTTGGTATTTCCCAGAACTCCCTATAATCTCACCCAAGTCCCCACATTGGCGAGGTCACAATTGGTATTTAACTGGGAGTAATGCTTCCCACACTCTCGTTTCTTCCATTGCATTTAGCAAGTAAGCTATATTCCATGATGTAGCAAGTAAGCTAAGTGTGGGGATTTTGAATGGGCTAATCAGCCATGGGCACCTAGTTTTTATTTTGTGTCCTTGATTTCTAATAATCCTTTATAAACATCAAAATGTAATATTTTCATTAGTAGAGATATAATTTAATTTTTACAACACCCAAGGGGTATCCTTTAGCTGAATCTTGCAATCTGCACAGGACTTTCCAAATTCTAATAAGTTAAACTGAAGATATAAAATGGTCAACAAAACAAGTATTTATTGAATTGCCAATGGTGTTTTACATTAGTTTTAAATAGTGGGAAGTATTTTAGGAATCCAAGCAATTAAAATAATTACAATAGAATACTGAATTGATTAGTTCAGAATTTATCTGGGGTAGTTTATTGCTAAGAAGATACATTTGTATTAGCATTAAAATCCTTTGGGATCTCCTCATAGCTTGTTTAAATTCTTTTATTATATGATTCCATGGGAGTGGGCACTCCTTCCCTCCAGAGTCCTCAAGAGGGTCTTTGCCCCAGGGCATAAGTAAGTTAGAGACTTAGTGAAAATAATTAGTAAAAATAGGAAACTAAAAGAAGCCTGGCTTGTAATGTTTCTCTTTGCCTTCCTAGCTCTGCTTCTCTTTTCTCCTTTCCCCCAATGCTATATGTTCTCCAGTGTCTCTGTCCCTCTGTCATGGGGTTCTGGAATCTGACATCTCTCAGTTCCCTTGGGGGATTCCCCAACCAAGAGTGCACTTCCTGCTGTTATTCTGGACATAATTCGTGGTTCTTGATCCTGTTACTAAAGTTCCTAGTTATTGTTTTGATCCATTAATGTGGAATATAAAACACTTATTATTTGAGACTTCCTAGAACTGGAACATTTATCACTTATCTTGTGGTCAGTCTCAAGTGGAACCTCTTCCAATTTTGCATAGCAGCTGTCAGAGTATGTGTCCTCTTGACCCAATCTTCAAGAATCCACCGTCACCTCCATGTCACAATGAGCCATCAGACTAGGACTTATGGACCCATGCTTTATTATTGTTTTTCAAAAGCTTAGGAATAAACATAACCTATTATTTATTATATCTTGTATTTCCCTGATACTTCTTCTTTTTAATAGCCTATAGTATTTAAAGAAAATAATACTTTATGAGTTCTTCCTACTTAGAGGAAGTATGACATAGACAATGGAAAACTGGCCTTGAATTCAGAAAGGGCTGGATCTCTCATGCCTCTGGTATATGCTGGCTGTGTGACTTTTAGTCATCTGATTTCTTAGTGACCCTAAAGCAGCTCTTTAGGCTCTCTCTATGGCATAGAACAGGTGCCAATTAGCACTGGTAGCAAGAGTTTCTTCACTGGAAGGTGTGAATCTTAAAACTGTTCAGACTGTACCTTAGAAGATTTGGTTAAGCTATTCCCCATTTTTAACAATGGAGATACTTGGTCAGGAATGTATTGAGAACTTTTAAAATTATTCCACCCTACTCAGACAGTGCCTTAGGGGAAGATAAAGTTGTAAACTCTTGATTGAACAATGAAAAGTCCCTAACTCATACTTATAGTAAAGCTAAAACCTTAAGCTAGATCTATTTTTAGATCTAATACAAAAGGGTGCTAAATACCTGTAAAGGTTAAATTAATCACTAAAAGGTCAAGAAACGTACAAAAGGCAAGCTTAACAAAGAGGTGTGAAGTACTCAGAAGATATAATCTACCCAGAGAAGGTGAGAACTAAAGAGTGGTGAGAACTAAGAATGGTCAGTCCTGGGAAAAAGTGTCTACTGTGATTGGTAGATGTGAAAATTTAGGGGAGGTGACATAGGAGAAAATTTCTTTAAAAGGAGAATTCAGTTCAGTTTGGAAGCTGAATTGGAGCTCTGAACTCAGTTCAGCTCAGTTCAGGAGTTCAGGAGTTCAGTGGAGGACTGGAGCTTGCTTGAGACAATCTTGTGGTGAGTGATAAAGACTGACTTGCTCTCCCTTAAGGCTCAGGCCTAGGCCATTTGGCCTAGGTCCTTTCTACTATTTTCTCTTTCTCTCTCTCTCTCCTTCCCTTAATTCCTTCATTTGTATTAATTAAAATCTCCATAAAACCCAGCTGACTTGGGTATTTTCATATTTGGGAATTTTCCCATGGTGACCACTTAATTTTAGATTTTAAATCAAGACACTAAAAATTATCTTTACAGTTTGGCCAAAACCTTTACATAGTTTTGGCAATTCACAGTCTTGGCAAACCACATTTTCATGGTTACAAAGGTCCCTGTCCAAATAAAGTTGGGATGGTTTTATTTTTTGTACTTGTATCTCTAGTATTTAGCATTATGCCTGGCACATAGTAGGTACTTAATAAATACCTAATTATTGATTGACTAATGCTACTTTACTCATTATAACCATTTTTTAAAAAGAGAATACACACAGGAAATTAATTTCAGAGCTGAAACCAGAACTTAGCATCTACTTCTCATCCAATGATGGAATATGGAAGGGCATTTTGATGCAATACTATGTGAAAATCTGTGATTTCATCCTTCTGAGAATTCCTCAATTGAAAACTGACTTCACTGAAGCATATTCCAATCCATCAGTGACTTAGTATGCCACTCCTAAGGTTTTACACTTATGAGTAAAATAATTTGCTTAGATTCAAACAACTAGTAATGCTCAGGGATAAGACTTAAACACAGGTCTTCCTGATTCTAATTCTAGCTTGTTTTCCAAGGATACATAAAACAACAACAAATAATTATTTTGACACTTGTTAGAGTAATGAAGCTTCAAAGTAAATGAAATGTTGAATATGAAAATAATACTTCCTATTCTTCTCATAGGTTTGAATAGAGAATTATTAAAACAATTTTTTTTTTGAGATTACATTTCCTCACTATCTGGCCCTGGCCAAAAGTAGCGGGGCTAACTCAGGGAACAACCTAAATATTGGTTGGCATGGAAGCTTTGATTGTTGCTATTCTGATGTGAGCAAGTTGACCCCTCTTTAGGCATCCTGGAAGTCCTATATTTCTAGGGCATATATTAGTGGCAGATAGTGTAAATGCCTTATTGGCTTTAATTCAGAACTCCCAAATTTAAGCAATTCATCAGCCTCAGGAGAGGGACCACAGGCAGTTACCATTATTTCTGGCCAATTTCTAAAGCTTCAAATAAAATTTATCCAGTCATAGCCATTTGCATATTTTATATCTTTAACTGTGGCTCATAGTCACAATTCTGAGCTCATATGGACCAATTTTCATCTTGAGTCATCTTGTCCTTCTTCTGGTGCATGTCAGAATTTGTTTACTCCTCTCCTTCTTAAAAGAACATCTAAATTTGAATCATTTTTATTTCTTTCATAGGGGTATTCAGTTACCCTGTGAGTATCAAACTAAGAACGAATGAAAATTTATGGCATTTTTATCATGTTAAAAGCACTGTGCTATGTGCTGGTGATGTAAAAAGTCAGCTAGTCACTGCCCTCGAGGACCTTATCTTCTTAACACATATGGAAGATTTCAGTTGCAAGTCATATGTGAAGGTCTCGTGGTCCTTAGCAGACAGGGGCAAAAGAAAAGGCATCTCTTCTTTATTATTATTTCTATGGGTAAAATCAAGGCAAGGAACATGGATAAGCTTATCAAAATGCATGTAAAGAACAAAAAAACTAGTATAACTTTCAGCAAAACAATAGTCACATCCACATTTTTGGTGAATTTCATTTCTTGACTCATTTCCCAATGAGGTCAATAACAATTTTGCAAAAATAAAAATTCACACCTCCCTCCCCCAAATGGTGACGTTTTAGTAGCAATATTCTTTACTATCATACTCCAGAAAATCCATATTATGGCATATAGGAAACAACTATTTCTCTCTTTTCTGTAGTTGCTCAGGTTCTCTTATGGACTGTGTAGGTAGGAGGGGGAAAAACTATATTAACATCCCTCGGTGTGGGAGCTACTATATATCATCTATGGACTGTTTAGAAATGTGAAGAAAATTGTTCTTCTAACAAAGGTAGTTATTTAACTTTTGATCCCTTCATTTTGTTGCTACTTATTTAAAACTGTTGAAAATATTTGTTATGCAACCATTTTATAACTGATCTGTTTTCCCTACAACATAATGTTGTGGTCTCTCTTATAAAGATTTTCCCCTTCTTTTGGATTGTAGGAAGGAAGTTATGATGTTATAAAAATATTAGCATTTATATCACTTGGCACTTTTCTTTTTTTGGTTTTCAGGAATTACAGTATACTACCAAATGTAGGGATGAGCCAATTACTTGTTTAATTGCTATGACAATTTGCAGTAAAGAGAATTGTGATTTGCCTTTTCAGGGAAAGTAACAGAATAGCAAAAATCTGTTGTAGGGATTAACCCAAATTCCTCTTATTCCTTCATTTCCTTCTCTAGGTTCTTTCCCTCTTTTCATCCATTTTAGGTGACTCGTCCAATTTTTGCTTCTTTTTTTGCATTTCTATACTTTCTCCCTTGGCATTCACTCTCATATTTTATGGTGTTACATCAATGAAGATGATTCACATTCTGCATGTTTAATCTTAACCTATCAGATAAATTCTGGCACCTTATCTGTCAAGTAGGAGATCATTTAGGAAGAATCAGATAAAGAAAATATGAGACTTTATGGTTGATGACTCCCTGCTGAAGCTGCCATAGGTTAGCCTAATAACAGTAATCAAAGGTATGCTGTTTACTTGGGGTTTATATCTAAGACAAGGCAGAACATCTCCCAAGACTTGTCAAACTGGATGACTACCACCCACTTCTGATGATTCATGTGGGTACAAATGATACTGCCAGGAGGATAATAGAAAGCATAACTAAAGCTTCTAAGAGTCATCCTGGATTCTGTCTCTCTCTGCTTTCCAAACCATTATCCATATAGTTACCACACTGATATTTCTAACATATAGATCTGACCAGGTCTTCCTTGCTTGAGAAGATTCAGTAGGTCCCCTCTTCATTAGGATCAAATGCAAAGTCCATTTCAGTTCCTTCACAGACTGACTCCTGGATGATTATGTGTCATTCTCTTTCATCACTCTAAAATTCAAGTCAAGATGGTTTACTTGATGTTTCTTTTTACCAGACATGGCTCACTCCACCTTTGAGTCTTTATACAAGTTGTCTCCACTCTCTGGAATATACTGCTTCCTCCCCTGTTTTCTCCCCACTCCATCATTATATTTATTTTGTATATAATCTGTACTGTATTTTATCTACCTGTGTACACATTATCTCCTCTGATAGAATGTAAGATCCTTGAGGGAATGGACAATTTCACTTTTGTATTTGTATTCTCAGGACTTAGCAAACTCCTGGTCCATTGTTGGCACTTAAATTCTTGTTGATTTGATTGAAAGTCCCAGAAGACCAACAAAATGCCTTAGGGAAATTAGTATTTTTTTTAAAACATTATTTTATTTGGTTATTTACAAACATTATTCATTGGAAACAATGATCATTATCTTTTCCTCCCCCCACACCCCCCCACCACTTCTCCTATAGCTGGCGCACAATTCCACTGGGTATCACATGTGTTCTTGGTTCGAACCCATTTCCATGTTGTTGGTATTTGCACTAGAGTGTTCATTTAGAGTCTCTCCTCAGTCGTTTCCTCTCAGCCCCTGTAGTCAAGCAGTTGCTTTTCATCGGTGTTTTTACTCCCACAGTTTGTCCTCTGTTTCTGGATAGTGTTTTTTAGATCCCTGCAGATTGTTCAGAGACATTGCATTGTCCCTAGTGGAGGAGTCCCTCACCTTCGATTGTACCACAGTGTATCAGTCTCTGTGTACAATGTTTTCCTGGTTCTGCTCCTTTCGCTCTGCATCACTTCCTGGAGGTTGTTCCAGGTTCCATGGAATTCCTCCACTTTATTATTCCTTTTAGCACAATAGTATTCCATCACCAACATATACCACAATTTGTTCAGACATTCCCCAATTGATGGGCATCCCCTCATTTTCCAATTTTTTGCTACCACAAAGAGCGCAGCTATGAATATTCTTGTACAAGTCTTTTCCCTTATTGTCTCTTTGGGGTACAAACCCAGCAGTGCTATGGCTGGATCAAAGGGCAGACAGTCTTTTAGCATCCTTTGGGCATAGTTCCAAATTGCCCTCCAGAATGGTTGGATCAGTTCACAACTCCACCAGCAATGAATTAATGTCCCTACTTTGCCCTACTTCCCCTCCCCTTCCCATGTGAATCTTTGTGTGAGAAAGATTATTCTATTTGGTCTTTCTTTTCCCCCTATTTACAAATTACATTTTCCCCACATGTAAGTATATTATATTTATTATTTATATTTATTATATTATTGATATAAATGTAGTCCTTATAGAAGAGAGTTTGAGTAAAAGAAAAAGATAACATTTTCTCCTTTTCCCTTTCCTTCATATTTACCTTTTCAGGTATTCCTTGCTCTTTGTTTTTCAAAATCGAACTTTCCACAGAGCTCTGGTCTTTTCTTTGCAAAAACTTGGAAATTTTCTATTTTGTTGAATGCCCATACTTCTCCTTGGAAGTATATAGTCAGTTTTGCTGGATAGCTGATTCTTGGTTGAAGACCCAGCTCTCTTGCCTTTCTGAAAATCATGTTCCATGCCTTATGGTCATTCAGAGCGAAACTTGCAAGGTCTTGTGTGACCCTGATTGGCATTCCTTTATATCTAAATTGTCTTTTTCTGGCTTCTTGTAGGATTTTTTTCTTTTGCTTGAAAGCTTTGGAATTTGGCAATTACATTCCTGGGAGTTGTCTTTTGGGGATTTAGTGTAGAGGATGTTCTGTGAGCTCTGTTAGTGGCTGTATTTCCCCCTTGTTCTAGAATCTCTGGGCACTTTTCTTTGATTATATCTTGTATTACGATGTCGAGTTTGCTGTTTATTTCTGGCTTTTCTGGTAGTCTAGTTATTCTTAAATTATCTCTTCTTCCTCTATTTTCCAAGTCTGTCACCTTGTCAGTGAGATGTTTTATGTTCTCTTCTAGTTTCTTGGTCTTTTGGCTTTGCTTTATTGATTCTTGCTCTTTTACCTACTCGTTGTCTTCCAGTTGCCTAATTCTGACCTTTAAAGCCTGGTTTTCCTTTTCAGTTTGGTCAAACCGGTTTTGTAGTTGCGTGAAATTCTTTTGCATTAATTCCCACTTTTCCTGCCAGAAGGCTTCCGTCTTTTTGATCATTTTCAATTCAAATTCTTCAAAAGTTTGTGGAGAGTTTCCATTTCCTTTGGAAGGTTTCAGAGCATTTGCTTGTGTTTCCTCTTCTATTGCCTCTTTATTTTGTATTTTTGCTCCATAAAATGTGTCCAAAGTTGCCTCCTTCTTGTTTTTCTTGTTGTTTAGAGGCTTTTTTGCTTCTGTGCTGTTTGCCATCTCTGTCTGAGTGAGGGGGGCTGGCTCTTCTATCATCTGTCTAGTGTTCAGTGGCTTTAGCCCCAGGCAAATTGTCTGTCTTCCCCAGGAAGCCCGGAATTGCTGGTGTTTCAGTGTTTCGGTGTTACTACCCTCCTTAGTTCCCTCCCGATGCTTCTCTGTTGCCTTACGTCTATGCTCTGTGCCTGGCTTGACACTCTTGGCTGTATTTCAATGCCTTTGCTGGCCAGAGGAGCCTGCATTCTGAGGGGGAGGGGCCGTGGCTTCCTGGAGCTCCAAGGGCTGGTGATAGGATTAACCTCAGACTGAGTATGCCCTGAGGCAGGGACCTTCGGTGAGACTCAGATGGAAGGATCTGGTCAGGGGGCTACAGGCTTCCCCCATCTCTCTCTGTTTCCCTGCTGTCTGGGTGCCCCCTCGACTGGCTCAGGTTGTTTTCAGGGTGCGGCCTTCAGAATAGCCGGCTCCTGAGGCCCTTTTGCCTGCCCTGAGGTTCCTGCTGCTTCCTCGGATTCAGTGCTCTGGGTTGGGGGGGATGGGTCCTGGGACCTTCCTTTTGCCTACCCCTTAGATCCAAGTGATCTCGGGTTCTGACTTTTGGGGGGCTATACCTTTTAATCCAGGTCCAGGAGGAGTGTTCCTGGGATCTATTCTGTTGTTTGTTTTGAATTTCGGTGCCCTAGGAGCATTCAGTTTGAGATCAGTAAGGAAGGGTTTCTGGAGCTCTGAACTTTAGCTTTCTCTAAGCTGCCATCTTAACTGGAAGTCCCAGTATTTTTTTTTCACTGCTTCCTAAAAGTGACGAAGGCTTTAGGAGATAAAAGTAATTTAGGGAATAAACAATTAAGGAGATAGTTGAGAATAGTACATGTATTTCTGGATTATAATTTAAAATAAAAGAATGTTAGACATCAGACCAGGGATAGAGTATACTTAACATGGGTTGGTGAGATTGAATTTGTTTCGAACCTTGCAAATCTAATCCATAGAGTATTAAATTGAAAATGAATGGGTGAGGGAGAGAATTAGCCATGTATATCCATCGAGCTAAGTACAGTGCAGTGATATTGGAAAAATTTGAAATCCAAAAGAGACAGTAATAAAACCTATAGACTCAGATGTCTATGTACAAATGCACAAAGTATGATGACAACAGGCAAAGGTAATCTTGATATCCTCCTGCAAGAATACAAATTTGACTTCATAGTTATCATTGAAACAATGAGAATTTTCCATTATTGGAATATGACCTTGGAATGATATTATTTCAAAAGAAAATAAAGGTGAAACTTAGGTGGGAACAGCATTTTATATTAAGAAGATATAGTCATGTATAGGAAGGGAAAGAAGGAAAGATGGAGAGAAAGAGTGAGAGAGGGGAGAATGTGGTAGAAAACATTTCTTTTCCCCTCCATTTTTAGTGTTATGCAAAACACATTTCCATATTGATCATTGTTGTAAGACCAAAGTCATGTATAACCCAACCCCCAAATAAAACAAAAAATACACTGTTGTGAAAGACGACTCCAACCGTTCTTTCATTAGTTGGATAGCATTCCCTGTCGTAAGTTCTCTCAGGATTGTTCCAGATTACCACATTGCTGAGAGTAGCCAAATTTTCAGAGAGAATCATCCTATTGCTGCTATTTTGCATAATGTTCTCCTGGTTCTGCTTATTTTGCTATGCATCAGTTCCTGTAGATCTGAAAGAAAACATTTCAATGAAGACCAATGGAGTAAGAAAAAAAGCAATGCCATTAGTGTACATTATGGACTACCTGGATTAAAAGAGGAAAATGTAAAGGGGCTTAGAAAACTAGAATAGTGAAGCAGGACCTTCATCACACAAGATATGTGCTGAAATTCTCTTTGCTAAAAGCAGAACAGCTAATAACAACTTCAATTACCTTACTGAGCATGTCTCCTTCAAAAGGTTAAGGGACCTATATTTGGATTTGAATCTCGTTATCAAGGAGGAACTCATCATTGTGGGGAGACCAAAAGAGGAAGAGATCGTTTCAAGATTTGTGATAGAACAGAGGAAATCCCAACATGATCTAACTTGGGCATTCAATTTTAGAGGTCATATTTTAATGAGTTCAGAGAAAGGATATTTATATTTAGTCCTACATTGTTGAAGTTAGTCTCTGTCAGATGGAAAACTCTCAAGAATAAAAGTCCAAAAACACAATGGGAAACAAATCCAATGAGCAAGAAAAGAAGCAGTAAAAAAAAAAAAGACCAAAATGAATGCTAAAGGAATCTATCGGCCAATTTAATTGATTATAAAAGAAGATGGATAGAAAATTGAAGAAAATATGGTGAACAGAGGATGAGTACAAAAGCGTGGTATGGTCCTATAAGAATTCCAGTAGAGTTAAAGCCCAGAATGACTTGGGGCTTGAGAAGACAGATGAGAATAATAAAAAATGAGATAGAAAAGTTATTTTGGGGAAAAGAGCAGAGTTAAAGAAGAGGTAGAAATACTTTTCAGGGCTCATAGTATGATGATAACTGATTACAGAGAGAGGTCAAAGCCACTCAACTCAGCTCGTACATTGCTTCTGTTTTCTCAGCCATTAACAGGGATGTGTTGGAGCCAGCTTGAGTAATAGTAATAGTGTTAAATTTCAATGTGAGCATTTCTACATTGGAAATTGGCAAATACTACAGATCAGAGCTTGATTTATTGTTTTGATGATTGTCCAGACTTAAGATGGAGAAAGTGATAATGAAGATTAAATTTAAGGCTGTCGTGAGTATTTTTACCCCTAAAATTTACAAGCATACTGCTGTTTATAGGAAATGATCTTTATATAGAAATATAAGAACAAAAAAAAGTCCATTAGAGAACTGAGACTTTGCATGGTATATATGGAGAATATAAGAGAATATCTAGCTGTCCTTAATAATTAAAAAAAAACAAACCCTTACCTTCCATCTTAGAATTGAGGCTCAGTATCAGTTCCAAGGTAGAAGAAGGTAAGGGCTAGGCAATTTGGGTTAAGTGACTTGCCAAGGGTCATATAGCTAGGAAGGGTTACATTTGAACCCAGGATCTCTGTCTCCAGACCTGGCTTTCTATCCATGGAACCACTTAGCTATCTCTGCTCTTAATAATTTCAAGGGATCTGGAACAAAAGAATTATATCTGATTTCTGAAAGAACTGGGAGATGTGATTATCAAGCCACTACTAGTAATCTTTGAAAGACTAAGAAGAACTTTAGTGCTCTCATATGATTGGAGAGAGCAAAGGTGATTTTAGTTTTCCAAAAATGGAAGAGAATGGAGTCTGCAAACTACAAGGCAGCAAGCTTGATTTTAATACTGGCAAAATTATAGAACATATTATTAAACATATGGCTAATGAGTACCATAAAGAACCAACATCACTAAGAATAGCTGAGCATAGACTTAGTTAATATTCTTTTTTTGGAGAAGACTCCTTGGCTGGTAGATTAGAGGATTATCATAAATATAGCATAACTAAAGCAAAGTTTTTGACAAAGTCTCATGATTATTCTTGTGGAAAAGGTGAAATGATGTGCAAAAGCTGATGGCCTCATTGTGTGGATTCAGAACTGGTTGACTGGCCCAGAGAGGGATCCTTAATGGATAAATGTCATTTTGGAAGGGAGTTTCTAGCCATGTATCGTTGAGATATGGGCTTAGTCCTGTGCTATTTAACAAAGGACCATAGGATCATCTTTATATATGGCTCGTAAAAAGATATTGATGGCAAACTTATCAAGCATGTGTTTGACACAAAACTATTAGGAAGGGATAGCTAACAGTCCAGTCAAGAGATTCAAGGTTTAGAAAATTCATTAAAGCTAGAACATTAAATTAAGTCTAACGAAGATGAAAGTGAATAAATGTAAAATCTCCAAATTGAGTTTAAAAAATAAACTCCATGACAACAAGATAGTGGAAGTATCTTATCCAAAAAAAAGATTTGGGGGGAAGTTAGGTAGATCAGTGGGTGGTAAACCAGGCTTGCAGATGGAAAGCTCTGGGTTCAAATTTGACTTCAGACAACTTCCTCCCTGGACAAGTCACTTAACCCCAATTACCTAGCTCTTATTACTCTTCTGCTTTGAAGCTGATTCTAAAAAGGTAAGGGTTAAAATTTTTTTTTGAGGGTTTTAGTGACCTGTAAGCTTAATGTGAACTAGCAGTGAGATGTGGCAGTCAATAAAGTTAAAATATTTTTTAAATAAAATGATTATTAATGCATCATTATTTAAATCAATTAGAATGTACTACATAATTAAAATGTAAATCATAATTAGATCAGGAACTATAATATCATAGCAAAATCAATACTTTAGATTGTATCGAGAGAGGCATGGTGTCCTGGACATCAGAAGGTGGTATGTCAATGCTGCCCTGATCACACCACTTTTTAGAGTATTGTGCTCAGTTCTGGGTGCCAGAGCTCCTACCAGGGGTTTAATATATGTATGTCATGCTGAACAAGGTCTGGTAGATATTTACTTTGAAAACTTGAGATATAACTTTAACAATATTTAATTTTTCATAGAAAATTTTCTTATGAATTTTCATAAAAATGTTGTTATGAAAATTTTATCAGATTTATTTAAAAAAATTTCAACTTGATAGAATGATAAAATACTAGAATTAGAAGTATCATAGACCATAGATTCAGAGTCAAAAGAGACCTTAGGAGATCATTTAGTCCCATCCCCTTATTTTCCATTCAAGGAACTTGAGGTCCAGTGAAATTAAGGACTCACCTTAGGGGACTCAGTAAATAGGACAGATGGGATTTGAACTCGGGTCAGTTGACTGCAAATCTAGCATTCTTTTTACTGGGTCATGTCTAGCTGCCTCATTTTACAGAGAAAGATATCCAGACCTAGGTGAAATGATTTGGCAAGGTCACACAGACATGTAATAGGAAGGACCTTGAGGACAGACTGCAGATCTATGGAGCCCCCGTCTAAGTTTAAAGAGCCGTATGAAGACTGA
The DNA here is from genome assembly GCF_027887165.1 of Monodelphis domestica. Classification (NCBI taxonomy): domain Eukaryota; kingdom Metazoa; phylum Chordata; class Mammalia; order Didelphimorphia; family Didelphidae; genus Monodelphis; species Monodelphis domestica. The sequence goes on from NC_077231.1 coordinate 293,031,747, forward strand.
TGAGTTTTTCAGTCATGGCAAATCCAGAAGAGCCCACTAAATCCTCGAGGTGTGAGTTGAGAGAGTTCCTACCCCAAGGAAATCCCAGTCCTTTCTGTGCGCAAGTGTGTCGATCAATGAATTATAATTATTCATTGTGAAAATGATCAAGATCATTTTCATGATTGTCTATTTCGGCTGTATATTCTCTCCCAAAGATTTTCACCTTCATTATTTGGATCATTAAACCTTTGCTTACCTTTAGTAAATGATTTACTCTACTAGACTGTCTAGGTGAGATAACCATGCACGGACACCTTCTTGTTAAATAGTACACTAGTTAAATGACTAATTGACAAAGGTACAAGAGATGGCGCATGGCAATCGATGATTAATTACTAAAGTAGTCAGATAGACAACACTCTTAATTCAGAGAAGGAGAAAATACTGTAGGTTAAAGTGGTCTTAATTAAGAACTAATTAAGAATAATTGTAGAGGGAAGGGCAAAGGAGGGCAGGACCTAGATATTTTTAAAAGGAACAGGTTGAGTCCTATATTAACTACTCCTCTTCTGGGATTAAATATGAAGTGAATCTCGCAGGGTTGCAAATTTTAGTACAAATCTAGTCTCATATTCCAATAAAATTTTATTATTCTTATATAAACATTGACCTATATACAATTGTTTTTTTTTAATCCCATTCTCTTAGATTTTCTTAAACCACAGCCCTGGAATAATTTCAAATAATTTTCATCCTATTTTAATGAACATTTTTTTTCTGGGTCTCCAAAGGGTTAGAAAAACCCTTGCTGCTATTAAAATAGAATCATTATTATAGGTTTCTTTGTGGGTAACCTGGATAGTCTACTCACCTAATGAGCTAACAGAGGATTGGGTAGCAATAAAACATATGAAAGTTTCAGCTGAGCGTTCTTAAATTATTCATTGATTTTATACCCAATGATTGATCTTTTAATAGTATCCTTTTAATAATATCCTTTTAATAGTATACTTTTAATAGTATTTTAATAGGAGAGAATAAGAATATACTAAGCACTTCATTATCCTACTGAATATTATCTTATTTGATCCTCACAATGACCTTATGATGTGGGTGTCATTATTGTCCTCATTATTTTCACAGTTGAAGAAAATGGGACAAATTGAGAATAAATAATTTACTCAAGGCCCCTAAGGGTTTGAGACTGGATTAGAACTCAGGTCTTCCTGACTGCACAGCCTGTTCTCTACTGGCTGCCAAGTCACTGTGTAGAGAGAAACAAATCAAGATTCTAAATTGTATTAAGATGGAGAAACAGCAAGTAAGACATAGTTCATAGAAGTTTGACTTTGGAGGTCTTGAGATCCTGGGTTCAAATCTTGTCTTTTTTACAGGCAAGCTCTGCAATTATGAACCAGTGAAATTGACTCCCAGTGGCCCCTGGCCAGTCTTTAAGGCTCTAATGTATAGATAATTGCTAATCTCAATCCCTAGAACATGTTTCCATATTGGATATCATAGGTCTGGACTGAGAAAATAAATTATAGTAAGTCATCTTTAAATTTTTAGACACCTGCCCACACTGGGAGTTCCCACACAATGGCTTTTTAAACCCTTACCTTCTGCCAGAGTATTAGTTCTAAGGCAGAAGAGTGGCAAGGGCTAGGGAATTGGAGTTAAGGGACTTGTCCAGGGTCACACAGCTAGGAAGTGTCTGGGGCCATATTTAAACCCAAGCCATCTTCCCAATTCCTGACCTGGTATCCTATCCACTGTGCTACCCAGCTGCCCCATTCCCTTACAATGATGAAATAACAGATCTGGACTGAAAACACCACCACCACCACCACCACCATATAGTTTTACTAGATTACTGATTACACTTAGTCGGAGTTCCTTACACTAATGAAATTATAGACGTAAAGTGAACAAACCCAGCTATTAAAATCATTTTTCAATTCTTTCCCACTTAGTGCTTGCTTCCCCCTTCGCTCCCAATTACATTAAGTACATTAAAATTATTAACAATAAAAAGTTTGCATGCCTTAATTTGAAATAAAAATTTTAAAAGTTTACTTAATAGTAATTGATGGAAAACAACAGATTCTCAAGTGTCCACATTGTGGATTATCTTTGGCAAATTAATTTAAAAATTTTGATGGATGCCATCAAACCTGCTTAATGTGATAATTTACCTATAACAGTTGGTAGGTCAGAACTATACGAGGCACTGTGGACACCATAAAGTTCCAGCCACTTTTTTGGAGTTGGGAGCAGGAGAGTTGCCTTCCTGGGTTAGGAATTCATGTTTTTGTTTGCTACATTTTAGGGTTCTACAATGTCCAATATGGAAAATTAGTATTGAATTGTAATAATTCTTATGTGAAATCTTTCTTAAGCCAAGGGTGTTGAAGGTTAGTTAGCTTCCAAGCTAAAGTAATGTACTCCCAGACCTCAAGGCATCTCACTGGACTGACTTTTGTTAGAGGTAGGATGGACACCTGCTCCTTCTTTACCTGTAAACAAGAATTCTCTTGGGTAATGAAGTCTGCCAGCTCTAGCTGCCATTTTGGATTACAGTTACCCAGCCATGTGGTTCGTATTGAAGGAGTGTATTCATGTCCTCCTGAGACCTACCTCCTCAGTGGCTATTTACCAATTAGAGATGTCTTTGGCTGTCTAGGGGAGGGATGGAAGAGTGAGGCACAACTCTTGGGCTGCCTGAGAGATTCCTTGGCTTTCTTTTGGCCATGTTCTATTGAGCCTCACTCTTTTGTTCTTGATTTTTTTGGCATCTCTTTGCTCAGTAGTATCTTGAGTGGTCAATTAGTAAGTTAACTTAAAATGAATAAATATTGTCTTTTGGGAATTTCAGTCATTACAGCAATATACTCTTGCTTATCTGTGAGGACAAAAGCATTCTCCAAAACCAGATTTTTTTTCAGGAGATTCTCCATGATAATATTTGTATGGATAATCAAAGGCTATCAATTTCACTGTGAAGAAATAAAAGGAATAAGAAGATTATCTGCTATTTAAAAAAATTCATTTGTTGCTGTTTATTACTGTTTTGGCTACACTCTACAATTTCAGCAATATCTTAAAGAGACAGTTAATTTGTTTGTGTACAGTGGAAAACAAAATGGCTCATGACATTAGAAACAAGAGCCAGGATTTAAATGTACAGTATTACATGAGAACCTATGGTAATATAGCCATCTTTTTCTGCAACAGGAAGAAAACTTATATATATATATATATATATATATATATATTCCACATCATGAATGTGCCAGCAAAAGGAGGGAGTATAGCATCTTGACAAGAAAAAAAATAGCTTCTACCATACAAGGCAGTTAGCAAATGTTTCACATTTTAACATGTGTACAAACCATAAAATATATTAGCTTGGAATCCTTTTCCTTTTCAAAACAGATTATCTGTTACCTTATAATATTATGTCTCAATGTTATTACACTTATCATACAATGTGCATAAAATGCACTGTACATATTGTATATGTATATGATATTTCTGCTATACTGCTGAGTGTATATATATATATATATATATATATATATATATATATATATATATATAGGCTGTTTCTGGAGGGTTTCCACCTCTGTGTGAGGGCTTCAGCTTTTTTTTGGGTTGCTTATCCACCTTTGGTGTCTACTTTCCCCCATTTCTCACCAGTGGCTTTGAGAAGTTACAGCATAGGGGTAGTTAGGTGGGCTCAGGGGCTAAGGCTTGTCTTCTCGAGTTCAAATCTGACCTCAGACATGTATTAACTGTGTGACCCCCTGCAAGTCACTGAGCCCTCTTTGCCTCAGTTTCCTCATCTATAAAAGGATCTGGAGAAGGAAATGGCAAACCATTCCTGTATCTTTGCCAAGAAAATCACAAATGGGGTCATGAAGAGTCAGATATGCATGAGAACAACTAGAAGTTTTACAAAGTAGGAAACTGAGGTCCAAAGAAGTAATGTGACTTTTCCAAGGTCAAACAGAGATCTAAGTAGTAGTGCTAGGATTTCAACTGTAGGCAAGCCAAAAGTTGCATTCTTTTAATTCTGTACAGCCTTGCAGGTCATAACATAGCACTGTTCTAGCCAGGTAGCAATAAATAAAACTGGGAATGATTCTCATAATTACGATTTCATGTTGCAGTCATGCTGTTTTGGTTAGCACTAAAATAAATGGGTCTCATCTGCTGGCCTTTCAGAGAACCAATATTGATAATCACTATTTAAAGAAAGAACTCACGGAGATTGCTACTTTTAATTTTATTGTTTGAATTTATGGTCAATAATTTTTGACTTTTATTTCCACAAGGGGAAACAATGATATAGTAGAGAAGTCATGCAAATTAGTATAGCTACCCAGGGCCACCACCTGAAAGAAATTAGGCTGGGGGAGAAAAATGGGCTTCAGGTTGGTAATAATATTAATATTAATTCAGAATATGATCCCCAACATAGTACTATGTATAGGCAATGGATTCTCATTTCCATCTAATGAATCATTATTATGTCACAGGCAAGCAGGGGAAGAGCTGGTGCAAATATGGTAGGCGGATAAAATTCTAGGTACATTATTAACTTTTAAAATGTATTTGCATGGCTGGAATCTTTTATACTTCACATATAATGAAGGGGTAAGAAAAAGAAAGCACACATTATCTAACTACCTCTGGAAAATTTCCACTCAAAAGCTCTTCTGCACAATACACTTCCTATTTGCTCTGTTAAAACCTTAAAAAAATTTATACAACTGTTAATAGCCAATTCTATGCTTTCTTGAGCATGATGAAAACCTTTACATGGGAGATTAATGCATATTAGCATAAATGAAAGGGAAATGGATTTAGTGGTACTTTGAGGACTTATTCCCCCATAGAAATGGGAGAATGCCTTTAACATCTTTGCAAATCACCTGTGTTCTAGCTTTGAAAAAAATTATCTTAGGCTTCTTACAAAGAACTGCCTCAGATGTTGGCCAACAGGCAAGGGAGCATTAGACTTCTGTAAAAGGGAATTCTTAATCCCTTGCTCTAATTTAACTGGGGAAAGAGCTGGCTAGCTCAGTGGACAGAGAGCCAGGCCCAAAGAGAAGAGGTTCTGTTACCATGGAGACCAGCCCACAGTTAAAGGAAATAGAAACTGGTTTGAGAGGAAGTGATGTAAGAATGAACAGCGAGAGATTAAGGCAAGCACTAAGTGTGAGAAGGGTTTTTGCTCTAAGGTTTCCTGGGGGTATGGTGTTGCTGGCAGTTGCTGGTGATAGTTGGCTGCTGTAGAATCTGATTGAAGAAGAGTGTGTGGGTGGTAGTTGTCCATTGTTTAATGAGTTAGTTAGAATATTCTAACTAACTCACTAAACAATGGACAAATATATATATATATATATATATATATATATAGTGTAGGTTTGGCCTGGTTAGCTAGACTGAAGAGTTAATAGTGAGACTCAAACGATAGTTTTTAGGCTGATATAAGAAGATTTAGGTAGTTTTTAGATAGTACTAGGGTAGATAGTTAAATCTCTCTCTCTTTCTTATCTTTCAGTCTTTGCTATTTTTTCTCAATTAAAACAAAATTTTTGTTAAATTGCTTTCCTATCTTTGTCAAGTTCCTAATTTTAACCCCTACATTTCTTGGTGAGTCAGGTAGGGGTTTGATTAATCTTTTAATCTTTTGTTCTGATTATTTTCCTCACTTGTTATTAAACTATCCCTACTGGAGTTAGAATTGTTAAGAATATATAGGTAATTCAGTATGGTGCTAGAGATTATGTCACACATTGTGAAGAGCAATTTCTGGCCTATCTCAAATAACTCCAGCTCCTGGAGAGTTTTACTGAGCTGGCACAGCTCACAATTTTAGATCGTCTCCAATTATTGCCATTTCTGGAATTATTCATTCTGATAGGATCCTTACAAATTTACCAAATAGTTTACCTATTTCTCTCCAATAAGAAAAAGCAATGGAAAGATAACTTAAGGGAGACCTGGATAGAGTACCTTGAAAATTACATCTCTCAACTAGCCCAAATTATCTCTCAATCTAATGAAATTACTTCTCATTCTACCCAAACCATCTATCTTTCTGTTCCTCCTCCTCCTCCTCCTCCTCAAAGGCAACTCAAAGAGGAAACCTAGAGGAAAAAACAAGAAATAATCTCGCTACATTTCTGTTCCCCTTAAGAGAAATACCCACTTTATTTATGATTAACATAAAGAAGAGTTAGTTTCTATAAGATATCAAACACCATTCACCCCTCAAGATATTGAGAAATTTAAGCATCATACCCTTTCTTTTGACGATGATCCTATAGCGGTTATCAAAAAGCTAGAAATTTTGTCAAACATATGCCCCACCTGGATTGACTTTGAAAATATATTACAGGCATTTTTAATGGAAAGGAAGAAAAATAAGATCATCTCTCTTGCCAATCAGGCTCAGGGAATGGGAGCAGTTTATTGGCCCTGGGAAGATCCATTATGGAATGTGAATAATGAAAATGATTACATGAGACTGTGTTGCACTAGGGAGGCATTACTAACAGCCATGAGAGCATGTTCTGACAGACCTAGTTCATGGACAAAATTTGAAGATATCAGACAAAAGACTGGTGAAAATCCTTCCCAGGTCATGGACAAACTTATTGAACAGGGAGGTAGATATATAGACTTGGGTCTGACCAGAGAAAGGAATGTTAGTCAGATAAGAAGGCAGTGTGTGAAAAACTGTTGCAGGGTGGTCATGGACTATTTTGAAACCAGCTGTCCAAATTGGACTAGTATGGACCTTGAGGAATTAAGGAGAGTGGCAGTATATGTATATAATGGCCATGAAAAGGGAGATGAAAATGACAGTGACTTGGTAGAGACATTAAGGAAAGAAATAAAAGTATTAAGGGGAAAAATTGAAAAAGGAAATACAAATTATGGGGTGGCCATGGCCCCTTTGTGAAAATCTACAAATCAAATACTGATGTGTTATTTATATGGAAAAAGGGATCACTTAATGTTAAACTGTAGAAGCTAGAATCAGGTGTTCACAAATAATGGAAACTTTAGGAATAGCAACTATTCTAGAAATAATAACTACAGAAATAACAACAATAATAGAAACACATTTAGAAATAATAATCCAAATGAGGAAAATAAAATATTACAACAATATATCTGAAATGGGACTTGTCCACACAACATTCAGAAATTCCCCTCAATGAGAGGAACCTTAGAGAAATGGCCAAGGACCTTTATGAAGGTCTGAGAGGGGAGAAAGGACTCTAGAGTCAGAGAATGAAACCTTTGATTTCCCAGACACTGATATTTTAACACAAGTTATCCCAGTCCATTGTCCCCCAAATAATAATGAACCACATGTAACTTTGAAAGTCAGAAATACTTATGATTGCCTTTTATATACTGGCGCATCTAGATTGGTATTGATGAGTACACCTGATTCTGATTGTGATTCCACTGGCTCTAAATGTAATAGGAGTGTCAGGAGCACCTCTGAAGGCCCCAAAGCTTTCATCTCAAATGTGTCTGTGGGACTTCTATCAGTGGAACATTCTTTCCTTCTAATGCCTAACTCCCCTATAAATTTGGTAGAGAGAGACCTTTTGTGTAAACTAAGAGCCATAATAACCTGCTCTCAAGATGGCTCTATGATGTTAAGATTGTCTGAGGAATCTTTACATTTGCTCCCTGTACTCCTCTTGGATGGTCAGGAGGTGGACAAACCTTCCACCTTTGAAACAGCAACTGATAAATCTGAATCTCTCTGGGCCACATCTTCTTCCAATGCAGGCCTACTTAAGTCAGCTATTCCTGTACAAATTAAGACAAAAGTTGGCCTACCTCCTTCCATTCCTCAGTATCCCTTATCAACAGAGGAAATAAAGGGAACTATCCCAGTGATAAATTCTTGAAATGAATAGAAAATAATTCCATACAAATCAGAATATAATACACCTATCTTGTCTGTTAAAAAGCCAAAATTAGATGAAAATGGAAAAACTATCTATCAATTTTGTACAAGATTTAAGGGCTGTAATAATCATGTCATCAAAAGACACCCTGTGGTTCCAAGTCCACCCACAATTATTTCTTCTATTCCTAGCACATACAAATATTTTATAGTAGTATATTTGTGTTCCACATTTTTCTCAAAACCCATTCATGAAGATTCCAGAAATATATTTGCCTTCACCTAGAAAGTTTCTGAATGGATGTGGTGTTGTTTGCCCCAGGGGTATGTGGAAAGTTCCACTTTATTCTCACAGATTTTAACTCAAGATTTAACAAATTTTAGTTTAAGGAGAGCCATTTTGGCACATTTTGGAGATGATTTGCTCTTGGCCTCACCAAATGCCACAGCCTGTCAAAAATATAGTAAACATCTTATTTTGGAACTATATAAGAGAGAATACAAAATCTCAAAGGCAAAGGTTCAGTGGTGTCTCCCCAAAGTGAAGTATTTAGGGTTTATTTTAACTGGTGGTGCCTACTTCATTTCCCCATAGCATGTTGAAGATATTCAGAAATTGAGTGCTTCTTCCACTAAGAAACAGTTGAGGACAATTTTAGGAACAATGGGAATTTGTAGGCAGTGAATCACTTGCTATGGGGAAATCACTAAACTCCTTATAGCACTGACAAAAGACTTTGTTACTGAACCACTTAGGTTAGATGTGGAACATCTATTAGCTCTTTCTAAATTAAAGACCTTGCTCTAGGCATCCCAGATTACAACAAACCATTCACTTTACATGTATATGAATGAAGAGGGATAGGTTCAGATGTGTTAACTCAAACTTTAGGACCTGTTCAATTTCCAATTGCTCATTATTCAACCCAGCTGGACCCAATAGGGAGCAAGACTTTGTCTTAAAGGAGTAGCTGCCACAGCTTTGCTAGTAACTAAGTCTGGTGATTTAGTATTGGGATGCCCACTAACAACAATGTGTTCTCATGAAGTTGAAGCATTATTGCTAAGGCATAGAACACAGGCATTTTCTGACCAAAGACTTGTAAGATATGAAGTAACCTCATTAGGTAATAAAAATATCACCTTAAAATGCTGCATAACACTCAACCCTGCCACCTTGCTTCCAGATATACCAAGTACAGGAGAACCATTACACAGTTGTAAATCTTTAGTGTCCATGGCCAAAAAACCTCAAGATAATCTCCTGGATACTCCTTTAGACAATCTAGATCTAGTCTTATTCAAGGATGCTTCTTCTTTTGTGAGGGATGGCATACATTGGAGCTGCTATAGTCTCAGAATTTGCCACTCTGTGGTCAGCCTCACTGCCCTAGAATATAAGTGCTCAAGGAACAGGATTCATAATTTAAAACATGTCTGTATAATTGCAAAATATAAGAAAACAATAATTTACACTGACTCCAGATATGCATTTGGAATATGCCATGCAGTGGGTATGCTTTTCTGTCAAAGGGGATTTTTAACTTCAGTTGGGAAAAGTATTGCAAATGCAAACATTATTAACGAGATTCTTTTTGCTCTCCAAATACCTGAAGCCCTAGCCATTGTTCATTGCCCTACCCATACATGTGGAAATGACCTTGTCTCTAGAGGAAATCACCAGGCAGATACTGCCTCAAAATTCACTGCTTTAGAAGGGCTGGAACTAATTTTACCTTTGGCAACTATTAAAGAATCAGATTTATCCCTTTCTTATACTGTAAAGGAAGTGCAAAAATTGAAACAAAAATTCAAAGCAAAACAGATTAATGGAGTATGGCTGTCATCTGAAGGAAAACCTCTATCCCCTTGAAGTTTTTATCATCAATATGTCAATCAATTCATAAAAATGGTCATTTTGGAACCCAAGGCATTGAAGACTCTCTTAAAAAAATATGGATAGCCCTGGTGTAACTACCATAGCCTATTTGTCAAGCATATAACTAGCATGTTTTTTTGTGAAAAGTTTTGGTGGATGTCTTCTGGCTCATGCACCTTTTAACATCTACAAATTGATTTTATTACAATGCCAAAGGCTAGACATTATAAATTTTGCTTAGTCAAGGTAGACCAGCTGGACAGATGGCTGAAGTGTTTCCTACCCCAGGAGCTACAGTGACTTTTGTTGCCAAGGTGCTCTTAAAATAAATTATTTCTCATTTTGGCCTGCTAGCATGGATTGATTCAGACAGGAATTCTCATTTTACTGATTTGATTTTTTCTCAAATTTATTCTTGTTTAGGAATCACTCCAAAATTTCATGTACCATATCATCCCCAGAGCTCAGGCCAAGTTGAAAGAATGAACAGGGAACCTTAAGACCATGATAGGAAAACTGTGCACTGAGACTCATTTAAAATGGCCTGAGGCTCTTCCTCTAGCTCTATTTTACCATTGAAGCAGGTCCAGGGGAGATCTACACATCTCACCATTTGAGATGCTTTTAGTTCATCCACCTATGCAGACTAAACCTTTTCCCCCTGCATACACATCATTGCTTTGGGGGGGGGGTACTTCTATTGCCCCTATATAAGGGGTTTTCAAATAAACATATGAGAACTTCAGGAATCTAGAGCTGTTGTACAAGTAGGACCTATAGACTTTTCCCTTCATGATCTAAACCCAGGAGACAAAGTATATATAAAGAATTTATACCAGTATCAATAATTGTTTTAATTTTGAAACAGAATGAGTAATATCCAGTGGGTAAGTGTATAATTTATATTATATTATAGAATTTGTATTTTGTATACTGGCATGTATTCTGTTTAGAAATGGTTATTTTTTATTACTTTTATAGGACTATAAAGTTAAACTAACTAAATGATAAATATTATGAAGTGTTATAAGTGTTGATCAATACCTGCCTCAGGGGGATTATATATTTTTTTACATATTGTATATTTTTAAACATAATGTTTTATTATAATTGTAAACTTTTTATGTGGTATTTGTTGGATTTAGATTAATATCTTCAGGTTATTTCTGTGGAATATAGTTGGGAATGTGTTATTTGTAATTGTATTACTTGTCATTGTAATTGCATTATTTGTAATTTGTAAAATCCAAGATTGGTTTTACTTTCTTTTCTCTTTTATTTCTCCCTGTCCCTTATATTATTATAGTTTTATATTATAGAGGATAATATTGTAGGCAACTCTGAATAGAGGATATGAGTATAAGTATAAGATATATGTTTGCATGATCCATTGGGAGACTAGCTTCTCTTAAAGGATCATGGGGGGGTATGTAAAAGGGAATTCTTAATCCCTTGCTCTAATTTAACTAGGGAAAGAACTGGCTAGCTCAGTGGTGTCATAAGGAAAACTTAAGTAGAAAAGTGTGTAAGTTTGCAAAGGAGAGTGGCATGAGACCAGCAGGAAAGATTCTGGAATTTTGAATTTTGAAGGAAGGGTTAGACTGGAACTGAGGGGGTTATCTATCTGTCTCTCTGTCTCTCTGTCTGTCTCTCTCTCTCTCTGTCTCTCTATCTCTCTCTGTCTCTCTGTCTCTCTGTCTCTCTCTGTCTCTGTCTGTCTGTCTGTCTGTCTGTCTGTCTCTGGAGATATCTGGAGAGTGTGGCTGCTTTTCCTTAGTGGTTGATCCTATCCTTATTCCTGTCCTGCTTGCTGTCTTGTGTGCTGTATTTCATCAGAGCAGAACCTTGTGAACCTGACCAACTATCTGCAGTGATTGTGAGACCAGGTATAGGTCCTTTTTGTATCCAGGACCTTCCCAGGGCCCTATCAAGCTTACATAGACCAGTACATTAATATCATCTATGGGGAAGGGGGGGCAGGTTTGGTTGTAGCTTAGCAAGAACAGGGACTGGGGATATTCTAGGAAGTGAGGAGAGAATTAGTGTAGAACAACAATCTCTGTGAAAACTCTCTGTGAAGAGACATTAGATCCCTGGGGTGTTAGTTAAGAAAATTAGCTTTAGGGGTATGCCATACCCTTCTAACCTATTCTCTTTAATTAAGCCTTCTTTCCCATTTTACTGAGTGGTCTGTGCCCTGATCAGGTCTGTTAAGCCTTTCAACCATAGTCAACCTACTGACACTGTCCCAATTCAATCCCATCCCCAAACCCTCTCCCTTTTAACAGTGGACAGAGAGCCAGGCCCAAAGATAAGAGGTTCTGTTACCATGAAGACCAGTCTACAGTTAAAGGAAATAGAAACGGCTCTCAAAGAGGAAGTGATGTAAGAATGACAGTTGAACAGAGAGATTAAGGCAAGCACAAAATGTGAGAAGGGATTTTGCTCTAAAGTTTCCTGAGGGCAGGTGCTGGTGACAGTTGGCTGTTGTAGAATTTGATTGAAGAAGAGTATGTGGGTTGGTAGCTGTTCATTGGTTAGTGAGTTAGGTAGAATATATATGTATATATATTCTACACTTCCAAATAATTGTCTTTTATTGAGGCCAGTTATTCTGGGGATGAAACTCCCCAGCAGAATTTGCTATAACATAGAACTAAGGGAGGGTACCTAGATGGGGCAGTTCATGGATCGCTAGGCATGAAGTCAGGAACTTATTTCTCTGAGCTCAAATCTGACCTCAGATATGTATTAGGTGTGTAACTCAGGGCAAGTCACTTCTCCCTGTTTGCCACAGTTTCCTCCTTTGTAAAATGAGCTCAAGAAGGAAATGGCAAACTCTCCAATATTTTTGGCAAGAAAACTCCAAATGGGGTCACAGAATCAGACATGTCTGAAAAATGACTCAACAACAACAAAGGACCAAGGGATTACACAAGAAACAACACTAACAGGTATTTACAATAATCAAAGGAATGATGTTCCACTCTAACTCACTCCTTGGCTAAAATAATCTTTCAACCAGCTAAGGATTATCCTTCCTTCCTTCCTTCGTTCCTTCCTTCCTTCCTTCGTTCCTTCCTTCCTTCGTTCCTTCGTTCCTTCCTTCCTTCCTTCGTTCCTTCCTTCCTTCCTTCCTTCCTTCCTTCCTTCCTTCCTTCCTTCCTTCGTTCCTTCCTTCCTTCGTTCCTTCCTTCCTTCATTCCTTCCTTCCTTCGTTCCTTCCTTCCTTCCTTCCTTCCTTCCTTCCTTCCTTCCTTCCTTCCTTCCTTCCTTCCTTCCTTCGTTCCTTCCTTCGTTCCTTCCTTCCTTCCTTCCTTCCTTCCTTCCTTCGTTCCTTCCTTCCTTCCTTCCTTCCTTCCTTCCTTCCTTCCTTCCTTCCTTCCTTCCTTCCTTCCTTCCCTCCCTCTCAGTAGACTGTCTACTCTGCTATTTGGCATTAGAAAGTGGAAAGAGGTCCCTCCCTCTACCCATTCCTCACATTTTGTTTCACAGATCACTTATTTCTGACTCAAGATCAAGCTTCAGGGGTCTTAGTATGCAAAACCTATAATGACCTTTGAGAACCTCAGGAGTTAATACTTCTGAGATCTGATGTTACCTAATGGTGAGTTGAGATAATTGTCACCCACTTTATTCCACAGCTGTAAAAATATAGGAGAATATACCTTTTCTTTAAAAAATTAATATTTTATATTTTCCCTCAATCACATGAAAAGCAGAATTTTTAGCTTTTGTAAAATAATCTGAGCTAAATTTTCCGTCTTCCTGAGATAGCAATTTGATTAGATTCTACATGTGTAATAGTATAAAGCATTGTTCCATATTTCATAGTTATTATGTGAAAGAGAACTCAAACAAAAGAAAAATGAAGAAATCAAGTAAAACATGTCCTCTTCTGGCATTCATCAGTTCTTTTTCTGGAGATGGATGGTATTTTTCATCATTATTCTTTGAGTATTTTCTTGGATCACTATTTGTAGGAGTTGCTAAGTCATTCATACATGTTCATCATATAATATTGCTTTACTCTGTGCAGTATTTGCCTGGTTCTGCTCACTTCACTTCATGTAAGTTTTTTCTGTTTTTTTTCCCCCTGAAATCATCCTTCTTATAATTTCTTATAGCACAGTAGTATTCAGTTACAATCATATGCCATGCCTTTTTCTCATTCTCCAACTGATGGATATCTCCTCAGCTTCCAATTCTTTGCCACCACAAAAAGAGCTGATACAAGTATTTTTGTACAGATATGTACTTTCCCCTTTTAAGTAATCTCTTTGGGATACAGATCTAGTAGTGGTATTGTTGGATCAAAGACCTTTCTTTTTTTTTTAAAGCCCTTTGGGCATAGTTCCAAATCACTCTCTGGAATGATTGGATCAGTTTACAACTCCACCACCATGCGTGTCCCAATTTTCCCTCATCTCCTCCAGTATTTATTATTTTCTTTTTTGTCATGCTAGCTATTCTGATAGGTGTGAAGTGGTATCTCACATTTGTTTTATTTACATTTTTTCTAATAGAAATTATTTCTAATAAAAAATCTATTAAAATTATTAAAAAAATAAAAAATATAAAAAAACGTTTTTTTTCATATAATTGTATATAATTGATTTCATCATTCAAAAACTGCTTATTCATATCCTTTGACTTTTTATCAATTGGGGAATGATCTGTATTATAAATTTGACTCAAGAAAATACATCTTTTACAGGGTTGGGTTGGGAAACATTATGAAGTACTTGGCTACATATTACCCATTCCTCTTCTTCACAGTAGTACCGAGGATCATTTGAATGGTCCTGAATAATGCAGCCATTGCATGAGATTGAGGAAATGTCACCTTTTACTTCTTGTATTATTACACAAATTTCTCAGACGGGTTGATTGCCAACACTGATCCATGATCTCAACCTACCTCTCTGGTTAGGATTATTGGGATGTGTTTCACATGGCTGAGGTGGAAGAAATGGTGCCAAACAACACATTCAACCTAGTCCTAGGCAATTAGGTCTATTCACTGATCAAGCCAGAGGAGGCTGCCCTATGAGAATTCTTGAATTAAAACCATAAAAGCTACATATAGTCCACTAGTTTTTAGCTTTCTTTTGGGTCATGGATATCTTTGGCAATCTAGTGAAGCCTAGGGAGTCCTTCTCAGAAAAATGTTTTTAAATGAATAAAATAAAATATATATGCTGATAAAGGATTATATATTATAAATATATATATAAAATTTATATATATATAAAATATATATATATATAAATTTTATATATATAAAATTATATAGAGATCCAGTTGTCAAAATGTTTTTTTAAAATTTAATCCCAGGTTAAGGACTCCTGACCTACCCCATTCACTCCTCCCCTCCCCAACCTGAGCCTTGGTGCTTGGACTTTGAGCTAAGCTTTTGCTATGAATATTTTGGAACTTGGCCTGTGATTCCATTAGTTTATGGAATCCAGATGAGAAAATTCTCTCCAGCAGTGCAGATTGGTACTTGTTGCACAACTTGTAGTTTTAGAGATATGCCTTGACTATGGTTTTCTAAAAGCTATTAGCATCGAGTCAATATCAAGTATGGTCTTATAATAGCAAAGGCTTTTGAGGTAATAAAAAATATGGCAGAGTCTTCACTGCCTATTTTTTAAAAAAGTGGATCTAAAAGGACATTTTCCATCCATTGTGAGTTGATCTTCAGACCAGGCTGTAGGTTTCTCCCTACTATGGGCCAGCTGTGAGGAGCAGTGCTATGCTCCATAAACCAATCTGAGAAAGAATACATGTATTTCATGATGGGACAGTAGACTCATCAAGGGCCACATGAGATAGAAAACATATACCTGGTGGAAACTCTTCTTTCTGGGAAGATCCTCACTGGTTCACCAACTTTTTGAAATATTTGAATCATTTTCCCTGAAGTTTTTTGCCCTGATGATTCCTTTGGCTGATCTGCTGAAACATGCAAAGATGCAGTGGTACAAACCAGAACTGGAGGAATACTGGGTGATCCGAAGAATAGTTTCACCTCAACCTATATCTGGATATGTCCTGATGTCCAGAAACTATTATTATCCACTCACAAGCCATTCTTTTCTCCTCTATACCTCAGTCTTGTACACATTTATTGCATAAATTGATCAATATATTCAATAACTTCAACTTGGGAGAAAGAGTAGCTCCTTTCAGACATATTTGAAGCATGGAGTCATTGTCCTAAAGGACATATGATATCCCTTAATTGTCTACACTAACAAGAAGAGCCTGAAACACCTCCAGACTGTCAAACAGCTCAATCAATACCATAATTGCTGGGGAGTAGTTTTTAGCAGCTTCAATTGTACCTTTGTCTCCATTACCCTTCTCTGACTTCCACAAATTTTCCTTCCTTATGGTGGGGGGCAAGGAGAAGACTTTAGGAGTATCTTTCAGTTTAAGTCTTATGCATCCTTAGAAAATTTGTTCAGAAAATCACTTTTTATGAATGTGTTTGTTTTGGGGTAGGTGTGGTGCAGAGGGTAGGATTGGGAGAGAATAGAATCTTTTTTTTTTCTTTTAAATGACCAGATTCATTTCTAGGTCTGTGAAAGTAGTTAAAATATTTATTCAGTGTAAGTCCATGAATTCTTTCACTGCCAAATTAAAAACTTTGAATTTTGTCTGACATCCTCCAAAATAGAACTGGTATTTCCCAGTTTCATTTTTGACCTCTTTTATACCTTCAAGATCAGAACAATTATGGATATGTTCCTTTGAGATGTGTCCTGGCTAACTTTGTTTCCTATCCATCTCAATTCTCAGGAGGAAAAAAGCAATCTTGGAGATCAGTCATGAGCTGTTCTGTTATTATTTTGCAGATGGAAAAACTATTATGTGAATTGATGACATAAAAAATGTGTGGCTTCCTCCCTGCCTGTCCCCCTCCTCCTCCATTGTCATTGAGCTTAATGGAAAATTTATTAACTTTCCTATTTTCAGCACATATAGTACATCGCCAGTTTCTTAGTTCATTCACATCCATGAGGGAGAGGTCTCAACGGAGTTTAGTATGACCAAACATGGATAAATCCTCCTTGACAAATGCCCATGAGTGAATGAAGCTCATCACACAGCCTTCAGATGAAAAACTCCTGAAAAGTCCTTGAAACATTTGTGTTTTTCTTTTCTCCTGGCTAGCTAATTTCAAATGCAAAAAAAAAGTACGCAGTAACAATGTTCATAATAGATGTGTGACAGCCCTCTAGAGAACTGGGGCCCTTTGAAACATCACCCGGATTAAATGGAATCGAAATATTCTTCCTTTGAGACATCTTTCATTTTGTATCTCAGGATTCGGACACATGTAAGGAGAAACTGCTCTAGTCTCAGGAAATGGTATGAATGTAAAAATTTTTAGATTGAACGTTACAAATGAGTCCAAAGGAAGGATGTTGTCTTAGAAATACACACTTTTCTTCTATAAAGGTAGCATGTAAGGAACGCCACAAGATGGCACCATTATTATTTCTCTTGTCACCATCATAGGGAAAGATTATAAAACTGGGATCTCTCCGTTCTCCATTGTGCTTAATGTCTAGAGAATTGCATTTTTAGGAAGGCTTAAATCTGAATCAGTTAAAACTCCTGAAAATTTCTGAGGAGTGTCTCGTTTGTTTAATTTAGTTATGTCTGAAGCGAGAACAAATTGGGGATGGGATTGAGCTTGGAAAAAATAGAATAATGGTAACAAATGACAGAGAAAACTTGTTTTTCCATTTCCCCCCTTCTTTTCTAAAAAGGAAAATCACATTAAAAAACAATCTAACAAACATTTAGTAAGCACTTACTGTGTATAAAGCAGGGATAGTTGCTTCAGAGGAAAATGATTAGATCCATTCATGCAAATGGAGAACTGCAACCTAAAAATGATTGAAGAGCTAGAATTCATATATGCATCTCTTGGCACAGAGTTCAATTCCCTGCAGATATAATCTCAGAAACATTGTCAATACTTTTTGAGAAACAGAAAATAGAAAAAGTATCAAGGGATGAAAACCTGAGTTTGCAATAGTTTAGGTGAAAAAACCCTGGGGGGTTTCTATTTGATCACAAGTTTTAAATGAATCACTTAGTGTAATGGAGTTGCAAAAAACAAAAACAACAAGAAACTAAACTAATGTAATTTGAAGCTTTATTAACTTGTTTTGTTTTATTTTTATTTTATATTTCTCATATTACATGCAGACACAATTTTAACAATAATTTTCTGAAGTGTTGCGATCCATGTTCACCATGTTTACTTCTTCTCCCTCCCCAAGATGGCAGGCAATATGATATAGATTGTACATACTATGTATTTCCTTTTTCATCATATTGTGAAAGAAGTCACATATAGCTTATGCCAGGAAATAAAATGATATGCTTCAATTTGCATTTGGACTCTGTCAATTCCCTCTATAGTAGTATATATGCATATATATGTATATATAGACACTTTTATACATATATCTGTATCTAGATAGATAGATAGACAGATAGATTTTTCCATCACGAGTCCCTTGGACTTGTCTTAGATTCTTGCATTGTTGTTAATAGTAAAGTAATTTATAGTTGATCATAGTAATCTATTGTTACTGTGAACAATGTTGTCCTGGTTCTACTCACTTCACTTTGTATCAGTTCATGTAATTCTTTCCAGAATTTCTCGTGATTTCATTTCTTATGGCACAATAGTATTCCATTACAATCATATACCTTGAAGCGTCATTAATTTGAAGAATTACATTTAGATAACCCATCCGAACGGTCTCAATTTCCATATATATGAGGTCTAGAGATGCTATATGGATTGTTTTTTTACAATAAAATATGAGTTTCTTGAAGGAAGGGCTATTTTTCATTTTTTTGTCTTTGAATCTCCAGCATCTAGCCCTGTGCCTCGTACATATTAAACACTTACATGCTTATTGAATTGAATCAGCTAAAGTTAAATGAGAAGTAAATGACAGACTTGAGGCTTAAATCTGGGTTCATTGACTCCAAATTCAGTCTTCTTTCTACTGTAGAAACAAAAGTCTTATTGTACCTTGGGCTGGTCAAAACCCACAAAGAATTTTTTGTTTAGTTTTGTGAACTGCCCTTATTTTATCATCTCTGTACACAAGGGGGCTATGTGGGTTTTTGTAGATTTATTAAAGTATGTGAATATTAAACATTGTAAAAATGTGTATAATGTGTATGTCATCTTTAATTGTCACCAATTTAGCAAATATAATGTGCATGTCTCATCTCTAACAAAAATGAAAGAGGGACATTGATAATTGGAGAATAAACAGAAAAGGGTAAACCAAGATGGAGGATGTTTTGAAAAGCATCTCATATTAGGAAAAATAAAAAGGAATGAGTATGTTTATGCTAATAAGGATCAGACTAATGGGAGACCAAATGGTTGTCTTCAAACATTTAAATACTTTATATCTTTTTCAGGACTTACTTGTTGTTGTAAGACCAATCAATACAAGGAATTACAAAGAAACAAATTTTAAACATTTATAAAAAAACTTTCAAAAGAGAACTATCCAACAGTGGAATGAACTGACTGCCAACTTTAGATAAGCAAACGATTGATATCCCTGGTAAAATTCTAGTTTGGAAGGTTTGTGAGTTTTTAAATAAGAAAGTGGTGATCACTGTGAGCTAGTACGGGTTCATTGAGAGCACCTCTTTCCAGATTGACTTTATGTCTTTTTCTTTCTTTTTTTCAAACAGGGTTGACAGTCTGAGCCATTAGATTGTAGATGGAGCATGGAAAAAAAAAGGTAGATTAAATATCTTGTGAAATTAATGTGGACAAAATGAAGAGAGAGACAACATGATAGTGCTTCTAGGTGGGTCTGGAACTGCTTGAATGACTAAATCCAAAGCGTCATCATTATTAGTTGGATGCAAAGCTGAAGGGATGTGCTTAGAATGTCAAGTTAAAAGATGTTTCAGAGGCAGCATGGAATAATGGAATATTGTTTGAATTTAGAGTAAAGAGAGCCCCGGGTTTTAGAAAAGCTTAACTGTGACACTTCCAAGATTTCTTAATCTTTTTAAGTCTCAGTTTTTCCATCTGTAAGTGAGTCAAAGAATACCCTCCTTTAATGCAGAGAAGCAACTTGTCTACAGTTTAGAGTATTAGAGAGTTTCCTTTCTTTTCTTTTTTTTTTTTTTTAAACCTTACCTTCCGTCTTGGAGTCAATACTGTGTATTGGCTCCAAGGCAGAAGAGTGGTAAGGGCTAGGCAATGGGGGTCAAGTGACTTGCCCAGGGTCACACAGCTGGAAAGTGGCTGAAGCCAGATTTGAACCTAGGACCTCCCGTCTCTAGGACTGGCTCTCAATCCACTGAGCTACCCAGCTGCCCCTGAGAGTTTCCTTTCTAAGGGGCAGGATCTGGAGAAGTTAAACAACTTGATGAGGGTCACAGATATAAATCAGAGCGAGGACTTGAACCCAAATCCTACTGACTCCAAAGGTAGCACTCTATCCATTACAAGATGCTTCCATTCCATTGCTTTATAGAGATGAAACAAACAGCAAGAAGTTTATTCCGCCTCTTCTCATTTGTTCTCAGGTTGCAGTTATTCACAGCCACCTGCTATCTAGAATTGTACATTATGAATGTACCTCTAGCTTTTTCCTTCCCCCTTCTTCCCCCCACCCCCTGGCCCTATTTCAAATGAGAGTGCCTGCATCAGGACACAGAACTCAGACGGTGAGAATGGTCACACTGAATTTTTCATTGTTCTTATTTGGCATCAATGTTGTTCTAAATTTTACCTTTGGGTTTCTGAATGAGCTGGTGAGAATTAGGAGCATGCCAACTAGAAGAGACTGAGATGAAGTCAAAGGAGGGTGACTTGGCCCACATTTAAAGGTTTTTTTATTTGAACAAAGGAATGAACCTTTTCTTTTTTCTCTTTTTGGGAATGAACCTTTTCAAAGGACACACCATCCTTTTCTTTTGAAAGGATGAATGAACGCTGTCAGTGGTGGAAGTTCTGAGAAGCAAGGCCACTAACGAAAAGCTGAAAGTCATAATAGAGCTCCAGCTAGAATGTCAGCTGAATGTGGCACGAGATTTTGGATTGTTAGATGAACTGAAGCAATGGAGGAACCTACTATTTCTGTATTATCAGTAATTTTTCTTTCTACACACATATATGTTTTTCTCCCTATAATTTATTTCTTCCCTATCTTGTCCCATTCCATTATCTTCATTTTTGACCATATCACAGGCTGGCTAAATCATTCTGTTTTAATGTCATCTTATTTTCTACTTATCCTTTCAAAAACCCTCTAGATAATTCTGCAGAGATTGCAGGGAAGTCACGTTTGCAATGGAAAGGTACAAATACAGAATGAAATAAAATAGGAAATGGTAATTGAGATAACACATACAGAAAAATTTATGGGAAATTATAGATTTGGAAGTTGGAAGAAGTGCTTGGTAGGTTTGTCATAGGAATACAGAAATTACATAACAGGTTTTGTGAAAAGTAAGGTCAGATATTAGTATTCTTACTAAGGACGTAGTTGCTGATTCCTATAATTAGGTAAAAACCCAAGGAAGAAAACATTGGAAGTGGGAAGATTTGATATTAGGTATAATCAGAAGAAATATGCCAAGTCATTCATCACTAATTCAAATGGTAGAAAAAATCCAAGAAAGGCCCTAGGAAACATGATTATCTATGCAGAAAGATGGAACATTTTTAGAATGTCACACAGTAATAAATTGCCATTCTTCATCACCAAACTTGAGCAATACCTCATCAACAAATCCCATAGGAATTTTCAGTGAGTCTCAATGGAAAGTACTTCATATTTGCTGAGGTGCCTTTCACAGGAAGAGAGAGCTGGTAGAGAGATCTCCCTTTAGAATATCAGTGACCTCTGGTTGTTAGAAAGTTCCCTCACCTTCCTCATCCCCCCAAAATTCCCTAAACAAACAAACAAAAAAAAACCACCATAAAATTGGCCACTTACCCTTTCTGGGTCTCAGTTTCCCTGTCTGAAAACAGATACTCATAGATTGCTTGTCACCCATTAAATGGAAAGGGTGTAATACAGTTTCCATGAATAAACCATTCGTCTATACAACTGCATGGTGGTGATGAGTCAGTGGCTCTTTGGGAACTGGATTCATGCCCTACTTTTGTGTTCTTAACAGAAATAGCATCAGAGAGAGGAGTGCCTCACCACCCACAACATCATATGCACTCTCTATGTCACCGTAGTAGAAAGAGCACCTTACTTAGAGTTGGTATAAATACTCACACACAGTTTCAAGAAACAATGCTGAAAATGGCAACTATTGTGGAACGTAGGAGAAATTGTACAGAGTTTTACATCAAGAGGATGATGCAACTGATGTCTGTATTTCTCCTACAGTTGAAGGACCGTTATCTATTTCAAGTGGAGGAGGAGGTAGGGACTTGGATGAAGGGTTCCTAAAGGAAAGGAAGCAATGATTCATTAGAAAGGAAAGGGGTTTCGTGCTGGAGGGGAGAGGCTTATTTTGATTATAGAGAATGGAAGCCTATTACACAGAGAAGAAAGGGAAAGAAGAGGGCATCTGGATAATTTGAATTTAAAAACATATTTGAAACTCTTCTTGAAGACGGAAGAGCTGGATGCTCTGAGGAAGAAGAAGCTGTTTGCCCTCCCAAGAATAATACGGGTGAGAAATCCCTAAATAAGGGAAGAAGAAAAGAGAAGAAATTGTTGAGCTTTTGCTCAGGTGTGCAGAGAGGCAGCTATTTGTTGATAACAAAATATAGAGATCTTTTGTCTCCTGAGCCATGTGCCTAGCATGGAACAGAGAAAATCACAATATTTATCAAAATAGAAAGTGGCTTCCAATATAGAGTGGGCACAAATGGCACTTCCAGAAAGAACTTCAGAAATGTGACGAATGATTATAATGTCTTGGTTAAGTCCATCAGCTAATAAACATTTATTAAATGCCTACTCTGCGTCAGGGAGTCTGCTGGAGATAGAAAGGAAAAAGACAATCTCTGTTCTTGAAGAATAGGTAGGTGGTACAAAAGACTGAACCTGGAGATGAGAAGACTTGAGTTTAAATTTGTCCTCAGACACTTCCTAGCAATATGATCTGGGGCAAGTCACTTAACTTCTTTTTTTTTTTGCCTCAGTTTTCTTATCTGTAAAATGGAGATAATAACAGTACCTAACTCCAAAAGTTTTTGTGAGGATCAGAGTAGATGATATTTGTTAAGGGGCTTAGTACCTGGTACATGGTACCACATAAATGTTAATAATGATAATAATAAATAAGACCATAAAGGGCACATGTTGTACTTTCTTCACTTTTATCCATCAAAGGCAAAGGATGGAAAAAAAATCTTATTTGGGAAATGAATAGCTGGCTCAAAGGTGATATTTTAGGATGGGATTTGGAGTAGCTTTGAATCTGGTCTTAGATGCTTACTAGCTGTGTGATCCTGGGCAAGTCACTTAACATGTTTGTCTCAGTTTCTCATGTATAAAATGAACTGGAGAAGGAAATGGAAAACTACTCCAGTTTCTTTGTCAAGAAAACTCCAAATGGGGTCATGAAGAGTTGAACAAGACTGAAATGACTGAACAACAGCAACAAAATGTCATCATCCCTCTGTCAGGAGATGAATAATATTCTTCATAAGACCTCTTGACATTGAGGCTGGTCGTTGCTTTGCTCAGAGTTCTTAAGTCTTTCAAGGATGTTTGTTTTTAAGAATGTTTGTAAATAAATCTTTTGAAAATACTATACTTAGAAAAACAAACTTTGTTAAAATCTAAGTAAAATATATTGAGTATTCCCTTCATCTCCTAGATCAGAAATTTAATAATAAAAGAAATGAAGATTATCTATCTGACATGGTTTTTATGTCTCCACAGCACTTTCAGAGAGTTGTCTAAACTAGGAACTGCCAATATCAATGAAATAAGAGATCTGGGCTCCCCCAAACAAACAAACAAACAAACGCCATATATAGTATTAGCCAAAACAATACAAATTGAATCAAAAACTTGCAAACAGATATTAGCATTTTGGTGAATTTAACAATGTTCCTTTAGAACTCTTTTCAGCTAAATAAAGAAAGAAAGAATCTTAGGTTGCTTGACCTTTATTCTTACTCCAGAAACCAAGAGGAGAAAAAAAGAGGCTCAGAAAATAACTCAAAATTAGTATGATATAATCTTTTAAAAAATCTATTTATTTAGAATATTTTTCCATGGTTACATGATTCGTGATTTTCCCCACCCCTCTTCCTTCCACTTCCTGAGCTGACAAGCAATTTCACTGGGTTATACATGTATCATTGTTCAAAACCCATTTCCATATTATTCATATTAGCAATTGAGTGATTTTTAATGCTCAAACCCCAACAATATCCCCATCAAACCACGTGATCAATCATATGTTTTTATTTTGCGTTTCTACTTCCACAGTTCTTTTTCTGGATGTGGATA